>NC_049904.1:31402082-31715429 GCF_001411555.2 Juglans regia
AGAGCATGCAAAGAGTACGCAAAAGTGATTACACGTAAAATTTTTGTTTGCTGTTAATTTGTAATGGCAAATCTCTGCAGGCAGCTACATCCTAGATGATTGCCCAAAAGATCTTTCTGCAAATTAACACAGTTTCCATCTTCTTTTCTTTGTTTTCTGCTGGATGCGATTTAACCTCCCATAGAAATTTGGGAGCTACATTCCGGATCCTTGATATCATAGCTTCCTCATCTCTAATAATAATAAACCCCTGCACATTGACATTGTCAATAAATTGAACACCAAATGCCAAAGATATTTTTCGATTCAAACCTCGACTAGAGACATCCCAAAATGAATGTACATGTCAACCAACTAGACCACAGCTGAATCATTTTGTACAAAACTAACTGTTGTTCAATTCCAATAAACTAGACACTGTTTTTATGCAAATTTATTCACGAGACCAGGCCAATAAAATATAGTATAGCAAGAGTAAATTGGAACTATATCTAGGTCAAAACATTTTCATTTTCATTAGCTTGGAATGACAATGACTTAATTTGTAATGCATACAAATGGATGCAAGTAAATTGGCACAGGTATCTAAGTCGAAGAAGCAGGATGTCAATTGGCTATATTATCTATACCCACTTTTTCACTCCAATGACTTTGAAGGCTTTTTTATTTTTAAGTTCAGTTTAGAATCTCTGTTTCAAACAAGCAAGATGGTTACAGCATTATTACCTGGGGTCGGATTATACGGTCCATCTCCAGCATGATATCCTCCAATAAGCAGTCTTCTCCACGGTTTTTATAGTGAGAGAAGAGATGGTCGGCATGCAACAGATCGTATGTGCGGGGATAAGTTGAGAATGGTTCACACCTGATATAATTATATGTATCAGCTAGCAATAACTACTAACCTGAATAGAATGAGATAATATAGCAATATTAGCTCATTTTGTTTGTAAAATATTAACATCTAGCGGCACTATGTAATGGATTGAAAATGTTTTACCAATCATGGAAAGCACCACTAAGTCCTCGGTCATAAATAGCCGACAAGGTATTCTTCATGCTTATTGGAACTATGTTCATTACCCAAACAGGCATGGTATTCAAAGCCACAGCAAATCCACCACAGAAAGCATTCATGTCCATTATATTTCGTACATCTGTCTTACTGATATTCATTAAGCGCCAGTAGCGGCGAACTTGATCTTGCCAAAACAGAGTGTCTGAAGTAAATTCCTTTTCACTAATATCTGTTGTGAAGACATTAATCATCTCATCAGACTGAATATTACTGATTTTACTAAATAACAAGAAGGTTAATATATAACTAAAAGAGTAGCTTCTTTAAAGTTCTGCAAAGGCTAGCGGATGGACCTATTCTACTGAGACTCTCTGAATATACCGAAAGACGATCTGCCCTAGTCTGGAGTGTCTGAAATTTTTTTTGTGCACTTCTTTCTTGTATACAGTTCCTCAGGGGCGTATTCCATGATGGTTTAGTATCATCATCGGCATCGCATATGTCCAACCGCTTCTGCTCTGCATTTTCCAGAAGGCATGTCTGATTTTCTGGTTTAATCCAGATTGCTGTCTGAACTTTTTGGGCAATGAGTCTCCAGCACATTGCCGAAGTCAGATTTACCAATTTATTCCAGATCAATGGATAATCTTTATCCTTTCTATATGCAGGTGGAGCCGAATAGACAAAGTACCCATTAGATCGCAGAAGGCGATTCACTTCTTTGAGTAAAATACCATCTGCAAGTAACAAGAGCGGGAAACAAGAATAAGCACTTCACATTGGACAAGCAAAAAACTCAACCTATGGAATCCAAACTGGGTAGTTTTTTAATCCCACTGAAGTGGAAAGCATGCTTCACGTAATCTATTATATATGCATTATCATATCTATCATTCTATTATAAGAAGCTTAGGATATATTCCTTTTTCTTTTGTTTTGATAAGTAAGAAGCTTATGGAGTGAACACACACACACACACACACATTAGAACTTTGTTTTTTTTTTTTTTAAGTGAGTGTATTGAGGTAAAGAATACTTCAAACCATTCAGGCATACAATGTTCACACACACCCAAGAACTTTACTCCCAGAGAGCCATTTTGATAACTCTTCCGTGCTCACACACTCGGCATTCATGATGAGTTCTGTGTGATTATAACAGGAAAGCATCTCCAAAATGATTCGATTTTAGGTGCAGCAGAGGCATATGGGCTCCTACTAGTTGCAACATTGTTGATACAGATTGCAGATATGTATATATATATATATATATATATATATATTCACAATTCAAAATGCATGCAGCCAACAGTTACAAACACATTACAAAAATATATTTGGTAACAAAGCTACCTAAAAACATGTTTCATCCCTGATCACTATATGAAAAATCATTTTTTTGGATACTTCCTCCCATTCCATATAATTTATATAGTTAAATTCATATGTTATTTAGTGTTTTGTTAGTTGCTATTTACGCCAACTTTCCATTTCAATAAAAACTAAATCTTTAGGAAGCAAAGTACCATTCTCATGCCAATCAACACGACACCTTGAACAGTGAACCATCTCAAAGGAGCTACTGGGATATGGTAGTTGTGTTGTGGCTAAAGCAGAAATCATTGCACTAATTCCTCTCTCTAATGCAAATTGTATCTGATTCTCATGCCCGTCTTTTGGAGCAAAAGACATTGTTTGTATATCCAAGGGAAGGAGATAAGCAGAAAAGCTAGCAACCCCACAACCAACATCCAAAACTTGAACAACCCCTGCCGAACGAAGATCACCTGCCTTGTTTGTAATCATATTTCCTAACCTGTAATTGCACCAAACACAGTCAACTTTGAAAATATATGGTGTAAATCAAACCCAAACACTCTGATCCAGACAAAAATATGAAAAGCGTATAATGAACATATCTACAGGTATATACATGGGTAATGAGCTTTCTACCCAAGCCGCCGGTACAAGTGATACAATGATATGTAAATACATATACAGTGGTAATGAGCTTTCTTTTTTCTTTTTCTTTTTTGATTGGTAAGTAATGAGCTTTCTACCCAAGCTTGCGTTACAAGTTAAAACATTGATGAGGCTTCATCAACAGTTTGGATGGAGTTTTCACAGCATGAAACAAAAGGATTAATGGAGAAAAAGGGACAAGATCATCTTAAACTAATGACAGAAGGGAGATTAAATCATTTGAGCAATCTTCTTACAATGCTTGATTTAGAAAAAAAAAAATTGTCAAACGTTAACTCCATGGCTAGTCGGGGAGCTATGAAAAAAAATAAAAAAACTGTTTAAAAAGATTATGAAAACAGGTTCACCTTTGAATATACTCAGCGGCTCCGTGTTTGAAATGCGTACCACCACCTGGGAACCACCAGAGCTGATTCTTCTCATGCACCCAATTTTGTCCTCCCTTGACTTCCGCAAGATGTGTATGATTCACATTGCTTCGCCAGACATAATCCCTGCTGGTTGGCCATTTTATTGATAACTTATAATCTTCTGGTGGTGGAATCAAGCAAAACAATCGATTCTCAGGTGGAGGGCAGTGCCTCTCTAGCTCTTCTTTCCTAGAAACATCCAGGTTAGGGAGCAAATTCCTCACATAAGAAACATCATGGCAGGGAATATACTCATTGAACGTCAATGGGCACACATTCATCCCAGTTTCAGGGATCAAAAGTGGTGTTTTTCTATTAGTTAGAGCAACTATGTTCGTAAATTCAGAAATACCTGCAAGTGCAAAGTACAAAAATGTCATTCACAATGATTCAATGCAGTAAAGTTCAGTAATATACCAGATTGAAAGGCACACCGTATTGAAGTTCATCCACTAAGGCTGACCCCAAGGCACAAATTAAGAATGTACATCACAAAGTTTAATCACAGCTTAAGACTTTCCTCCCACTTTACAATGTGCATGTAGGCAATATAGTTCCTGACTTGGATGGCACTTACGGATAAGTTTCACTAATGCATTTGCAGATTACTAAAGATTTAGAACATTCCGAGATATGACCATAAAATCATCTGCACGCGTATCCGCCAGAATAAGGCTCGGTTCGGATTGAAAAACACTCTCAACCCATCCGATCTCATCTCATCTTATCTTATTATTACAACTTTCACAAATTCTCATATAAAATATAATAAACAATTCAACTTTATCAAATCTCAAAACAATAATAATATTAAAAAATAATATTTTAATAATATTTTATTTAACTTTCAACTTTTATCTCAACTCATCTCATCTCAACTCACTATCCAAACCTAACCTAAAGAGATAATCAGGAAATCATCTAACTCAAAGGGTATGCAGGCATCCATAATTTTCTCTCAAATCAAATCTACCTCTATTACACCACAATGTTAAATTATTTTTAATGAATTCCGATTAAGTTACAAAAACCCAAAGAATATCTATAAACAAGACTTATCAACCAATAGGATAATTCATCTTCTTCCTGTAACCTATCAATCCTAACTCTGACCACACCATGCGTAACTGTTCATATTGTCCAGTTTACCAAACCTACAGCACGTATCTCAACAGAGAAAAAGAAAAAGTTGGAGACCCAAGAAAGTTTGAGAGAGAGAGAGCGGTTACCCATACCAGTGGATGATGAAGAAGAAGACTTGGCCGGGAGCTGGGAGACGTAAACAGATGCATTATTACCGAAGAGGGTGCCAGCGTAGAAGGAGCCCAACATTAATAGCAGAGCCACCATGATCATTCGCCCCGATCTCGAATCGAACGCCGAGCCCAGCGCATACCCACCCATTTCTCAGCCTCGCTTCCTTGTTTTTGCCTTGTCTACTGTGCTAATTGGATCTCTATCTCAACTGGGTTTCTCGTATACAGAAGGATTCAGTCGGACGGTACCGACATATTAGAAATCTGAGAAAGATCCCGAGGGCCAGAGCTGAATCAACTCCACTACTGAGCAGTAATCACCACCCCCGTCTGTTTTATTTTTGTTTTTGTTTACACCGTCATAATTGCACGAGCGATGCACCTGACACACAGATATAAGAATCTTAATTTTTCTTTTCAGATTAATGCTTCGAATAACTGCGTAATGTATAAGAAAAATTATATTCCTAAGCCTCATACACCACGTACCAATTTTTTTATAATTTTTTTAATTTTATTCTCTTACTAAATAAATGGTATATGGATTATGAGTAGAATAATTCAATTATTTTAAGAATACTAAAACTAAAAAAAACTTTAAAAAAATTTTAGTGTATAGTGTATGAGCTTATGAATAGCAATGCTCATACTACATAATAGTTTAAAAAATAGTAAAATTTAGAAAAATTTTATTTGCAGTCCTCAAGTGGAGACTGCATGTGCAGGCATATTATTAAATAAGAGAAAACATCATTTTATGAGGGATAATTTTGTAATTTTAAAAAATTTTAAAGTTAAAATAGTCTAGGCTTGCATTGCAATTCCCATTTGGAGACTGTACCTAGCATTGCTTTAAAATTTATTATTAAAAAATTATTATTTTTTCATTTTACTATCTTATTCTCACTTTTACTCAAAAGAATTGTATTGTGCTTGAATCTATAACTGTAAATATCATTTTTCTTTTTTCTAATACTAATTTTTTTTTTTTTTTATAGATCCATCTTTATACAATGAATAATGTTAAGTATAAGTCTTAAATAAATAATTGAATCTCTCATACTCTTCCATGGTGAGATCCATTTTTTTATAAAAAGGCCTGCACCTAGCTTGTACATTTTGAACTTGTATATATCATTTATCTTTTATGATACGATGGCTATCTCTTAACTTCAAAAAGCTTAGGTCCCTTTTAGTTTCATATATGGTCTCAACATATCTCATTCTATTTTAACTCATCTCAATATCTAAATATTTTTCAATTTTAAATTTCAGTTGTGCTATGTAGCACAAGACCAGTCTCGAGACGAACAAAAGTGTTTATTTTATTTTTTTCATTCATTTTTTTATTTTCTTAAATATTGTTTTTTTAAAATCACATCATCATTAAAAAATACTTCTTTAATCACTAAATAAAAAAAACATATTCGAGACCCAATGTCGGTGACTAGCATTTTTCTTTAAATTTATAACTTCTCAATTTTTTTCATTTAATAATTACCTAATTATTACAATTTTTCAAACTTCTAAACAAAACACAAAAAATAATTCAAATTTTTCAAATTTTAAAACAAAAATTATATTAAAAAATTATATTCTAACAATATTTTAACTTTATAATTCTTTATTCAATTTTTTCTCACATTTCCCAAAACCCCATCAAATATATTCACTAAAACTATTTCACTACTATTCACATATTTTTTATCTTATCTGTATAACCAAACAAGACCTTAATATACGGCCATTTGGCCTATTATAAAAGAAAAAATCTACTAATCATCTTTACATTACACACTATATATAATTTTTTATTTTTTTTTCTTTACTAAATATATAATGTATGGATGATAAGTAGAATAACTTAACTAATTTAGTAACAATAAAATAAAATAAAATAATATTAAAACATATGTGATCTGTAGTGTAAGATGATGTCTAGTAAAACCTGTTATAAAAGGGTCTTTCGGACAGTCACACAAAGTGTTCAATAACATTTTCCTTTTATTTCACGAGCCAACTATTAATCACAATATTACTCTCGTCATTTTTCCTGCAAGTCATTGTGAATCACACACTTTCCATATTGTTGATATGGTGGAATTTGATTTAAAAAAATATAAAATTAAATTTTTTTAGCAAATCAAATCATATCATGCCGCAAAATGAAGGATATGTTGTCCACGCCAATTTGTTAAGTATAATTTTTCTTCTGGGAAATACCGACGCAGAAAGAGCTTCACCCATAAATCATTGTCGACCCACATGAGAAAACTCCAATATCATAACATCTTCCTATCCTATGTTTGGTGAATCCACGGACCTTGGAGTCTTGGACCATTGATGAGCGGAGGATCCTTCCCGGCCAATATAAACTGGTTGGGATTTTCACACGGCTGTCTGACAGACTTACCATTACCATTCTATTTGTAAGTCTATTGATCTTCATTTGCTTCTAGGCCGTAAGGTAATTTGAATAGGTTCTGGCTGCCACAAACTAGAGATTTTTTGTCTTTTCAAGCATCCAACTTACTCCCTACTTCATCCACTAAATGAACACTTGGACATCAGTCCATCTTCTTTTAGCATCAACCTTGCTTTCTGACGACTGCACATCGGCATTAAGCCTGATCTCGTTTCAGCCCCCTCCAGTCTCACCATCCAGACACAAACAAGACTAGGATTATGTCTATGCCTCAGAAATTTCAAAGCATACCTCAGGGAATCAAATCAACCAAAGAATAATTTCCAAATTCCTGAATCATCCTACCTAAACACCCCAATACCTCATAAATCTCATCCACTTGATGGTGTGATCTATCAGCGGATACAAATCCATGAATAATCCCTTTTGCCTCGATACAACTCCACCCTGGTTTCTTCTTCATATACTCCTCGTTCACAACTCTCCTAACTTCTTCAACTTCTTCCCACTGTCCCACACTGGCTTGTACATTACTCAACAGAGTATGATACCCAACATTATCAGGTTCCAGTTCCAAAAGCCTTTCTGCTGTATATTCCCCAAGTTTTATGTCGCCGTGAATTTTGGAAGCTGCAAGAAGAGCACCCCAAATCCGACTATCCGGAGAAATAACCAGTTTCACTATAATGGCTAAGGCCTCTTTAAGATTTCCGTGTCGACCCAAAAGATCCACCATGCAAGTGTAGTGATCCAACTCAGGCTCGATACCATGGATCCATTTCATGAAAAAATAAACTTCACAGCCTTCTCTGATAAGACCAGAGTGACTACAAGCAGACAATAAGCTCAAGAAGGTGACACTGTTTGGTTTTATTCCTTTTTTCAGCATCAGACCAAAAAGTTCTAGGGCTTTAAAACCTTGCCCATGAGTCCCAAAGCCTTCAATCATAGTGGTCCATGTTACTAGATCTTTGACCAATATATCATCAAAACATACCCTAGCTGAAGAAATGCTTCCACATTTTATGTACATGTTTAAGATAGAGGTCTCGAGGTGTGTAGTTTCTTTCTTGGAACTGTTCAACAAGTTTCTTATAAAGTAACAATGAACTGTTTTGCCCAATTGCAGAGCTCCCAGATGTGTATATGCATCAAGAATGATTCTCAAAATTTCTACCCCAGGTTCAACATTTGCAGCTTGCATTTGACGGAACAAATCTATGGCATCCTTAATATAACCATTTTGAATTAAGCCCGACATCATAGCACCACATGTAACAGTATTTTGAAAAGGAATTTCTCTGAACAACTGTGCCGATGTCTCTATTTTCCCACACTTGGCGTAAAAACCCAATAAAGAAGTCAGCAACACATCATCCAGTAAACCAGTTTTTATAGCTAAACAATGCATCCACTCACCTTGAAAAATATCTCTAGACTTCGCAAATGCTGAAATTAGTAATGTTAAAGTCTCAACGCTGAGTGCTGCTAGACCCTGCATTTTACTGAACGTACTGACCAATTTTTCAAAGTCTCTTTCCATGGAATAAAAGCATATCAAAGTATTCCAGGAAACATCATCCCTTTGTTCAACCTCCCTGAAAAACCTTTCAACTTCTTCAACACTGCCTGTCTTGGTATACATTCTCAAAATTGAATTTTGTACAGATCCATCTATTACTAACCCGACCTTGATCGCATAACCATGAAGTTGCCTCCCTTTGGTCAAGCTTTCACCGGCACAACACGCCTGCAACATTACGATCAAAGTCACTGAATTGGGCTCAAGCTCTACCCTCAGTTGCTGAAACAAATCAAAAGCACCACTAATGTTTCCTTCTCCAGCATAGCCTGCAATTATCGAAGTCCAAGAAACCAAGTCTCTATAAGACATCTCATCAAACAATTTACGAGCATAACCTAGACGCCCGCATTTCACATAGACCTCGATCATCGTATTAGAGAAGTATACATCAAATCCAAACCCCATTTTCGTCGAAACACAATGCACCATCTTTCCATAAATGACATCTCTCTGGAGCGATGAAACAGCTCGGTTTACTATCGGAAACGTAAAGCTATCATGGGCAACACCCAATCCTCTCATTTCCTTGTACAACAGAAAAGCCGAATAAAAAAAACCCGAGTCGACGTGGGATTTGATGGCTGAATTCCATGCCAAACTGCGATGCAGTTCTAAGGAATTAACCACCCGAAACGATGCTCTCAAGGTCATAGACCTTCTCACATGCAAAACTCATGCAGCACGCGTTCTATTAAAACGAAAAATCAAACAGAGCGCAAAATAAGATAAAATTTGGAAGTCTGTCAGACAACCGTGCGACCATCGCAGCCATTCGGAAGAGTAGCTGAGAACGATCCTCTACTGATAGAACGGTCCAAAGACCGCGAATCTGTTATTCACGCTCTGATCGCACGGTCATGGCTCATCAACCAGACTTGGATTCCTGTCTTCCTTAGAACTCAAGGAAACAGAAGTACAACCTATAGAACAGATCCTGTTCAAGTAAGGTCGTGCCCTCTTCAGCTGCACTCTCGCACTATAAACCTTTCTTTTACTTCTTAAGTTCCCAATGTGGGATTGTCAGCTGCAGACAAAATAGAAAATAGAGGATTCTATCATTGTGGGCTGATGTTCTTCAAGTAGTCTGTGCTACTCCTTATGAAGCCCAATAGCGTGGCAAAAATATTTTTTTCTGGAGGAAGACAAGTTTGTGGGGGGAATGGTAAATTAGGATTCATTAACATTCAAAATTCCGATCATATATTAGTTTTCTGGATAATTTTCATTTTTTTCTAATAATTTAATCTATCCTTTCGATAGCACTTTTCCGAAATCGATCGCAAAATTTTATTTTATTTTATTTTATTTTTATTTAAATATATTTACACCACATATTACCTACATAAATTTATACTATTTAAAATTTTAAAATTTATATTACAAATAAAATTATATTGCTGAAATTAAAAATTTTTAATAAAATTATTATTATTATTTTTTATGTTTAAACAAAGAGTAATGCTAGGCAGTCACCTAGCAGTGACTGTTAGGGGTGGGCAGCGGGGCCTCGCACCTATCTGCCCCGTCCCACATATAGCGCCCCTAGAGAGGATGGGGCAGGTTTAGGCCCTCCCTGCCCTCCGCCCCCACTTACATGTTTATATATATTTGTTTATATTATATATATATATAAACATAAGTATATATTTATATTTTACAAATTGTGTATATATAAATATATATTACAATTTGTTAGACTTATTCAAAAAGTATGCACTAGCAAATTTAAAAATTATAGTCATATTTACAAAATTTAAATTTACAATTTGGGTTTAAAAATATATTTTTAATCACTTTTGAATCTAGAAATAATTTTTAAATCTAGTAAAATGTAGTCTATTTTTTAAGTAAAGATGAGGCGAGACGGATTCCCAATCCGCCCTGCACCCCGCCACCTGGATGCAGGGGCAGGGGATGGGGGTGAAAACCCCACGGGGCTGGGGGCGGGGTGGGGGCTACCCCGGTGCGGGTAGCACCCCTAGTGATTGCTAGGCGTGCCACCTCGGCAAAACTCATGTATTTTCTTTTTTTATTTTTATTTTCCCATTTTTTTAACATCTTTAAACATTTTAAAAAATATATATATATATATATCAATATATTGATAGTTATTTCTTTAATTAGTAAATAAGAAAATTAAATACATAAACAATCAAAATAAATGATCAAAATGAGAGAGTAAAGTAGATTATTCTTAAGAGCAATTCTACTTTGCCGTCTAAGTAATACTACTCTATTTGACCGTTAGGTCAAATTGATCTATTTTATTTTTTTCAAATTTTTTTATTTATATTTTTTTATCATTTTAAAATATTTTTATAAAATATAAAAAAATATCAATATACTAATAATCAATTCTTTAACTATTAAATAAAGTAAAAAAAAACACATGAAGTACAAAAATAAAGAAAAAACTTGAGATGAGCTGAGATGAGTTGAGATAAGTTGTGAATAGTAATGAAATGGGTTGTGAATAGTAATGAGATGAGTTGTGAATAGTAGTGAGATTTGTGAGTTAAAGTTAATGAATAGTAATGAATAGTAGTGAGATGAGCTGAGATGACTTGCGAATCCAAACATTTCCTAAAGGTAACAAAGTAGCATTTTTCTATTCTTAAATAAAATCTTCGGAGGGTACAATGAATGAGCAGGCAAAAATCCAAATCAACTGTCTTGTCGCAAACATAGAATTCCAGGCAAGATTTTTCAGTCCATAACTGACGGGGAAATGTAAGGGAAATTTCTGGAAAAGTCGAGATGCAGGAAAAGGTGACAAAAATGACGGCCAAAATATTGGAAAAAAACACCATCTTAATGTAAAATTTTCCTTTTGTCCAAACAAGACTATTTCTCAATCCTAATCAATTAAATAAGAGCAATTATTAACATGAATTTTTTAACGACCAAATTTGTAGGGATATATCATATATGCAATTTCCTGTACATGCATCCTCCTTTTTTTCCGGCACACCCGCACACTCCATGCCAAAAACCGCCCATATTCCTCGACTTTTATATGTTAAACTATACATGGGCTGTTGGATTATTTAAGTTTTGTAATCCGTGACTAATCAAATAAAAAAATTATTTTATTTTCAAACTGATGTGTAAAGCATATCATTCATAAAATCATATCACATAAATAATGAGATTTAATTTGTAACATTCAAATTCATAGTAATGATGTGAAAAATATAAAGATATGACAGTACTAATTTTTTATGATTATAATGAACCTCACAACATATAATGTATTAATACGTCAAACCGGTTCATGTTCAACCTCCAATCCACTTCCAAATTCATCCGTTCTTCCCCTAACTCATTTCCCTCTCTCACAAATCTTGAATTCTTGCCTCACTCTCACCCTCACCATCTCTTGCCTCTCTCTCCCCGACACTCCCTCTCTCGCCTCTCCATCCCTAAATCAACTTTTTCCTCTCTCAAGACTTTGACTACCACTACCACGAAGGCAACTCGACGGAGCTCGACTCCCAAAATTGTGACAACGGACTGAGCTTGACCTCGAGAGAAGCTTCCTACCGCTGTTAGATAATTTTTTCAAATGTCGTGTAATTTTTTGAGTGATTGTATCTTTTTATTATGGTGATTGTAGTCTAGACTATGGAAAGATGTGGGGATATGGATTGATAACGCCACTTTGAGAAATGAATAGCAAATGTTTGTAATAACAATTCAAAGAAAATATTTTGCCCCAATACTCACGGACGTTGAATGTAGAGGTGAAGACTCATGGATGCAAGCTGATGTCGGCGATGGGTCCGTCATCACTAGGTTGGTTATGTTAAATGCACGTTTAATATTAAAAAAAATGCTACATCATAATTCGTATGGAGTATGAGAAAAAGTGGTAGGTGTATAGAAGAACTCATAAAAATATCCTATGGCCATTCTAGAAACCATTACCAAAGTCGTGCAAATAGCAACGCATCATGGTATAAAGAGGAATGCACCTTTATTTTTTTGTTTAAGGAAAAATATCAGTCTTACTTGCATTTTCTACACACGATTTGATTACTTGGCAACATGGTTATTTTTATTTTTTATTTTTTATAGAAAATTGACTTCTTCTATTTATGAGAGAAAAATTACATCTATAATCAGATACATATAGAAAAATTCTCAAATCACAAGTCAATTACTGCATTTGGAATTTCACCAGTACACAAATTACTTTGTGTCTGATATAGTCTTGACTACTGTTGTTGCTCTTCACAGATAAATTATCTAAGAGATAACACTCTACCTAAAATAGAGACTCATACCCCATCATTCATAGTTAATTGGTTACTAGCATTAATGTCTTGTCCACGTGGATTATATATATATATATATATATCATGCTTAGCATTACTCATACATATGCATCGTGCATGGCACTTTCCCATCTGTTCATTCGTCGCACAAATCACGCCACAAACGTAGATATATATATTGTAGCAGATGGAATGTCGTGTTTCATGGCATTTTTGTATCATAAATAAGATAATGTTTTAAGTAGTTTTGTATGATTAATAATCCGTTGACAATATGTTAAAAGAAATATTATTTTTTTAATCTTAAATTTTATTTATTTTTTCATTTAGTTCAGTTACCTAAAATATATCACATTAATTAAAGTGATAGGATGTAAAATAACATTATTTATACAATAATTATCCTCAGATTAATGAGGAATCTGACCTGTCCCAACTTAATTTGATAACTATTATGCCCAGACTCACCATCTAAATACATGTCACTAGTTAGGAAAGATAATATTTTCCATTTTTTCTTCATAAAATACGGAATTGACTTATTGATCTAAAAATTAAAAATATTAAATGAAAGTCACGCTTTCTTGTACCATACTTCTATATATAAGACGTGTTAGATAGGGTATATATGCCGTGTTTTTCATCATATAATCCAGTCATGCGGTTCATACCTGAATATAAAGAATAATGTTAGATACAATTATAAGTTGTACAACCATCACACATAACTTTTGAAAAAGAGTGAAATATATCATTTAAAAATTAAATTCTTTTCATATAGATCTCATATTTATTCAGGAGTGTGAGACGCTTGCGCACTCTATAACTGCGAATATTATTTCTCAAATCATCTTCACAAATTAGTGCAGTACCAATAAAAAGTGAAAAAAAATATATTTAGATCTGGTTTGTTTTAAAAAATAATCTCATATCATCTAATCATTACAACTTTTTTAAACTTCTAAACAAAATACAAAAAAAAAATCAAAATTTTCAAATTCTAAAACAAAAATTATATTAAAAAATTATATTCTAATAATATTTTATTCAACTTTTATCTCATTTCAACCAAACGACATCTTTATATAAATACATAAATACACCACCCACAAAATTAATGAGATATTCTCTTTTCTATAGAAAAATTATACTCACTCACACCACATACCACACATAATTTTTTTTTTTACCAAATGTGTGATGTATGAATTATGAGTAGAATAAATCAGTTAGTTTAAAAAGAATAAAACAAAAAATAAATAAAAATAAGTATGGTATGTATGAATGATGAGTAACAAATCTCTTTCCCATATAAACAGCAATATTGACAATATTTTTCACTCTCGAAACCCGCCCCTTGACTCGGTATATTCGTCGCCTCCCTCCTTCGCATCTACTTTCATCCTTTCCTCTCATTGCATATATAGAATTCATTCACATAGAATTTTTTATTTTTATAATTTATCTTTCTATAATGAAATAGCTTATTTATCACCATTGAGTCACCTCCAAATAACACGCATCATACCATCATTCTCATGCCTCCAATTTACAACGTACCTCCATTGTAGATTTTCTTTTAGATATGTAACAGTTCATTAACAAAGATAATAAGAAAAGTTATTCCTTTAATCCCAACTTCCCCTCCTTATAATTTGTTTTTATATTTTTTGATTGTTCAATACTTAGGTCAAAATGTTTTGGAGAAGAGTCCCCAACCCCCCCACCTACTCTAGCTTTATACATCAATCGTTGCCCAAACTAAACACCCATACAAACCGTCCCATATATACGTCTCCAACAATTGATCTCTAGGTATTAGCTAGGAAGAATTGTTGTCAAATGACCAATGTGTGAAACTAACATATCACCTTAAACCACGTTTGGACTTCACGCGCTGTCACTTATTCACGCTTCTAATGTCGATACACATGACATTGATGTACTCATCATCTTTTAAATTAGACTCACCCATCTTCAACCTCCAACGTGTAGACTCCACACGCTGATATAGTTGTAGCTTTCTCTAATTATGAGTGTCTCCAATCAATATCGATTGGTTTCATCTCATTCTATCTATCCATTTGTAGCATTCTCTAATTATAAATTCTGAGGAAGAGGAAGTAGAAAGTAGAAAGAGAAAGCAAAAATCTGCATTAGCTAGGCCAACACAACGAAATACAAAAATTACAAAAAATTAATACAACAATAGGCTTTAAAACCACGCACAAGGGAGGCTTGCCCCTGAATCTTTCAAGAATTGTTGGATAAAGAGAAATTATATTTACAATTCTAAAATGTGTAAATCTCGCGCACCCTATTTAAAAATAATAATTAAATTTAAAATTCACATGAAAAATTTATTTTTTAATAATAGATCCTATTTTTTCAAAAAAAAAAAAACCTGAAACATTATATTTTTTTAAGTACTAATTCCTTCCCCTAAGGTTGTATAAGAAATCGATCTAGAAAAATTCAGATCAGCCGCCAGAGCTCAAAACCGGCCATAACTAATGGAGAATCAGTCGGCATGCGACAAAAAATAGAGAGAATCAAAATCGGCAGGTTCAACGTCGGTTCGAACCTGGTTTAAACACTAAACCGGCCAATTAAAGAAATTATATATATATATATTTTATTTATTTTGTACTCAAACTAATGCCGTTTTACTTAAATTTAAGTGAAACAATATCGTTTTAAACTTGTAATTATGTTTTAAACAGAACTAAAATGACGCATCATTTTATTCATAATATATTAAAAAAAAGTAAGTAGAACGTCACCATTTAGTTTAAACAAAATAGCTATCTCCTCTGCAATACTTTCTCTCTACTCTCTCAAACAAAGTTCACCGATAAATCAATCGAGAACTGCCGATGTCAAGACGACCGATGTTTGTCCTCCCCCATCGACCTGTTTCGATCAGTTTTCTCCCCCAAAAGACACGCCGATGGGTCAGTTTTCACTCTTAGGTTGTGTTTAGATGTTGAAGTGAGTTGAGTTGAATTGAGTTGAGATGATAAAATATTGTTAGAATATTATTTTTTAATATTATTATTATTTTAAGATTTGAAAAAATTGAATTATTTATTATATTTTGTGTTGAGATTTGAAAAAGTTGTAATGATGAGTTGAGAGGAGTTAAGGAATCAAACGAAGCCTTAATATCCCCCATTCAATTATTAAAATGCTAGCTGAAAAAATTTATTATATATTTTCTCATAGTATATGTACGTAAAAGTAGAACACAACTCCTCAAACTTAAAGTTCGACCAACCAAAGCCGTCCTATTCGACCGTCTTCAAGATCTCGATACCCTTGACTGATCTCACCACAAGAAATACAACAAAATTCCCCATCCCACCCCCAACCAAATAGGAAATACCCAAATCAAAATACAAAAGAACTGTGGATTTATCCTTAACATCAGGAGCCACGTGACATGATGATATGATCATCTCTGCAGCTCCATCATACGCGAGAAGTCCTCGAAGCACACGAACCCGTCGCCGTTCTTGTCCACACCGGCTATCATGCGCCTGCAATCCTCTATCGTGCACCTTTCGTCCCCTATAGCCGTAAAAAATCCCAACAGCTCCTCCGCCGTGATCATCCCGTCGTGATCCGTGTCGAAGAAATCGAACGTCTCGCGCAGTTCCGAGTCGCAAGCCGGCTCGCTAGCCGAACCCACGCTACTCAGCAGCGCCTGCAGGCTTATGCACCCGTCGCCGTCCCGATCCACCTCGCTCAGCATCATCGTCAGCTCCTCCTCGCTCGGTGGCTCGGCTCCCATCCTACTCAGCAGCGCCTCCAGCTCTTTCCTTGACACTCTGCCGTCGTGGTAATTGTCCATGAACTTGAACGTTTGCACGAGTTCCGCATGCATATCGGCCGAGGAATCGGACCAGTTACCCGATATCTCGGGCAGGACGCTCTTGGGGGTCCCAAGATCGGCGATGCCGACGCCAGAACCGGGCTTATGGATCGACGTGGAGGCGTCGGAACCCGAGGACGACGAAGTTCCGGATCCAAACGAAAAAGGGTCGGACCCGGACACGGAGGACCGGTCCTTCTTGGACCGAAAGAAGCGCTTGGGGCTGACAATGAGGTTCTTCGGGTTGATCTTGATGAGCTTCATGGCAAAATGATAGACCCAAACAAGCAGAGGAAGGGGGGGAGAGAGAAAGTGGAGAGGGGAAGAAGAGTGGTTTGAGTGGAAGGAGGTAGGAAGGACGGAGGGTTAAATGCTTGCGATGAGAGCAGTGCCATGGCAGCTTCGAGGAAGCTTCCTTTCAGCTTTTCAAGTGGGTGTATATATACGTGACTCATATTACTGCTATATCAGTATAGCCGTGGAAAAACATATCATCTTCAAATATTATATTTATATTTTAATAGTATAATGCACGTTATACTATTAGAGTAATGCTACGTACAGTCGTGGAATGCGCAAACGTCGTGCAGTCGCTTTGAAAAAGAGTGAGGTCCACTATTAAAAAATTAATTTCTTTTCAGGTGGGTCCCTTATTTATTCACTTTTTTCAAAGCGACTGCACGGCGACTGCACGCTCACGACTGCAAGTATCATTTCTCATACTATTATACATTCTTTCTGAATAAATTTTTTTTAAATAATACTACTCTTACCAATTAGTTTTACCAATAATTTTTACCGCTCTACTTTTTTTTATTTTTTTATTATTATTTCTTTTTACTTGATGATTAAGTAAATATTTTTTAATAATATTATAAATTTTTTTATTTTTTAAAAAATATTAAAAAAATACAAAAAAAAAATAAAAATCACAAAATCATTAACGGTGGCTCCCAGCGGTAGCTGGGAGCGGTGGCTCTAGCGCCGCTCATTTTTTTTATAATAAAATCTAAAAAATTAGTTTTTTTTTTTTTTATTTTTTCGGATAGAGTTCATTTATAAAATGTCTGCACCAAATTTAGATATGCCTGACATAAGCAGCTTAAGGGTGAGTTTGAATGTTGAAGTGAGTTGAATTGAGTTGAGTTGAGATGATAAAATATTATTAGAATATTATTATTTTTTATTATTATTATTTTGAGATTTAAAAAAGTTGAATTGTTTATTATATTTTATGTTGGGATTTTAAAAAAATTATAATAATGAATTGAGATGAGTTCAACTTTCAAACGAAGCCTAAGTTTGGGTGTAAGGAATTCTCAAGTATTATTTACTTTTTCATTAGTTTGAGTAGCGAGTAATCATCACTATTATTTATTATTTTATTAATATTTTTTGTTATTATTAACTGTTATTTAATATATATTTTTTATTATTTACAGAATATTTTAAAATACCTACAATCCAAACGGCAAATGTAACTAATTTAAGACTTGTATAGATCACTATTCAAAATTACTATGAGGGGCAATTTGAATTTAAAAAAAAAAAAAATACTAAAATCTTAGCCATAATATTGACCGGAATCTAAGGAAAATCCATATTCGACGTTAAACCCAAATACATATAGAGTATTGAACTACAGCTCTTGACTTTATGCTCTTATCATACATGCTAAATTGTTTGAAATGTTATATCGAGTACAATTAAACTTTATTAAGACCTATACAATATATTTATTATTTACATCATTAAATTCAATTTAAATAATAGAAAAGTTGTGAAAATTAACTGAAAATAAACGTTGAAATCAGTGAAAATGACTCATTACGTGAAAAATTAATAATGTTATTATGTAATCATTTTATGATCAATTTCACAATTAATTAATATAAGTATAAAATTATAGAATATTTAAATCTTAAAACTTTGGATAGTGCTACATCCACGGCTCTCAGCGGGTTAGATATAATTGTATTTTTTTACATATATTTTTTATACTTTTAAATATTTTTTTAAAAAAATAAGAAAATCACAATATTAATAAAAAAAATATTTTCTTAATCACTAAGTAAAAAGATTAATTAAAAAATAAAATAAAAAATTTCAACAATAATATCGAGCTGTAAGAATTAGTGGTGAGAATATCATTTTCCTTGTTCCCACTAGTTATTTTCATGTTTTTTTTTTTTGCTTTTTTTTACATATATTTTTTAATACTTTTAATATATTTTTTTAAAAAAAATTTATAACATCATTAAAAAATATTTTCTTAATTATAAAGTATAAATAAAAATAAACAAAAAATAAATAAAAAAAGAATGTAAACGGTAGCTCCCAACATGAGCTGAGAGCGGGACGCTTAGCATTTTTCTAAAACTTTATACACCTGCCTTACAATTAAAATTAGTTTATAAAAAGAATTTGAGAGAATTATGAATATATTATCAATCAAAATAAATTAATAACAAAAAAGTATATTGAATAATATTTAATTGAGTTATTATATTCTCAAGCCGGTATGCAGAGTACATGATCATTCAAATTATAAGATTTAAGTTTTAAAATTTATATTTCAAATCAAACGATATAATGTAAGCACTTTACTATGCGTATGCTCTACACATAGACATAATAATAAAATTTTGTCAAAAAAAGATTAAATATGATTTAAGAACTATGGAAGATATTATATTTATAAAATGTGATACAAAAAATGAGATAAAAACGTGATATGCCGTACTTGAATAAAAAAAATTGTGTATTGTAGATAACGGTACCTAAGAAAAGATTTTTTAATGGGTGAGACACTGTAGGTGACTATAGTCTATAGCCACTTTGTTTGGTCGTCGTGTATTTGGTGGGGCTCCTTTGAGTTTGATGTTGTTGGGGGTAGCGACTACCAGAGCGAGCGATGCCAATAAAAATCTGTTCAATAAAATTAAAAGTTGCGTTTAAAATTAATCAATTAAGTTGATATCAACGTGGCATGCTTTTAAGGTTATAAATAAAATATAATAAATAATTTTTAATTATTTAATATCACGTTATGAAATAATAATAAAATAATAAAAATTATGATGAAGTGTATAATTAATCATTAATTAAAGGTTCTGTTTTTAAAAATGTGCAGGCCGCTGCTGGAGAATCTTTGATTATTTACCCAATTAGGAGATAATAATCGAATCTGAAGCCAATCGGCATTCGGCTAATTCCCTCAAGTAAGCTTTAATATATATATATATATATATATTTATCTTTAATGGCTAGTCTGTTATTACTTGTTCAAACGGCTATTATGGAATTTAGTAAAATGTAATTCTCTTTGAAATATATTGATAAGACATTGATGGACCAAGACAACTACTGACTAGAGTTGTCTAGAAGATTCATTCATGCACTACTACAATGGACATGCCGAAATTTCGATTAAGTGAATTTATAAAAATAAATCTATAAATTTATAATGTAATTTGATATAATATGTTAAATTATAAAATTATTTTTATTATAAAATAAATCTAATATATTATACGAAATCACGTCAATTTAAGAATTTATTTTTATAAAATTTATGCTATAATACTTCTCACGTAATAATAATCACTTGTAAGTAATTTATAAGTAAAAAACAAAACTATGTTCATGTCCATTGCGAGTCTTGCGACATGCAGGCTATGTTGTATGCCAATGCCATCTTTGTAGAACTCTGTGGGTTAAGTTAAATATGTGTTAAATATATATATATATATATATATATATATATATTTATATATAATCTAACCTCAAGCCTCTCTGCTTCCTTAATTTATATACAAAGGACATGATGAACAAAGGCAATGATGAGGGGAGAATAAGGTTGGTCTGGCATGTGGACTATTTAATCATTGGTAGGTATCATGGGTACCACCACGCCGATAACAACATTCACGTATAGCCCCACTATATAATTATGGAAAATGATTTAAATAATTATGCAATATATTATATAATGTATTGTATATATATTATTATTCTATAATTATAAAATTTTAACTTCATTTAGATTTAAAAAGTGCTTCGTCATATTTTATATAATTATTATAATTTTTTTAAATTTATATATAAAATATAATAAATAATTTAATTTTTTAAAATTTTAAAAATATAATATTATTAAAATATAATATTTTTTTTAACTTTTATTTTTTATCTAAAACTACATTCATCTCAATCAATGGCTGGTCAAAGTGCAGCTCCAACACGTAGCCTACTAGCCGAAAAACCCAGTTTTTGTCTCTCTCGAAACGGACAAACATTTACAAATGATAACTCATTTTGATTACTACCAACAAATAATTTGTAGTTTTGTACCAATAAATCCATACAAGAAAGCTTGGTTGTAATAAAAAATAAAAAAATAAAATTGGAAGGAAAATGTGTTCCCATTTATCACAAAACTCTAGTTTATTTTGAAAAAATATCTCACCTCATTTTATCTAATTATTATAATTTTTTAATTTTTAATATAAAATAAAATAAATAATTCAACTTTTTCAAATATCAAAATAAAAATAATATTAAAAAATATACTCTAATAATATTTTATTTAATTTTTTAACTTTAATCTCATCTCATCTCATCTTCGAAAACAAACGAGGCCTTACAGTTTGATAGATAGATGAGATGTGATAATTTTAAATAAAAATTAAAAATTAAATAAAATATTATTAAAATATTATTTTTTAATATAATTATTATTTAAAAATTTAAAAAATTTAAATTATTTATTATATTTTATATAAAAATTTAAATAATGAAATACTTTTACAATTAAGGAAACCTAAGTTGGGTTGGATATTAACAGAAGAGTGGGCTATCATGCCGCCCCACTCTTACCGTAAGGCGTATTGTCTAATATATATATATTTTTATATTTTTTAATATATTTAAATATTTTTAAAAAATAAAAAAAAAATATCAGTACACTTAAAAATCACTTTTTTAATCACTAAATAATAATAAAAAAAATTTAACCAACTATCAAATATATCTGTCAATATAGAGAGGCAAAATAGTTTTATTCATTAACAGAATATTCCATCAACACCATGAATATGCATTAAAGTTGCATGGACCAGAACGAGGGTCGGGTCGTACGATGATTCCCTCAATTTCAACTTCAATTCATATTCGTTTGCAAACATCTCTCAACTCATCTCAACTCATCATTACAATTTTTTTAAATTTTAAAATAAAATATAATAAACAATTCAATTTTTTTAAATTCTAAAATAATAATAATATTAACAAATAATATTCTAACAATATTTTATCATCTCAACTCAACTCAACTCAATTCACTTTAACATCCAAACGCAACCTAATTTCCGTTTAGTTTAACACGATGAAATATTTAAATTATTTCAAACTTGAAATGAAATGACTAAAATATCTATTATTTTACATTAAATGGATATTATATAATATATATAGACCTCATTCCGCTACAATCTAGTAAAACCTAATTGTCATGTGCAGGGAAATTGCTATAGATTTAACAACTAGTTAGGAATTAGTTTAAATGATACATAAAAAAAATAAAATTAAAAAATAATATGACTTAATGTAATATGTCAAATTGTAAAATAATTTGTATCTTAAAATAATAAATCTAACAAATTATATAAAACCAAATCAATTTATAAACTTTTTAATTAGAATACCAGTCTTCCAAGTAAAAGGTTAGAAGGCTGTTTTTTAAGTATAAATTCAGTGGGAACTTGTTGAATAATGCATAATTTTAAAAAAATTTTAAAAATTCGTTTGTTTTTTTAGATGAATTAAGATTAAAGTTAAAAAGTTGAATAAAGTATTATTAGAATATATTTTTTAATATTATTTTTGTTTTAAGATTTGAAAAAGTTGAATTGTTTATTTTATTTTGTATTAAAAGTTGA
Organism: Juglans regia; assembly: GCF_001411555.2. Classification (NCBI taxonomy): domain Eukaryota; kingdom Viridiplantae; phylum Streptophyta; class Magnoliopsida; order Fagales; family Juglandaceae; genus Juglans; species Juglans regia. The sequence continues at coordinate 31,424,849 of NC_049904.1, forward strand.
AAAAATTGTAACGATTAGATGAGATGAGATTTATCTCTCCTCTAAATTTCTTTTCATACTATTCGAAAATTATCATATTTTCATTTCAGTCATTCTCTCTCATTTGATGGCGTAATACTTAACATTTCATGACACCACTGTAAAATAAAATCATGCACCTTTGAGTGTAGCTACATTATATGACTAGCATTTTTTTTCTTATTTAGATGAGAATGTGGGTATACAATAGAAGGGTTGTTTTGTGTATTGTATTTTCTATTTTCATAATATATTTTGAAAATATTATCATAAATATAATTTTTTTATTTATTTTTTGAATCAATTTATATTTTAATTTAACTTATAAATTTAGATTAATTTAAAATAAAATAAAATTATATGATATTGTATATGAAGAGATATTTTAAATATCAAAATATATTATTTATAATTAGAGAAAATATTTAAAAAAATAAAAAAATAAAAAAAATAAAAAAATGATATAATAATAATATATTTTAAAAGATTGGAGAAAGAAACTGTGAATGCGGAAAAGGCAGAGAGGCAAAGGACCGATTCGCCGAAAAGTCTGACCTTTTTGGTTATTCTGCAAAGCTGGAGTCAGCATTCATATCTATCAATCTATAGACTATGGCGCCGACAGAATGCGGCACGCTGTAAAGGTTGAGCACGCGGAAATTTCTACTCAGAAATTGCATTGCATTGCATTGCACAAAGTTCAAACACGCACGCCACACGTATTTGGATCCTACTTCTCCTGTTTACAGGTCAGGTCAGGTCTTGCACATTGTATAGTTATTGCGGATAACATCCGTTATAATAAATTATTTTTAAATACCAGCCTTTTTATTAGACTAATACCGTATTTGGTACGTCAACAAGCACTCTTATAAATATAAATCGCTTAAAATATTATAAGAATAAAATAAGATAAATGAAGGTATATTTTACGCATCGATTTTAAAATAAAATAACTCAAATTTGAAAGTAAATTTTATTGAAGTGTTATGTATATCTTTTTTTATTATAAATTAGGAAGGAAATTCAAAGAGATTTTATGTCGACATATACAAAACACAGCTGGACATTCACTTCATCTGTCACAGAGGTTTTTAAAGTGACAGCCCACTCCAAAATATTCCCCCAACTCAGTGGGCATTAATGTTGCACCTCCTAGCTACACCACATATCATATATATATATATGCAATTTGTTTGATGTAATTTTAACAAGCATAAAGGGAAATGATGTTTGACTCCAATGTTTTTTATGTGCCATTTAATTCCTTGCCTAACAGCCAAAGAAACTTTTGCCACTTGGCTGACTCTGTAGATTATATACCAAATCACCAATCCATACTTATCATCTATTTTTTTATTATCTCGTGACGTAGTATTAAATCATTAGATATTATTTATTATGTTTTATTTATAAATTTTTTATTTAATATCACATTATGTAATGATAAAAAGTTTTATTCAAACCCAAGTCGGGGGGCTGCATAAATGGATTGGGGCAGAAATAGTGCAAAATTTTGAGACGCAAGGATAGGTAACTATTTTTGACCAATAATAAACTAAAAAAGAGTTGGTATTTTGTTTACCATGAAATAAACTAATAATTGTATCCATTCAGACTCTGAAAAGTGATCGTTGTGCAAAAGCTTCTCTTCTCTCTTAGTACAAGTAACTTAATGGTCATTTTAAGAAAAAATAAGTTTTATTATTAAAAATTATTATTATTTTATATAAATTATATATTTATTTTTTTTAAATAATTATACGACACTTACATATTTATGATTATAATTATAATTTATTAAATATTTAATACTAGATGGTTTACCTACTCCTGGACGCAATTGTTTATTGCCGTACTTGACGAGTATTAGTGACGAAAACTTTCGGCTGACTAGTTTGGTCATGAACAGGTTAATTTTTAATCAATTTCTTTTAACAAATGTTGTGTGCAAAGATAAGAGGCATGTGAAGTCGATCATAAATGCTGACATTTTTCTTTCTTCCTTTTGTCCCTCTTTAGTCGGCTTAAAAATATAAAAAATAAAGAGTAGAAAGAATAATTCCTGTACGTCATACACTATTCAATATTCATTATATAATTTAATTTAAATTTAAAAATTTAAAATTTAAATCTAAAAAATTAAATTATACAATATAAATAATGTGTTGCGTAAAAACATTCAAATATCACTGCTAACAAGATAATCCTGAATTTCTGGGAAAGAAAGGAAGAATCTTCCCAAAAGACAAGCTCCCCCCGTGTACGTTCTGCATGTTGACCAGGAACATGAACTTCTTAATGTTGAAGGACATCGAAATTATTCAAATCGTCCACATATGCAACAACAAAAAATTAACAGGTGAACTGCACTTTTGAGCGGCAGATAACAATATCATGGGGAAAAGGATCCCATGTTTCCTCTGGGTGGGTTATTGGGTCACCACTCACCAGAATTTTCGCAATAATAGATAACAATAACATTGCCTAATATTAATATTGGTTATGGAGATCGACACTGTGCAAGCGATAGAACCTGATGCTCCATTTAATTTGGTATTATAATATGGGGCATAAAAAGAAATAAACCACTAATTTCTTTAATTTTCTTTTTCGCTTGAATGCTTTTTAGGCAGTAAGCATACGTAGAAAGAGGAGCATTTCACACTATAGACACCTGGGAACATCTACTTTTAAGTTTTCCATGTATATATATAATGAGATTCAATATAATTTTCACACAATAGACACGAAAACTTGAGCATTAATACTAATTATGTATTATATATAGAAGAGAAATCAAGAACTTGTCAGTTGATCTTTGCTCAGCTATGCTTTTTGTACAGTTTGTGAAGGATAAAAGATAACAACATAAAAACGAAGAGAAGTTTGTTGCTGCCATTCGAAGTAGATAATCATGTGCTCTACATCATTTGTTGATATATAAGAATGACAGTATCAACTATGGTGTTTACTTGCCTGGTTGTATCACACATTCATCGCCTGATGTTTGCAGAATCAAGAATCAAGAGACTTCCTTGCCAAATGACTGGGGACTGGGGAGGAATGAAGCGCATTTGTAGCCTAGCCCTTTTAGAAGTCATGGTCCTGCACTTCAATGGCAACAGAAGAGCTTCAAATTTGTATAATCTAGTACTGATCAACTGTAAAATATAGAATTGTCGATACCAAGTTATTGTCAAAATCAGCTATCCACAACATGCTGACTGCTGCCACCATCTATGCCAGAATGATCCCTAGAAGTAGATTCTGGAATATTAAGACTGTTTGTTGTAGTGACATTATCGTCACCATATTCAGATGCAGAGCTAGCATCAATCTCTTTTTCAAGACAGTCAAGTTGCACACATTCAGGAACGTCACTGTCGTAACTTTCCGCATCATGACTCCTAGTTGATACTGTTAAATCTTCTTTCTTAACAATATTAAACACAATGCCGTCGTGGGTCGTCTCTGGCTGCAAAAGATCACCTTCCGCCACCGTTAAGCTGGAACTATTACTGGAAACTCTATTGAAAAGATCCCTCTGATCAAACTCTGCGCTTTTTGGGCTTCTATCCGGTGTTGTTACCCTTGAGCTATGATAATATTGATTGTTGCCTGCTATTTGAAGTGCAGCTGAGTTGCGATTAGCTATTAAACCTCTATTTCGTTCAGCATCAATATCCATATTTTGGACAAAATGAATAAACATTTCAGCTGAAGTAGTCCTCATCAAGGGCCCACCTGATCTTGTCCAAGAATTTAGATCGACACTGTCGGACTCACTATCACTTCCATCATGCATGTTCCGGTGTGCTCGTAAATTTTTACTAGAAGGTCCCCCGCCTGTGGATCCACCAACTCCTTGAAGAAATGAGGCAGAAACATCTGCAAGAAGGTCTTCTTCAAGGGAGCCAGTGGAATTCTCCCGTGCAATGCAGTTCCAAGAAGGAATCCTTTTGGAAGCATTGAATTTGGCTGTGCCAGCTAGGCCATGAGAAGAAGCAGCAGCTCTCTCAGCACTCCTTTTGAGTCTTCGCATGTGGTTGAGAATTGCAACACACTCATCAAGAGCGAGCTCAATCCCACAGTTTGCTTTTATTGCCGAAAGCTTCTCCCAAGTGCACCTTCTCCCTTGGTTTGCTGCCTTTTGAAGCTCCACGGATGATGGGTTTTGTAAAATTTTTGAGTACTGGAACAAGAATAAGTGGGAGAAAAAAATTGCTAGTCAATCGGTGTCATCAACAATTTTCCAATTGATGAAAACAAATACGAATTTGAAGCTAGGCTTCCGATGCCCAACTTTCAAGTATTCAACAACTTTCATTTTAAACATTTGAGTGTTTAATTAAACAAACTTCTGAGAAAGTTTAGGTCATTCGGATGGAAAATACCGATCTGCAATTTAAACCTTTTCTTTGCACATACCTGAGCAAGAGTGGCAGGCATAACAACGGTGACATCACCCTCCCAATCTTGAGCAAAGAGCTTGGCAAGTCCACCTAAAGGGAAACCAAGTTCCAGTACCTGGTTGCATCTGTGTTTCACCTCCATCTCGGTGAGATGGGCAAGCTACACCATCAAACATTAAGAATATTACTTTCATTTTACAAAAATGATAGAATAAATTAAAAATAAAAACAAAAACAGATTAAATGACTGAAATCAATAACCACTAGGAGGTAGATCAATGAGCCCATAATTCTGACAAAGTTTTCCCATGCTCCAAATCAGGTGCAGCACAATGAAACAAAATAACACACTGCTACAAATTATCAAGACTTTTGGAAAACGTATTTGAGCTGGAGTGCATTTAAGATGTGGTTTGACATTCAGTGATCCAAATCAACAACAATGTTTTCTGCTGTTACATTAAGACCGTGCCATGATATTCCACTCAAGTGGAGGTGCTATGACATTCCAACTGAGTGTAACTACCCCATGTATCACATATAAATAAAATAAAATAAAATCTCTCCGACCTTTATCAACTATTTGTGCCTCAACCTAACCATTTGGACACAAATTTTCTTCTTAAGACTATATAATGTAACCCTTGCACATCAACTCTCAATTCAAACACCAAGTTATAAACTTTTAAAATAACGCCCCAATAAAAAACAATTAAATGAAGAAAAACGAAATGGAAAGAAAGGTTGCCACCCTAGTACAAGGAAGAACAAAAACAAAATGCCTAAAGAAGAAAGTGAAACTCTACGATATATTAAAACAGGGGAAGAAAACTGGAAAGGGAGAAAGAAAATGTGGATTGTAATCATTTCGGAGAACCAACCAGTCACAATCAATCTCCTTGTACCTATGAGATGGTTTGGAGGGGAGGAAAAACTATGATTACCTAAACAAAATGTCAGCCATGCAACTCCAGAAAGCTTTATTCTACTAGTACCAAGTAGCAATGACTCATTAAATGCATCTATAATCATAGAAACAGAGAACCAGTCCTGATAACGTTTACAGGAGATCAGATAGCTATGTGTTGAATGGTCAAATAGGAAACTTTATTCCAAACTCAAGCACATTGTTTGTTACTCTCATTTCTTTAGTTTTTTCACAAAGTATTATTAAACACCACAAAAAAAGGGGTTGGGGTTGGGGATAAGGGACGAAGTAAAAGTAGAATTGAGAATGGAGGAGTCGAGGACCATTTTTATGAGGACTTTAAGTTGGCGATGAACACTATAATCCAGAATATCATCGACGTATGCAGAAACATCAGCCAGAAAAAATAGAGATACACCTGATTGATATTTATATACCTTGGCAGCAAAGTTGCCTCCGTAGGCTCTCACAAATTCCTTCATCCTCAATAATGGTGCTATATGAGGATTTGCCTGACTGACAATAAAATGATTCACATTGAACAGTTCTTTCAATTGCATCATAGGTAAATCTATCTCTAGGCTACCATCCCTCCAGCGACGCACATGAGTGCCAGAGCCCTCCTCAGGATTCAGATGGAATGGTGGATGATAAGGAACAATCTCTCCGCTTCTATCCTTAGCCATCAGCTCCTGGGCCTCGAAGAGGCCAGGGAAGGCACAAGAAGCAGTCACTGCACTCCATATGACAACATGAGGTGAAGTCAAGTAGTTAAGGCATCTAGGCGGTTCATGCTTCCTTGGGGAGCAAACCGTTATACCAAGAATTTGACCTGTCATGTCATAAGCTTCTTGAAATGTAAGGTTACTTGTTAGATGCCTCAGCATCATTTGCAACTTCCTAATTTCATGAACAACCCCTTGTGTCATGACCCTCTTCACTACAGTAAAAATCCCACCCATCTGATCAAAAAACTGCAATGAGTGCAGAGAATCCTCAAAAAAACTTTGCAGCTCAGGCCACGATCTAGTGGCAACCACAGCGCACACAATGGATCCTACACTAGAGCCAGCAATTATCCGGGGCAAAAGCTTATGCTCAACCAGTGTTCTAACCACGCCAACATGAAAAGCTCCTAGGGAAGCACCCCCACTCAAAAGTAAAGCTGTCCTCCCAAAGGCATGCCTTGTTTCATGCATGAAAGCAAGCTTCTCTTCTAATAATAGCTCCTCTGAATCCGAATCACAAACCATTCTCAATTGAGTTGAGACCTCAACGATGTATTCCTTTATGAGTTTGGGCACTTGAAGCCTTTCTTTGTGAAGCTCGGGGTTGCACATATTGCCAAGATTTCTGATAAGGTCGGCTCGCATGCAAAAGATTATATCTCTCAGAGATCCTTCTTGGCGACGATGGCGGAGCTCTTGAAGCTTGTTCCTCATCAATTCTTCATCATATAGGTCAGATTCATTCATCCTTGGGGTCTCTTTATCTAGCATCTTCGCAGCATGAGCCCATTCCTCATAGGTCAATGCAGTTCCCATCATATTTCTCCAAAAATTTCTCCGATAAGCCATTTCAGCTCTCTGTTTTACATTTGTGTATCGTTTCAGCAAAAAGGCAATTATTGTCACCATTGCCAATATCCCTTGCGGGTTCCGGGGATGCAACCATGCTAACATGGGTGCCACAAAGTCCCTGAATCTATAGAAAAAATTCAACAACACGCGAAGTATTTGATGTCTCGTATGTGAGATTGACTTGCAGAACAAAATTCTAAAAGCTATTGTCCGACCAACAATGGTTGAAGGTCCTATTGAAAAAGGATCAACAGTGGCCTCGTTACTAATATCCATTTCTTGGTTAATATTACAGGTCTGTGTCTAAATGAGTGGTTGTGTCACGACTCAATCTGCTCAATGTAAAGAAAACAAATTACAGTAGTTCTAATAATTGCGCAGAAGGACACCTGGCAAGAGACTGAAGTAGAGCTCGCCAAAAAGAGCGATTAACTCTGTTTCTTTGATTGCGGAATGAGGAATGCCTCTCTCGGTTTGTCTGGTCTTGCCCCGAACCCACAGACAAGAGTGGTATTTTTAGTTGTGGAGTGAATGATTCTGTTAAGGATCAAACTTTTGGTATCCGCAGCTTCGATGAAGGTTCTTCTCCGGTCAGGTACCTTGGTGTCCCTTTGGCTTTTGATATTCTTTAGGCTAAATAAAAGTCTGGTTGCAAGAGGAAAGGAGCTGGCTTGTGTAGCGTACAGGCCGTGTTTGGCAGTGAAAATTAATGAAACATGAGCGAGGTAATAATGCTAATCGGTTTGATTCTGCAAACTCGTATTGGATATCTCCCAAGAACTAAAAACCAAATTAACAAGAAAACACTTTCAACCTCAAACTCAAGAATTATGAAAAATAAATATAAAAACTAAAGTTGTACGTTGCAAATTTATACAAATCAGAAATCGGAAAAGAACTCAACAAAATCAACAAAAAGAAGCCTAACTGCACATTTGATTCGGAACCAAATGCCAAAGCATACGATTTGACCCCAACCACACCCCTCGGTAACTCAACAGACAATTAGATCCCATATCAGAGGCCCCGAAATTGTCATGATCGTTGGAACCTAAAAGCTCCAGAGATCAGATTCCCCAATTCACAGCCTAATGGGTTTCCAAATCAGAACAGAGGACCCACAATACCTACCCAAAAAACCCAGAAATGAAATCCCAGCGAAACACAGAAGGGCTACAATTATAGGAGGAGTCAATAGAGAGGAACGTGAGAGAAACTGATATTACCAGAAAAATGCAATTATGTGAAGCATTGGGATCCGGGAAGAGATAAAGATACAGATAGGGTGACGCCGAATTTGGAGAGAGGATTCGGATAAAGCATGCGATGGCGTAATGATTACAAAGGTCGAAGAAGAGGAGGAAGAGGAGGAGGAGAATGATGATACGGAACACATTGGCGCGCTTCTGGACAAACTTGTTAAGTCGTCGGAACTTCTGTTTATAGAAAGTGACAAACAAAAACACGGGGGGAAATGACATTATTGGGAGATGCATCATATGGGGGTGGCCTCTTCCCTCTTTCATGGATAATAGGATTATAGGCTATTGAGCTTTCTAAGAATCAAGATACTCTGTCTGTTTCTCAGCAATCTTGATCCGAAGCTAATTGACGAGCTTCGGCCCCCGGCACAACCTTTCGGGCTACGGCCCACGGCACAAGGGATTTAAATTTGGTTTGGTTTGGTTTGGTTATAGAGTTTTTTTTTTTTTTATATAATTATTATAATTTTTTTTAAGAGAAATGCTTTATAACAGTCGGTCTGCTATTGACCTATAAACATTCTCTAATTAAATTTTGACACATCACTTATTTTATATTAAGTCAATGGAGTGCATCACACTAGATTATTCATTCGTATGATCTCAGACCCCTCATGTTCCATATTCTCAGTCCTTTCGTCTTCTCTTGTCGTCGTCGCAAGCATCTTCGCCATTGGCCATCTCTATTGCCGATCTCTCCCATCTCTGTCGATCATCTCCATCTTCTCGCCATCTCCTCTACAAAATCAACCCACAATCAAACCAAAATCAACCCGTTCTTGCAATCCTAATAGTACATATTGCATTCACTCTTGTGGAAATCTACATGTAACTTGCATTGAACAAAAAAATTCTCACTGAGTAGAGGCTTCAGCCATGGCGGCCGCCTATTGTCGTCGTGGTCAGGGCCTCCAGCACCCAATTCAAGAAAAACCTAAAAACAAAATAAGAAAACCAATCTTTCACTTACCTTTTAGTGTGTTAATTCAACCATTAGATATAATCAAAAGAAAATAATCAAATTTTGAAGAGAAAGAAAGGAATATAAGCAAATTCGTGCTACTATAAACGAATTAGGGCATACCAGAGAGGGACCACGTCGATGTTGTCCTGTCCTCTGAGTGTCATGGCATTAACAAATACTCGACAGTGGCGGCTTTGAACGAGTGAGGAGGGTCAGGTCTAGTCTCAGAGGAGGGTGGGTTTCATGCGAGAGGATGGAAGATGGGGGAGGGGGGAGAGTACTTCGGCGGGTTCTGTGGGTTTTGATGTAGGGCCGGCGGCGTTGGCAGCGGCTTTCATGCGAGAGGATGAGACGGGGGGAGAGGGGAGAGGATGAGTTCGTGGGTGTAAGTTTTTACATGGAATGCAGGCGCATCAAAATTAAAATGGAGGGTCTACTTGTCAACAACCCATTAAAATGCTGTTATTTGAGAATTATTAGACCATCAATCTAAAGTTATTCTCTATTTTTAAATTTTAATACAAAAAATTAAATTCTATTTAACTTTTATTTTATCTTATCTCATCTCAACTCAATCCAACTTATCAGATAAAAATAGTTATACATCTGGTATCTCCAGATATGTTCTTGGACTAAGCTACTGCCCCCACGTGAAATTCCATTTAGTAGGACACAATACATCAACCAAACACCGAAACTTGTGAGTATTTATGTTGGGGGGCTGTGCTGCGCATTAGCTGGAAGCCGCAGCACACCGCCCAAATTTTTTTTTTTTTTTCACTCAATGCATTAGGTGTGTGCCGGCTTCCATAAACAGTAGGCTTACGTTTATATTTTCTCTTATGTTGGGTCCCACGAAAATGCGATGGCTTTTTTTTTTTTAAAAGATGATGGTATATAGGAGGAGGAAAGGAGGTCCGTCCGATCCCCGGTAATTGCGCTTGGAATAATTTTGGGTCCCAGAGCCAGCAAGCTTTTGTTGGCCCTACAGCTTTATTTCTGACTTTCTTTTGCTTGTCCCAAGGATTACCAATGTCAACGCGTTTTGTGCTCACCTCCTGTCTCCATTGTTATGATCTATTGTTATGATCTTTTATTACTCACAGATCACAACGATCCTAATAAATGCACTTGCCTCCGGCTCGTGACAGTGGATTATCGTCGCAAGATTGAGATATATTTTTCTTTAGAAAAGAAGAGAACCCTAATCTATTAAGATAGGTTTACTTGGTGTTGGACTCAGTACTGCAGGTTTGACATAAAAAATTGGCCTTTAAAAACACTGGTTTCATATAATTTATTGTTTATTAATTAATTTCAAGTTTTTATATTAATTGTGCATTTAATGTGTCAACAAATTCATATAATCCATGTGAATGTTACAGGAAAATGCAATCTTGTGGGAGTGAGGTTCAAGAGCTGAGCATTGGTCATGAACTTTCCAGAAAACAACGAGAGTAGTTTACACAAAGGCATATTACTGGTCGGTCATATCTAAGGATTTTTCTTGACCTCTTTCTCAGAAAATGATATGATCTATGTGGAGAAGAATGATCTGATTTTGTCTTAGTTATTTGATATATGTAAAGTCGTTATCACTCTTTCTTTTGTACAAGTCAAGGCATCTTCGTTATGGAAGTTAAGAAGAAGAAGACCAGTCACCATGTCCAAGCACGGGCTCTAGAACAACTGGTTTCTTAGTCATAAGAATACCTTCTTGGCAAATACTTCGAGGGAGGGAGTCCAACCTCCATTACTTTGACATTACCATATTCAAACCTCTTCTTTTCACTTCAAATATCCAAACCCCTCTGTGTAAAGATTCGAATAATGATTCATAACAAGCTCGAGGCTGGAGTTCATTACAATAGTGTTGGTTCTGCAGAACCTGAGATGCAGTCCCTAACCAAGGAATCATCTTGTTATCGGATTCAGGACAGTGGTGGCAGGGGAGAAACAGAGCCAAAGAAGAAGCCAAAGAAACTGTGGTCAATCAAGCTCTCAAGATTACCAAGCTTAAGATCATCCACGAGACGAGCCAAATCCCGACATGATCCCCTTCCCATTGTCTTGAATGCTAATCCATCAAGCCCACCACCGCCAACTCCAATTGAGATGTCAGATGCGCCACCGTGTTATACCAAGGCCACGAGGAGTTCAGATGCAAGGAGGGAAAGTTTGCAGGCAAGTTTTTGAAATTTTTTAATCTAGTTTTGGTGGCAATGATTCAAGTAAAGAATATTTAATTTGTCTGATACCAAATATTACTTATTCTGGGCAGAAATCAGCGATTACACCAACAAGAAGATCGATTTTAAAGCCTGGAAAGAGTTTGGCAAGAATGTCTAGTTTGAAAATCAAGAGGACTTTGATGAGTAAAAGCTATGGAGGGACCGAGGTGCAGGGGAAAGTGAAGAGGTCGAGATCAATAAAGCAGGCAAATTTCGAGTGGTCGAGTACACATGCAAGAACATTAGAACCCCGGTATCAGGCAAGCCTCCGTAATTCTGAATCTAGTTTTATTAGCAAAAAATTAAGTGGTTCAAAGCCAAAATCTGCTTTGTCTGGTAACAAATCTGTGAGAGTTACAATAACAAGAACATCAAGTTTGAAACCTGTGAAAGTCTTGACAAACATGGGTACCTTCAAATTAAAGAAGCCCTCTATGGGGAAATGTTATGAAATATGTCAATCTCCCGACTCAAGCATACATAAAGCTACCTGTTCTTCAATTCTCAAAGATTCAAAATTCCCTGATTCCTTGGAGCTCGAGCTTCAGCCTGGTGAATGTGAATCTGAAGGAAAATCAGTCATGAAGGTTTGCCGATATACTTATTGCTCCCTTCATGGCCGTAACCATAACAAAGCTCCTCCATTGAAACGCTTTGTATCTATGAAGCGGAGATTCTTGAAGACCCAGAAGAGCATGAAACGGGAGAATCAACTTCATAAAGGCAAACGTTATAGAAAAATGAAGAAAGGAATTCAGTCAAGCAAAAAACTCCATAATGGAGATCCTGCAGTTGATAATGCGAGTAATATAGCTATCTCTCCTGTCAAACAAAAAGCAGGACGGGACTTGCTTGCAAATTCCCATGCTGAAGAACCAAATGGCACAGCAAATGGAGTTGGCAGTTCAGGTAGAGAAGATGAAGACCTCAGCGATTTTGAATATGAGGCTGAGTGGCTGCCTAGTGAAACTCTATACAATCATCCATCAGAAGCCGCTGATGAAGACAGAAAGCAAGAGAAAAGTGCTGTATATAACCATAAAGTTGGGGAGGCTAATTCCATTCTCATTGAGGTCTCGTACAATGGTGACTCCACATCATTTGGAAAAAATTTAAGGGTCAATTTTCCAAATGGAGAAACACCAGATAAAATTAGAAGACCATCTGATGATGAATTTGTGGAATCAACAGGAAGTAACAGCATGGTCTCTTCTGATTTTGATATTGAGCCACTGGAGAATCAAATTACAGGCCATGAAGGAAAGAAAGGAAATTTGAAGCCGCACCATGGACTTTTTCAAGGGTCCCCTACCCACAGGGACTCTGAGCTCATCATGACCAATCATGTAGAACACAAAACACAGTTTAAAAATCAAAAGTATATCAGAATGTGGCACTTGATATATAAGCATGCAGTGGTAGGTGTTTTTAGAAAAGTTGGAAACCAGGTTCCACTAGATGGATTGGATGAAGAACAGGTGGAAGATACAAGCACCTTGCTTGGTACTAATGACGGCGGTTCTTCTGAGGGCTTTTCTGAAATTGGCAAGGACATGGTCAAGGAAAATCATGATGCAAACCGCCAAAAGAATGAGCTCAGCCAGATTGATGCCATTCAGCTGGTACAAAAAGCATTTGATGATATCCTTCTGCAAGAATTTCAAGACCACTCAATGGAGGATAAATCAATTGCTAGTAGCATCAGTTCAGACCACGACCTCTTAGAAAAGAGTCATGGTGAGGGCCAGGAATGGAGCATCTCAGCTTACAGTGAGCCTGCTAGAGACAGTATGGTACAGGATCCAGAAGAAACATGGCTCAAAGCTGATAGTAATAGCACTCCCACAGAAGAGAGAACAGCATCAAATGTGAAAAGTGAATCTGACCAGAAAATGCCCAAGAGCTGGAGCTATTTGAAAAAGTTGATCATCCTCAAGAAATTTATGAAGGCATTGGAGAAGGTGGGAGATTTCAACCCCCGGGGGCCACGATATCTGTCCTTGAAGCCTGACCCAGAAGCAGAAAAAGTCCATCTAAGGCACCAAACAACAGACAAGAGAAAAAACAACAAGGAATGGATGCTTGATAATGCACTTCAACAGGTCATTTCTAGACTAGCTCCAGCTCAAAAACAAAAAGTAGCGCTGCTTGTAGAAGCTTTTGAGACGGTTCTTCCACTGTCAGAAATCGAAATTAGCCAGAGCTCCAATGCAGCAATTTGTACTCGAGCAAATCCTGTTCACGCCAGTAATGGTTCTTCAACTCAAAGCACAGGAGGAGCAGGTCAAGAAAGTAATTATGAAGAGTCAGCTGAAATATTCCAAGGTTATCCAGACCAAGTCAGTGATTTTCTCACGAACAAACAGCTACCTGCAATGAAATTTTCTGAGCTCACAGAAACTACTTTGGAATGTTGTTCCATTAAAGCAGAACAACACATAACAGCCTGTCAAGACACTGGTAAAGACTGGAAGGAAAAGCAAATTGTTGCCATCAATATTGATATGGTCGACAGCAAATTACTTCTCACTGAAGATCAACCCGATTCCATCATTAGTTGTTCATCAGAGATCAAAGATCCCAGCTCATGTAATAAATTCTCCTTGAAGCCAGAGAACATTGTAAGCACCTGTCATGAAGAAGTTGGAGAGAATGGAAAAGCCTCCAAAGTAATTACTCCAAGTTCAGAACTCTCAAACAGTACATCTGAAACAGAAGGCGAAGATTTAGAGACAAATCCAGGGTTTTCTCCATGTGAAGAATATAAGCCTGAGGGCACCATTGATGTAGCAAATGAGGCCCGATCGGAAAAACGGAAAAACAGGAGACTGTGGTACTTAGTGTATAAGCACATGGTATCAGGTATTGCAGCAAAAGATAGAGCCAAGCCATACCTCAATGAAGCAGATAAAGAAGAACCAGTGGATGATGCCAACTCATTGCCAGAAATGGGCATTTCCAGTTTAAGTCAAAACTTCTCAGAAATGAATCAAGACATGGACGGGGATAATGAGGCAGATGAGCAAAAGGTTGATCTCCACCGTACTGAAGCCATTAAGCTGGTAGAAGAAGCGATTGATGAAATCCTTCTTCCAGAAATTCAGGACCACTCAACTAATGATGAATTTAGCACTAGTGAGATGATTCAAGACAAGGGACTCTCAGAAGAGAAAGTAGGTGAGGGAGGAAAACCATTCATCTCAAATTGCAAGAACAGTGTCATGGAATCCCACAGAACAGCTCCAGGAGAAAAATGGCTTACATCTGGTAATATCAGTACCCAAGAAAAAGAGAAAACCGAGTTGAATGTGGGAAAGAAATCAAACAGGGAAATGCCAAGTAGCTGGAGCACTCTGAAAAAGTGGATCTTGCTTAAAAGATTCATCAAGGCATTGGAAAAAATAAGGGAATTTAATCCAAAGGGGCCTCGTTATCTGCCTTTGGTGCCAGACCCTGAAGGTGAAAAAGTTCATTTAAGGCATCAAGAGATGGATCAGAGAAAAAATTCTGAGGAATGGATGCTTGATTATGCACTTCAACGGGTTGTTGCAAAACTAACTCCTGCCCGGAAAAGAAAAGTGGAACTTCTTGTTCAAGCTTTCGAAACAGTCATTCCAACTATAGGATGTTGAAAGGCACGATGCAGCAGCTTCCAATCATGCAAACTCTGTTCAAGCCAAATATTCAAGTAAGGTTAAAGCAAAGAGCTTCAATTTTCCTTTTCACTTACATAAGGAAAGACAATAAGCCACACAACATACAAAGGGAAGTATGACAATGGCAAAAAGGAGCTCACAAAGCATCATCAAAGTAATCTAAAGACGTTGGACAGAAGAATCTAATTATAATGGGGAAAGATCGTCCACTCAATGCCCCTGTTCTTATTTGAATCAATATCCATCGGATTCCACATAAGAAGATCATTTCCTCAATGTAAAAAGTATTAGAGAAACCCAAACAATTTTTTTTTTTCTTTTGCTGAATAAACTTTCGAGAAACCCAAACAAAATATAAATGGTAAACAAAAGAAATGCCCAATTGACATGTTTTTTAAGTGACATTTTGTAATCATAATGCATTTATCTTCTTGGAGTCTCATTCTTCTTTTTAAAAATGTGCAGGTAAGGCAACAAAAAGCAACTATTTGGTAATGATCACTGGAGATGGCTCTGTAGCATCAGTCAGAGGAAATGTTCTCAGAGATGACCTTTTAGCTGAATAACTAACTGTTGTTCATGCCGTCACTTAGGACGCAGCAGTATACAATGTAGATGCAAGTTGTAAGTCTAAGATTGTAGGTTCATACCTTACTTTCTTTTGTGATTAAGGCTTCTTGAAGTCATTAGAAGTTATGATGTATGAATAGATATTATTCCATGAATAGATCTTATTCTTATTCATTTGAACCTGGAGATGCATTATTTCCAATCCTAAAAAGTTTCAGCTGGTTTTAAATGGTATATATTATCCCAAAAACTGCAGATAATTTGCTTGCGTCTCAATACAGACCGTCTCTTACCGATGACTGCGGATGTAATATTCTTCTAGAAACGAAAATGTTTCTTCTACAATAACATATATCAAGAACAATGAACAGATAACCATGCAGGTGGTTTTTTACTCTTGCAAATAAAAGAAGATTGTCATATCAAGGCGTCTCAATTTAGCGGGTTTAATTTTCCAATTTTACAAAACTAAACAGAGAAACATTTAAAAATACAACTCTACTTCTACCTGTAAACATCTCTCATCATTTTTCTAACTTCTTTTCATATAAATGGCACGCCGCACGCCTTTTATTAGGTGGGAACCGGATCCTTTGGCAACTCCATACTGGGAAGTCAAATCGAATATCGTCTTTTTGTATTTTACAACTTAATTGAATATCCCAAGAAATACTTTCCTTTTTTTCTATCTAGTCTTTAAATTCTCCTTCTTTAATTTAAATTCTCCTTGTCAGAGACAGAAGGAGAGAGAGCAATGCAAATTAGGTAAAATCGAAGGAGCACAGCTCAAACCTCAAAAGTCAAAACTGTATGTAAAATATATGAGCCGGAGGACACTCTGAGGCAACATAGAAAAGTGAGAAAAATAAACAATTTAATAAACAAATGAAGTTCAGGTTTTATTATTATTATTTTTTTAAATGGGCGGAGAAAGAATTCAGATGCTGAACATAGCAAAACCAACCGTACCTCCTCCTCTATATAAGTAGACGTGAAGTTGTGAGAGGCATATCAATAAGACAGATTAGGTGCGTTTTCTCCTCTTCTCAGTCGGTGCTTTCTTAACTCCTAAACATTTTACATCGACTTGGGAAACTATCAGAAATGGCTGGCCTTCAGTACAACTTCTTCCCCACTGATTTCTTTTACCCTCGTCCACAGTCTGCAGCCTCAGACGCCACTCGCAAAGCGGTTCTTCCCATCCAGCAGCAGAAAGACGTGACCACCAATGATTCTGAAGGACCCAAAACTTTGGTTCACAAGAACCTTGTCAAGTTTCAACCTTTAGTGCAGAAGCAACATGATCATGGCCAAAGTCTCCATCTTTTGCCGAATCAGCCGCTTTCTTGGTTGCAGTGGACTCCACAAGAGCCTACCGAGACCGGGGTTGTTTAGTTTTGAATTTTGTTCAGTGCATACATCAAGCGGAGCTTGAGTTCTTATTTTGCTTTGGAGTTGTGATAAACAAAATTCTCACTCTCTGAGGGTAAAAAAATAAAATAAAATTAAAATATGAAATTTGAGAATAAAAAAATAAAATTATATATTTTTAAATAGTATGTAAAATGTGAAATTTATGTTCAAAATATTTTGTTTTGGGAAGAGAAATTTTGTGGTAACAAGCTGTTCCTGTAACTGTGTAACATACAAGTACTAAAACAAATCAATCTCAGCATGTACAATTTCCATTTGCAAATTATTTTTACTTCTTTTCTGTATGGTAATTGATGAACAATTTGAGAAGTGTGCAATTGAAACGCCTTATGCCATGTAAGATAACCTGAAATTTACCAACTAAAATTGCGGTGTAAATAAGAGTAGGGGTGAACAAAAAGACCGAATACCCGACTCGACTCGAATTACCCGACCCGCTATTGTTTTAAATCGGAAACGGAATACCCGTTACCCGATTCATTTTTAAACGGGTAATACCCGTTTACCCGTTGCGTCTAATATCACCGAAAACCCGCTTGACATTCTCTCCCTCGCAGCCGCTCTCGTCCTCGCAACCGCTCCGCTCTCCTCCTCGCAAGCCCACTCTCTCCATCGCAACTCTCTCCATCGCAACTCTCACTCTCTCCATCGCAACTCAGAATCAAGGTTAGTGGGTTTGTGGTTTGGTTTATGGGTGTTTGGATGGTTGGAAAACAGACTCAAGCTGTGGGTTTATGGGTTTTAGTGGGTTTGTCGTTTGATCACTTTTATTCATAGCATAATTTGCATGCCTTGAGTCAAGGAATTTTCTTAGTTTGGAATAGAGGAAAATGGTGGGTTGGAGAGAAAATAAACGGAATAGAGGAAAAAACTAGGTATTGTTGGTTATGTCACATTGTTTTTTGTTCTACTTGATGTTGTATGCAATGCATTTGCTGTAATTGGGTTTTCACTTGATCTGATTGTCTATGCTGCTATGATGGTTGGGCTTGTTTTCTCTATTATTTTTGCCAATGCAATCATTATTTGCAACATTGCTATTGTGATCTCAGTGTTGGAGGATGTTTCGGGACCGCAGGCAATGCTGCGGTCCAGTGTGTTGATTAAGGGCCAGACTCAAGTTGGGATTTCTTGGATCCACAATTGGGATGGCCTTTATTGAGGGGTTGTTTGAGCACAGAGTGAAGACCCTGAGCTATGGGGATGGGTCTTCGAGGATATGGGAAGGGCCTCTTTTAGTGATCATGTATTCCTTTGTGGTGCTCATTGATTCTATGATGAGTGCAGTTTTCTACTTCAGTTGTAGATCTTCCAACATGGAAGCTTTGGACGGTGAAGGGCACTCAATACTAGAAACAATGGCTGTTTCTGCTGAAAGGATGGTCATTCACTGATGTTTACAAATCTCAGTAGAATACTTTTGATTGAATAACATGATGATGGGAGCACCAAGAAACAATTAGGATTTGCATGATCTCACCAGTGATGAGGAACAATATATTGACTTCAAATGTATAATGGATATACTTCTGTCATTGTTGATGATACATAATTGTCTTCAAAATCATTTCAACTTCATTTGTAGAGACTACATATTCTTTTAGTATTCATTTGTAGAGTCTGCACACTGAAATTCTATTAACCAAATAGATTGTATTAGATTAATATCATCAAAGAATTAGGGAGGATGGGCATTAATGATTAAACAAAGCTCACTTCTTTATACCCTGTTAGATTAACATTTTCTGTTTTATGCTTATTGGGCTTTATATAATCTTCTTCTATCTATAACTCCTAAAGATTGAATTAACCCTATCCCGAGTGGGGAATGGATAAATCTCTTCAGTGCAATGGGGGATTCTTTTTCATGAATGGATACTGGAAAGTTTTTTTTTTTTTTTGGGTATGATCCACAGCTTTTGTATTGTGGTTGGAAGTCTTCTTCAAAACACCCTTTTAAATGGCAACAACTCTTACCTCTTTGGGCATTTGACTTATCTACCGGTTACCCTTCTTTGTTATTCCCTCAAGTGAGAAATTTCTCTACTAACAGTAAATTTCTCAGCAAAACCAACTCTCAACTCCTCATCTAAAATCTATATGCACTTCATTTTTGCTACATTAAACGATAAGCACTACTAACAGTCAAGTTCTTGATTATTATTATTAAATAATAATTGTTCTATAAACAAAGATTTTAAGACTCACAGATTTGTAAATTATATTTTGAGGTCTGAGACTCTGAGGTTAGGCCCATCAGTAGCCCAACAAGAAGATATCGTATTCTAAATTCCTAATTTCAGACTTAGACATGATCAGTACCTAAGCCCAAAGCGCATGCATAATCATATTCTAAATTAGTAATTTTACTCTTTGCCTTTTATCTTGTTTGAACTACATGAGCTACATTGTTTAGCTAATAATTTAGTTTAAATTATTCCTCAATTTAATGCAGGATTTCATTCCTCAATTTGTTGACTAATGGATGAATCTATTAATAGTTTAGTTTAAATTTAACAATTTTCTTTTTATTCAAAACACATACAGCTTAAGTCTCTCTTTGCATCCTTTTAAGGGAATATGTTTTATTTAATTTGCAGGTATCTTACTCTATTTTTTTTTTAATTTGCAGGGAATATGCCTTCATCTGGGTCTGAATCAATGCCCAATGTGATTCATTTGGATAGTACTCAGCCTCCAACTTTGGATAGCTCTCTCCCAACAACTAGTCCTCAAGTTCGCCCTCCTATCACAAGAAAACGGGGAAGATCAGATGTATGGCAACACTTTACGAGGATTGAGAATGTCGAGGATCCCAATGAGCCCAAAGCCACGTGCGATTATTGTGGTAAGGTTTTGTTATGTTATCCTAAAAAACAAGGTACTTCATATTTGAAGTACCATCATCAAACATGTAAAGTCTTTAATGCTAGTGGAGTTGGAAGGGATAACCCCCAATAAAAAATGATCGGGACTAGGAAGACGGGGGTGGATGGTACAACTAGCAGTCCTAGTGTTGGACTTGCTAAGTACAATGAACAGAAAATACGATCGGCGGTAGCTAAAATGATAATCATGGATGAGCTACCGTTTAGATTTGTAGAAAAACAAGGTTTTAAAGACTTTATGGCCGTAGTTGAGCCTAGATTTCCAATCCCCTCTCGCATTACTATTATGCGAGATTGTATGAAGATGTACATGTTAGAAAAAGATAAGTTGAAGAACATGTTCATGGCATCTGATTATAAGATTTGCATCACTACTGACATGTGGACATCAATTCAAAATCTTAACTATATGTGCATAACAGTCCATTTTATTGATGATGATTGGATCTTGCATAAGAGGATTATAGATTTTAAGAAAGTTCCTGATCACAAAGGAATAACAATAGGAAAAGAGATTGAGTCATCTGTACTTGGATGGGGCATAAAGAATATATTTACAATCACAGTCGACAATGCATCCTCTAATACTACGGCCATTGATTATTTGAGGAAAATTGCCAAACTTAGGGATTGTATGGTATTAGAGAATGAACTTATGCATATAAGATGTTGTGCATATATTTTGAATCTCATTGTTCAAGATGGATTGAAAGAAGTTGATAAATCAATTGTCAAGATTCGAAATGCAGTAAAATATGTGAAATCTTCCCCTGCAAGACTTAATAAGTTCAAGTCATGCGTAGAGAAGCAAAATATTTTGGGTGGTGGGCTTCTTTGTCTTGATGTTCCAACTAGGTGGAACTCAACATATTTAATGTTGAGTGCGGCTCTCAAATATTATGCGGCATTTGAGGTGATGCAAGATGAAGACAATGAGTTTGGCCCATATTTACGTGAGATTGGACAAGGAATACCAACTTTACATGATTGGGAAACCATTAAGGTTTTTGTAAAATTTTTGAAACTTTTTTATGATACGACTTTGCGGGTTTCAGGCTCAATTTATGCAACTTCGAATTTGTTCATTAGAGAAGTATTTACAGTCTATAATTATTTGAACAAATTTTCTATGAGTGAGAGTAATATGCTGAAAACCATGTCGGAGATGATGTTGTTGAAATATGACAAGTATTGGGGGGATTTTGAGAAATTGAACAAAATGTTGTTTATTGCATCTATGCTTGATCCGCGCTTCAAGTTAGAAGTTTTGGAATTTTGTTTTAGAAATTTTCTTGGGAATGAGCGAGCGTCTGAACTTGTTGATTGGTTAAGGAGGATCATTGAGCGGATGTATAAGCAATATTCAAAATCTAGTGTAGGTTCAAGTAGGAGCCAATCAAGTATTGGTGAGACCCAAAGTAATACTTCTTATGATAATGTGGATGATATATTAAGTATGTTTGAACAATATCAAGCATCAAAGGGTGTGGTAGAGTCTAAATCAGAATTGGATAAGTATTTCATGGAAAGTGTTGAAGGATCGACACCCGACTTTGATATTCTACTATGGTGGAAAGTGAACTCAATCAGATATCCGATCCTTGCCAATATGGCTCGAGATGTGTTAGCTATTCCCATATCTACTGTTGCTTCTGAGTCGGCATTTAGCGTTGGAGGTCGTGTCTTAGATTCATTTCGTAGCTCATTGGCCCCAACAACAGTTGAATCTCTTATTTGCACACAAAACTGGTTAATGGCTCCCTCTATTAATTATGACTCCCAAGATGTAATGGAAGATGCTGAAAGCTACAAGTTAGAAACCGGTAAGATTTACATTTGAACTTTATTTTCATATAGTCTTTTCAATTAATTATATGTTTAACATAATTTTTTTTCATGTAGAGATAATTTTGAAGAATATTTTAAATGAGATCGATTGAAGATTACTTGAAGTACTTTTAGACCAAAACTAGCTAATCCAAGAGTAAGACCATTTTTTCTTTTTCTTTTGTTTTGTTTTGTTTTTTTTTTTGTTTGTGGGCATGTTCTTCAATCTTCACTTTCTTTCTTAGCAATAGAGGATGTCCAATTTTAGTATCATTATCCAATTTTTTGTGGGCATGCAGATTAGCTAGTTTTGAAGACAGGAGGAAGATTCATGAACACGCATGGATAGGATTCATGTGGACATCAATTTTTTGTGGGCATGCAGATTACTTGAAGTACTTTTTTGTGGGTCCGGTTTAATTGATATGTATGCCAAGTGTGTTTGTGTTGGAAGTGCTCGCTAAGTGTTTAATAGGATTAAAGTAAGAGATGTGTTATGGAAGTACTTTTTTGTGGGTCCGGTTTAATTTTTTTAGTTTTTTTTTTATGTGGATATTTACAAACATATTTTTTGTAATTCTTGGAGTCAGAAGATTAAGAGACTAACATATACCTATTTTCCAAAAAAAAAAAAAAAAGGATAATCGGGTATTCCGAAAACACTGTGCGGGTCGGGCAATCGGGTATCGGGTAATTCGGGTAATCGGGTAACGGAATGGGCTTGGGTTCGGGTCGGGTCGGAACAATGAATTTCAGGTCGGGTCGGGTCGGGTGAACAGTGCTAAATAAGAGTATTGTTTAGAACTTTTCAATATAGGGGAGAGACTTGCAGTCCGAGCACTGATATTAAACTAGTTAAATGTTAGTGAAGTTTAAATTTTGACTAAATTTTCTCAAAATTAATTGTAATAGACTAGTCAAATCATTTCAAGTCAAGTTATGAACTAGTAATAGGAGTGTAAAATAAATTGGGAAAACCGGTCCAGTCTGTTCTAAGCTTTTTAGGCCCGGACCGGTTATATTTAATATGTATTTTAAATTATTTTTTAAATATTATATATAATATTTTTTATATTATATATAATTTTTATATATAATATATATAATAATATAAATTATAATTATATATAAGATAATATTATTATAATTTATAAAATACAAGTTTGATCTTAAACATTAAAATTTAATTGATCATATGCTTTGAACATAATATATATATATATATATATATTAATAACATTTTATCTTAAATTAATTTAAAAATAAATTGAAATTGTAAAACTTTAAACTGAAATTGATAAATCACATCAATATTTTGTTTGCACTTAAAATCAGTTTAAAATTGGAAAACAAATCCTAAATATCAAAAGATTTGATATTTATAATATACTAAAGTTGTAAATAAGATTACTAAAATATTATTTACCAAAAAATAAAGAAAATCACTCAAATATCATTACCAAATTTGTATGGTCTAATAAAATATTAATATATTCTTTTTGATAAGTATATAATATATTAATAATTTAGTAATACTAATATACATTACTACATTAGTATATAATGTATATTAATTACAATTTACATTTTATGGCCTGATACTAATAGTCTAATACTATATTACTATTAGTAGTATGCTTTAAGTCTATATATAAATTAGTATATAAATCACTATACTAAATAATTACATATGAAATAATGATATAGTAATATTGATACTATTTGTAATTTAGCATTAGTATACTAATACTGTCACTATAGTGTATCAATAATGTAGTTACAATAAATTAAACTCACTATAACAAATATTAATATATAGTTATTCTAATATATTATATAGCTATTAACAAATACTAATAGTCTAATATAGACTATAGTTATAGTTATACTAATATAGTTATACTAAATCACTATAACTAATACTAATATATAGCTATACTAATAGTCTAATATATTATATAGTTATAACTAATATTAATATATAGTTATTCTAATATTAATAGTCTAATATAGACTATAGTTATAGTTATACTAGTATGATTATACTAAATTACTATAACTAATACTAATATATAGCTATGCTATTATTCTAATATGAATACTATTATATAATCTAATATATTATATAGCAATAACTAATACTAGTTATTCTAATATTTTTTTGTTTTGTTAAGTCTGAATGTAAAAGTTAATAATCTAATATATACTATAATTATATTTATACTAATAAAGTTATACTAAATTATCATAACTAATACAAATATATAGTTATACTAATAATATAATAATATAATTATTATATAATATATTAGACTATAGTATATTACCAATATAATATTAGACTACTAGTAAATTCTGAGGATTAGCTCAGCAAGTTTAGTTTTGGATTTACTTTCCAATAGTCACCAATTTGAGTCTTTTTAGGGCCACTGAAGATTTACCATCGTTAACTTCAGAATTTCCTGGAATTAATTAAGTGCACGTAAGTTGATCTGGACACTCGCGGTTATAAAGAAAAAAAATATATATTAGAAAACGGCGCCGTTTCCTCTCCAGTATCCCAAATTCCCAATTGAAAAAACCGTCTAAGACCCGCCCCTCTTCCTCACTCTCTCACTCTGCCCGTCGACCCTTCAGCCTGAGTCCCCTCCCTCTCGCCGTCCTAAAAAACATAGACCCGCTCTCTCGCCGTTGCACCTCCCCTCACGGCCTCACCTCTCGAGCCGTTCCCATCGCACACACAGCCCCTCGGCCCCTCTCTCAACGCTGCTCTGCCCTCTCTGTATCTCACCGTCTCACTCTCACGCAGCCCTCCCTTCTCTGACGCAGCCAGCAGCCCCTCTCTCACGTCTCTCTGTCTTTGACGGTAATTTTTCACACTTATTTTTATTTTTTCATTTTCCTTATTTAAGTTATTTGAAATTACTTTGAAATCTGGCATGAATCATATGAACAAGCTTTGGACCAATCTCTGATGTGTATATCTCATACCATAATCAGACTTTATATATAGCTAGTGATCTGTAATTTCTGTATACGTATGTGTATATATATATATATGTAAGTGTTAGTTGTTTTTCATGAACTTGGATGCAACTTTTTATAAATGTTTGTGTTCATCCGATGTAGTTTGCATGGTAGCCCTTCAAATTTTCAGATTGCAGGCTGCCTATATTTAATTATAGAGGTAAGTTATTTTGCTATAACTCTTTTTACAACCCTGTTCCAAATGGAGGGTAGTTATGTAAAATTTGAATTTAAATAAATTTGAATTTTAAAGTTTTTAATGAAATGAAAGTATCACATTAAGTTGTAAAATAATTATATGAATATTATTCTTATTACTTATAATATGTTAGTAGCAATGCACAACATTTTGAGGTTGCTAGGAATTAATTTCTACAAGTTCTAAGGTTCAAGTAGCAAATGTTAAACCATAAACATGAATGTTGGATTTAGTTAACTGATAGAGAGAAGATCTATGTACAGTGCAGATTGCAACATAACACTTATTCCATTCCCTCCATCCATTTTCATGCACAACACAGGCCTCAACAGTCTCAACAAGTCTTGGTCTTCAAACCAATTCATAGAGAGGATCTGGCTAACATGTTTTATTGCATAGAGAGGATCAATTCATTTGGATTTATCAGGATAAGCTAACATGTTTTAATATAAATGAAAGGACCCTCTAATTAATAGTAAAATAATTAGTTTAATCTCTTAAAAGTGATGATCGTCTCTATAAAGTCAAAAACAGAACGAAGAAATTCTTGATAACATGTCATAACAGACATGGTGACTCTGAAAGTCATTTATTTATGAATTTATTTCTGTTGTTGAACATGAAAAAGGCATTAAACTATTCAGCTGTTGATTGCAATAACACACCCAAAGCCATGAATGAGGCAAGTTGCCAACTTCAGATGGAAATAGACAGCTCGCTAAATGCCACTCGTGTCATTTTTAGTAGAAACCGCGTTCCATCGAATACGTTTCAAATCTACAGTACACCAGAAAAGTAAGTAGGTGCTGAAACCTAACAAAAATATATGAATATGGTTCTGAAAAATATCCATTGAAGTCACGAGAGATGGACAACTTGGGGAGTGGGGGGTGAGTTTTTTAACTTGGGGGCTCTGACCCTGCATGCACAAGTTAGCTAGGGCCAGGCAAACAGCCATTTCCCAGGTTGGGTATTCCCCTAACAATTAAAACCTGCAGCTTGCTTATATATATATATATATGTATGTATGTATGTTTAGACAACATATGATATATTAGATTTGACTTTTTGTACTGGTCATGCATTTATATTGCAATTCTTTTCTTGTCATTTATATTGCAATCTTCTGAGTTCTTTTAAACATCAATCTTCTGAGTTTTTTGTACCGATCAGATTTTGGAATAAAAGTATAAAACAGATTTTTTTAAAATAGTTTTTTTTTAAAAAAAAATTTATAAACTGATTTTTTTTTTACAAATTTACATTTTATTAAAATTGGAAAACTGGACCGAACTGGTAAAACCGGAAGTACCGGTTTAGTGCGGTAACTGGTGCGTAATCGGTTTTTGAAAATGCAAAACCGGTACATACCGGTTCAGTCTTAAATTTTGTTCAAAGTCAGACCAGACCGGTTATACCCCTATGAGCTACAGTTAATGGAAAAATCAAGTCATATTTGGTGAGTTACTATTCACCAACCAAAATAATATTTTATTAAAAAGTATTCCCTTTCTCTTCCTTTCTTCTTCATGTTAAATAATTTGTTTGGACAGTAAAAGTTAAATTATTAATTAATATATGGAGTGTATTTATAAAATATAAACAAAAAATTATTAAAATATATAATATTATATTATTATTTTGATTTTAAAATGGCTAGTCTAATGTGGATTAACCTTTTCAAAGATTTTAATTTTAACCAAAATTTTAAATTTTAGTCAAAATTTAAACTTGACAATACCAATTTAATAAAAAATGACTAGGCATTGCTAATGTTATACTGCAGACATGGTTGAAGAGGCCATTACAAAACAAAACAATAGACAAAGTCAGTACATCAATCATGCATGTATACTGCAGACATGCATCGTGCTTGTGTCATGACACTTTGTCCGATTCTAATTTAAAAAAGAAAACACAAATTTATTATTAATATTTTTTTTAAGATATAGTTGAAGAGGCTAAACTAGCATTTTGCTCCTTTTTTTTAGTAATACTACTATGTCGCTTCATTTTATCTCCTCATTTTAATTGTTTATATATTTAATTTATTTCTATTTTTTTTTACTTACTAATTAAAGAAGTGATTATTAATATATTACTATATATATATATATTTTTATTTTTTAAAAACATTTAAATATGTAAAAAAAATGTAAAGAAAAAAAAAGTGAGATTTGTATTAGTTGACACGCACAATGGTCGGCACACTAGCACTGCTCTTTCTTTTTTCAAACTCTTTCCCCGTTTTCTCTCTTGTTTCCAGAGAGCATATTTTTCAACCTTCACAGTAGGCAAGAGCTGCGGCAGACTCGCAGAGCGCAGCTTTTGGAGGTGCTTTATATGGGGCCGCCCGCCCTATATAAAAGTCCGACCCCTCACGCTCAATGCTCAGCTCACGCGGCACATGTATCGTTCATTCAACGGTAACTCAACGAAGAGTGCGTGAAGAGAGCTTCGATTTTCTTCGATCTCGAGGTAATAATAATAAAAATGCTTTCTTCCAGTTTCCAATCTTTCCGAACGAATAAATTTGCGATTTGCATGCATTTTCATTCATCTGTGTGATAGAATATGATGAATTTTGACGGTCTGTTTGGTTGCTGACAAAGCAAAGGAAAATAAAGGGGAAATGACTTTTTTTTTTGTTTTTTAAAAAAATTAATAAAATCTTGCTGCAATTTCTCATAGATCATACGAACCTCGACGGTTTGAACCAATTCTCTAGGTAGGGAAATTGAACCTGATAACATACTGCAGATTCAACTGGATTATTCTTGGTTACTGATTTTGTTTGGATTTCTAATTTCAAATATGTTTTCAAAATTAAAATTACTTCTTTTCGGTGTATATATCATTTGCTGTATGATCCGATGGAAATAATGTAGGCTTTTTTGTAACAATATCTGATATAACAGCTACGGAAGATTTTTTCAACATGTTTGATGTTATATTGATGTGAAAAGAAATTTTAATGTTCGGTGCTAGTGGTACCTGATTGTGAGATTCTCAAAGTTCATTTTGATATTTTTCCTGATGAATAAATCCTTGATGCTTTTGCTTTTGCTACCCTGAACTTATTGCTGATTTATGATTTCAGTTTTGGTGAAAATGATTTGAGAGTGTGAGGTAATGGTACCGGAATAACTATTGATGGGATTTAAGTTTCTGGTCTTGTGTTTTTCATTGCATGATTAAAAATGGTCCCCCTTTCTTCGTCTTATAGTGGTTTTATCATTAGGAAACAGCTTATCCGTTCACCAAATGGGTTTATATCTTAGGTTGGTTTGAGACTTTTAACCTTTTTCTAATATTAACAAAAGATAATTACATGAATCAGGCCAACTTGATTTCAGGTCGCATATGATTCAACTCCAACTTAATTTATTTAATTTTAATGAATTAGGCCTCTAACTTTAATCTGATTATTTCTCGTTGGAGTTGCAATTTGTGTTAAGAATTATTAACACAAAATTATGAACTTTTACCTTTGGCAGATCCTGTAATTTCAAAGAAAATGCCGGGAAAGAAAAACAGAAAAATGGTTTCAAAGCCGAGCCAACCGACTACAAGTGCCTGCTCTTTGTCAGCTCTGATTAGCAGGTCATGAACTCCGTAAGACTCATTACGAAGCAACACCCCATCATTTCTCTGATAGAATCAGACTCCACCTTCAAAGAGCTCAAGCAAATCCACTCCCAACTGCTACTCAACGGTCTTCATCACTACCCTCACCTCCTGGGCCAATTTGTAGCCACCGTAGCTCTCAAGAACCCCATCAATCTTGATTATTCTCACCAAGTCCTCGACCAATGTGGGAACCCTACCCTCTTCCCCTTAAACTCTATGATCAGAGCCTACTCCAAGAGCCCAACCCCTCAAAAGAGTTTTCACTTCTTCAACAGAATTCTCCAATCCACTCACAATGTCTCTCCTGATAGCTATACCTTCAATTTCTTGGTTCGTGCGTGTGCGCAGCTCTTGGCACGCGAGACCGGTCCGGCGGTGCATGGTGCCCTTATTAAACACGGGTTTGAGCACGACCCACATATTCAGAGTGGGTTGATTTTCATGTATGCTGAATTAGATTGCTTGAGTTCATGCCACCGGGTGTTTGAGGAAATTTGTGAGCCAGATTTAGTGTGTCAGACTGCTATGATCAGTGCTTGTGCGAAACACGGTGACGTTGGTTTTGCAAGGGAGTTGTTTGATATAATGACTGTGAGGGACCCCATTGCGTGGAATGCGATGATTGCAGGGTATGCACAGTGTGGAAAGTCTAGGGAGGCACTAAATTTATTTCATTTTATGCAGATGGAGGGTGTGAGGGTCGATGAGGTGTCTATGGTTTCGGTCTTATCTGCATGTACCCACTTGGGTGCATTGGATCAAGGGAGATGGGCGCATGCATATATAGAGAGAAACAAGTTAAGGGTGACGGTGACGCTGGGAACAGCACTGATTGACATGTATGCAAAATGTGGAAACATGAATAAGGCGATGGAAGTTTTCTGGAGAATGAAAGAAAAGAATGTGTATACTTGGACTAGTGCCATGGGTGGGCTAGCTATGAATGGATTTGGTGAGAAATGTCTTGAACTTTTTTCTCTCATGAAACAAGATGGGGTTCTACCAAATGCGGTCACGTTTGTCTCGGTTCTTAGAGGTTGTACTGTGGTTGGACTGGTTGAAGAAGGTCATGAGCATTTTGAATCAATGAGCAGAGTGTATGGTATTGAGCCTCAGCTCGAGCACTATGGGTGTATGGTGGATTTATACGGTCGGGCTGGCCGGTTAGATGAAGCCCTAAACTTCATCAATAGCATGCCTGTGAAGCCTCATTCGGGTGCTTGGGGAGCTTTTCTTAATGCTTGTAGAATGTATAAGAATACAGAACTGGGTGAACTTGCCTCAAGAAAGATAGTGGAGCTGGAGGCCAAGAATCATGGTGCTTTTGTAGCCTTGTCAAATATGTATGCTGATTCCAAGAATTGGGAAAAGGTTAGTAGTGTGCGAGATATTATGAAGGCTAAAGGTGTGAGAAAGCTCCCTGGTTGTAGTGTTATAGAGGTAGATGGTGAAGTTCATGAGTTCTTTGTTGGGGATAAGTCCCACCCAAGGTATGATGAAATTGAGATGAAGTTGGCAGAGATCTCAAAGCGGCTAAAACTATCAGGTTATGTGGCTATCACCAACCCTGTGTTGTTTGATATAGAAGAGGAAGAGAAAGAGGATGCTTTGTGTAAACATAGTGAGAAGATAGCCATTGCTTTTGGCTTGATCTCTTTGAAGGAAGGTGTACCCATTAGGATCGTAAAGAACCTCAGGGTTTGTTGGGATTGTCATGAAGTAACAAAAATGATATCTAAGACTTTTAACCGAGAGATTGTCATGAGAGACAGGAATAGGTTTCACCATTTTCAAGATGGCGACTGTTCTTGTAAGGGTTATTGGTGAAATAACTCGACGTTTTCAGCTTTCCATTAATTTATTCAAGGCGAGTTTATTTATTCTCTGACTGTGATATCATTTGTAATTTTTTTGGCTCTTAATCATAAATAAAAAAGATAGATAATATACTTAATTTCCTGAGTTTCCTCTCGTTGTCTGTGTGGTGTATGCCATTGGAGCCCATTCTTGTACAGTGTAATGTATTTGGACATTTAAGAGGATTTTAAAGAGCGAGCTGGGGGTTAAAACATTCCACATGTCAAATAATTGCCTCACATGTTGTACATTGATCTAGATTCTGAAAAGTTATTTGATGTACTGCAAGTGCAATCGAAGATCAGACTGAATTCTTGAAGATGCATGTACGCTGTCCTGCATTAAGATACAAACCACCTCTTGCCTGCACAGTCACTTCAGTCTCCTCCTTTGTTGAGTTGCATTAACCAAGTAAGCTGAACACTACTAGCTGTGTTTGGATGTTGAGGTAATTTTAGATGATTTGTGTTGATCTGTACATAGTAATATTTTGTAGGTTCTATTGAGATGTGTTTGAATATATGAAATGGATTGAAATAAATTTTAACTTCTTATGAGAAGTTGAAAAAGTAGTGGATCCCATCAATAATTGATTTAAGATGAATGAGGTGATTTCATCTTCCAAACATGGAATCAAATTCTTTCATTTCCAATCCAGGTGTAATTAATTTTCTCCTAGGTGGTTTATCTTGAAAGACCTTCTACTCAGAAGTTGGTTTGAGTACACATTCAATATCGACATAGTTTGATTTGTAATAAAAGTTTAAAATTGAATTCACATATGAATCAATTTCTATCGTGTTAACGGTGTGAAGGATCGAATATGTGTTTTCCACACCAACTTACAAGTATAATTTTTCTTACTTAGATTCTGCAGATTTATTTAATCTATTACAATTGCAATCAAAGATGAGAGTGTTTACTTGAAGATGGATGTATGTACTGTTACATTAAGATTTAAATCAATTCACATAAAACTGCTCATCCAAGTTGGATTTTTTCCCGATTCTAGATGCGGTTTTTGGCCAGGGTGACACCCAGGCCGGAAAGTAGATCGCCACACCCGGCTTGGATACGGTTATAGAACTCAATATCCGGTTTATATTTAAAAAAAAAATTTATCTAAGTATTAAAACCACCTCATTTCATATAAAATTATTACTAATGATTTATAAATTATATAAAAAACATTTATACATATCATAATATGCAACACCAGGAAGAAAAGAGGCCTTGATAATTCCTTTCACATGGTACATGTCTCTCATGTACTCTATTCCTTGAATGTCAGTAGTTCTTCAATTTAATTTTGGTAAGTTGCTTCTCTGATGCTTTGATAAGTTGTTTCTCTGATGTCTTCACTTGTATTGTTTTTTTGCTGTCAATTTTATTTATCGTATCAGGACGCTTTGATTATCAAAGATTCTAAACTGATCCGTGACAGAAAGGAAATAGCCCCCCCTACATTTATGGATCACGAATATATACATCTAGCCAGCCAAGAATATTTATCAAAATACCCCCTCCTTCCCCAATCTTTGTGCATTTAAATTTTTTTTACGTGCCCCACCCAGTTGCCGTCCTCACCACCCAGTTATCCATCAGATTGCACATAAGAAGATCATTTCCTCAATGTAAAAAGTATTAGAGAAACCCAAACAATTTTTTTTTTCTTCTGCTGAATAAAATTTCGAGAAACACAAACAAAATATCAATGATAAACAAAAGAAATGCCAATTGACATGGTTTTTAAGTGACAGCTTGATATCATAATGCATTTATCTTCTTGGAGTCTCATTCTTCTTATTGAAAATGTGCAGGTAAGGCAACAAAAAGCAACTATTAGGTAATGATCACTGGAGATGGCTCTGTAGCATCAGTCAGAGGAAATGTTCTCAGGATGACCTTTTAGCTGAATAACTAACTGTTGTTCATGCTGTCACTTAGGACGCAGCAGTATACCATGTAGATGCAAGTTGTAAGTCTAAGATTGTAGGTTCATACCTTACTTTCTTTTGTGATTAAGGCTTCTTGAAGTCATTAGAAGTTGTGATTGTAGGTCATTACATGAACAGATGACCATACAGGTGGTTTTTTCTTGCAAATAAAAGAAGATTGTCATACCAAACCGTCTCAATTTCGAGACATATATTAGTAATCATCAGGAAGACAGCTTTACAAAATTATAACTCCACTTCTACCCGTAAACATCTCTCAACGATTTTTCTAACTTCATTTCATATAAATGGCACGGTGCGACCTTTTGTTAGGTGGGAACCGGATCCTTTGGCAACTCCACACCGGGAAGTCAAATCGCATATACCCTTTTTGTACTTTAAGTATCCCAAGATATACTTTCCTTTTTATCTTTCTAGTCTTTAAAAGTTCTCCTTGTCAGAGTAGAAGGAGAGCAATGCAAATTAGGAAAAATCGAAGGAACACAGCTCAACCTCAAAAGTCAAAACTGTACGTAAAATATATGAGCCCGAGAACTCCTTGAGGTAACATAGAAAAGAGAGAAATATATACAATTTAATAAACAAATGAAGTTCAGGTTTTATTAATTATTTTTATTTTTCTTTTATGGGCAGAATTCACGTGCTGAACATAGCAAAGCCAACGGTCCCTCCTCTTCTAATTTAAAGTAGATGTGAAAAAAGTAGATGTGAAGTTGTGAGAGGCGTATACGAAAGACATTTTTAGGTGCATTTTCTCTCCTCTTCTCAGTCGGTGCTTTCTTTAAATCTTCTCTTCATTTTACATCGACTTGGGAAACTTTCAGAAATGGCTGGCCTTCAATACAACTTCTTCCCCACTGATTTCTTTTACCCTCGTCCACAGTCTGCAGCCTCAGACGCCACTCGCAAAGCGGTTCTTCCCATCCAGCAGCAGATAGACGTGACCACCAATGATTCTGAAGGGCCCAAAACTTTGGTTCCGAAGAACCTTGTCAAGTTTCAACCTTTAGTGCAGAAGCAACATGATCATGGCCAAAGTCTCCATCTTTTGCCGAATCAGCCGCTTTCTTGGTTGCAGTGGACTCCACAAGAGCCTACCGAGACCTCTTGATTTAAAGGGCAGCTTATGCCATGCAGATTGATCCTCAGGCAACAGGGGTTGTTTAGTTTTGAATTTTGTATAGTGCATACATCAAGCGGAGCTTGATTTTTTATTTTGCTTTGGGATGATAAATTTTGTGGTAACAAGCTGTTCCTGTAACTGTGTAACATTCAAGTACCAATAAAATCAATCTCAGCATGTTCAACTTCCATTTGCAAATTATTTTTTCTTCTTTTTTGTATGGTAATTGATGAACAATTTGAGAAGTCTGCAACTGAAAAGCCTTATGCCATGTTAGATAACCTGAAATTTACCAACTAAAATTGCGGTGTAAACCAGAGTATTGCTTAGAACTTTTCAATATAGGTGAGATACTTGCAGTTACAGAACAAAACAAAAGACAAAGTTAGTACATCAATCATGCACGTATACTGCAGACATGCATCGTGCTTGTGTCATGACACTTTGTCCGATTCTAATTTGGCCTGTAATGAAGACATGGACATGAACGGGGGGGATTCCTCGGAGTACATGAAAGCGAAAGTGGTAAAATAATTTGTTTGTAAGATCTCTTTGTATAGTATACATATGCCTTAACGTTTTTTCTACACTTTCCCGCTTTTCTCTCTCGTTTCCAGAGAGCATATTTTTCAACCTTTACAGTAGGCAAGAGCAGCAGCAGACTCGCAGAGCGCAGCTTTTGGAGGTGCTTGATGGGGAAGATGCTTGAATATGCCCAAACACAAGATTTTAAAATCTATTTGGGAAAATTTGTAGTACAATAATTTAGGACAGGCATCATCAATTCCCCACGATTTATGGATAGGAAAAAACTTTGATTTCTCTGAAAAAAAAAATGAAAAAATAAATATTTAGAGGGTGGAAACCTTTTAGGCTTTGAAAGGCTTACTGGAATCATAAGTGGATGGATGAATAAGTTGTGTGGCTCTCAGCCATGAAGACAAAATACAAAGTCAGCTTATCAATATCTTTTTCAAAGTAAAATGAGAGATCATATTGTAAAATAAACAAAATAGTTCTCCCTCCCTCTCTCATCATATCATTTTGTTTATTCTCTGCACCTGCATATCTTACGTATAACACCATCTGCCACAAACTGTCTCCAATAGGAATGCATGGACGGCGGATCTTGAGATAGGCTGACGGCCATCCTAACACTATTCTATTGAAGAAAAATATTGAATTCTTAGGATCCTAGCCACTAAACACCAACACAAAGGCCATGCTATTGCTATCAAAAGCTTGCATTTATTTGGAGAAAAAGACATGCCCAGAGCCATTGGCATTACTTCAAACGATAGTTTATTCAATCAATGTTCCAAATGCATGCCATTAGGAGTGACAACCTCCCCTAATACTTTATCTTCCCTCTGGATTACCTCTCTGTACCAAATCCCAGGATTCTGCATATTTATAATTGCCCTGCATAAATTTGGTCCTGAAGTAGTGAGATTTAAGGAAACTGCTCGGTTGTCATTAGTAGTTGGAAAATGAATAATTGTCGGAAGACCATAAGTGGATTTTTTTTTTAAAAGAAGAGAGACGGTATCCTCAATTTTATTCGAACCCACAAGTGGATTGTAGGGGTATTAAAGAGTGTATCTAAATCAGCTATACAATTGGTCCTGTGCATATTAACACTGATAATGTTAGCTACTGTTAACAAAGGATGCAACATGATACAAAAGTCTGATATGCTTTATACAATATCTTAGGGTCCAATTATTTGACTGGACCTGCCTGTCCCAAAAGGGGCCTGGCCTTCCCTATATGACTTGATTTAAGGCACAAGTAAGAAATTCAGTTCTGAATGGAAACAGCTCATACAAATAACTACACCCACTATGACTTGCAGTTGTAGCCCAATAACTACACCCTTTCTAATGTATAGTTTCTGATGCATGAGGTTTACCAAAATCGCCCACAAGGGAGTCCTGTTCTGCAGAGATGCCGACTGTGTGCATGTTTCTTTAGCTAAGACCAACTGTTGATACGAGAGACTTTTTGTTTCTGTTTTGTTTAGGCTTTTAAGTAGAATGGGAGACTGTCTTAAAATTTATATATACTTGTGAAGTTTCTGTGGAGAAATGAAACCAGCATGCTAGGTTAATCTCTCCACTTGATTACACTGCAAATTAATCTCAGAGGGAAATCTTCTTCACTTCACCAACCAAAGGAAAATTTTGACACAGTCAAGTGTAGCATGAATGATACTAGGAGATAATGACTTCAATCAATGTACAGATAAAGCTGATATATTGATTGGTTGTGTTCACAAATACTATAGAAGATGCAGAAAACCATTTCAGCTGAGCAGGCCACTACTGCTAAGATCTACAGCATGCTGACCTGGTATAAGAGCTTTGATTTCTCCTGTAGGAACTTGGGGATGTCACATTTGTGTTATATAGGAAACCCTGATAAAAAGCAGTGATATCACTGCAGATTCACTAGCCATATATATTCAAACAATTTATAGCGCTACTTAGGATTCAATCTATAATCATTCAGTATAACAATTTTTTTTTTCTTTATGCAGAGAGATAAAAAAATCCATAAGCACCCAAATGAGTGCTACTATTATAAAAAAAAACTAAAAAAAAGAGAGTGATCACTGGCATATTTCTCATCTACAGTAGAATCCTAGAACAGACCCCACTAAACTGCACTGAAGTTTGAAAATGTGAAGCAACAGAAACAAAGTTGTTTTTGATCCATTCAAAACGTAGGGATATTATATCTGAAAAATGATAGGGTTAGTACCCTCTTACTACTCATTTATTATTTTTTTTATATTTGATTTTTTTTATAATTTTTTATTTTACTTAATAGTTAAAGAAGTGATAATTAGTAAGTTTATATATTTTTTTAATTTTTTCTTAATGATTAAGGATGTTAAAAAAAGATTTAAAATAAAATGATAAAAAAATAAAAACACTACAAGTAGTAGATGGGTAGTAGATAGGTAGTAAGCCTATCACTACCCATTATATCTAATGTGGTGGTGTGCCTAAGGTGGACCATATGATGTGAACAAAATGGGGTCTTCCACTCAGCAGGTTTCTGAACTGATCATTCCAGTATGTGTCTAATGTCTTCTAAAAGGCTCTTTGCCCGCCACTCTCTGTATTGTTTTAACGTTTATTAAAAGGAAAATTAATGTATTACTACATGTGATTCATGTTAAACAAACCCCATATATCAAACCGGTAATGTTGTAGACATGTTACACTGCCACCACCTTACGATTACTTGCAATCAAAGACTAGAGAGCTTGGGGTTCGGGAGAACGCTTCTGATACAATATTTTGAATACCGTACCGGACGCTGTACCGATCAAGATACTGGAACGAAATATTTCGATATCGGTATCGTTTCGGAATAGTCGATATATGAATAAATTATATATATAAATATATATATAAATTATATTCCAAAATAATAGTCTATATATGAATAAATTATATATAAATACATATATATAAATTATAAATAGTTTAGTCTGAATTGGAGGTCAAAAAATAAACTTATAGTTTGAAAAAATAAAAAAATAAATAAAATAAATAAAGGCCGAAATATCGGCTGATACAATTCGAAATACAGACTAGTACAGGCCGAAATATAGGCCGGTACGAAATATATATGATACCTATACTGGCCTAGTGGCCGGTACGGTACAAGATTAAAAACACTGCTCCAATGCCTAAGTCACTGGGTTCATCTCTTAGCAGATTTGAATGATAGCCTTTTTTATCATTTGTCACCAACTGGATAGTTATCCAATCGGTATTGGCTATGAGTTAGGTTTCCTTGGTATTGAGCTGAGCTTCTTAGTAATGATACAGGCTTTAGTTATTAGTAAGAGCCCAGGCCAGCTTTGGGAGCTAACCGGTCAGGATATCCTCCCTAGGTAAAGTTATTACTTGTTTAAAAAATCTAAATTAATGGATATCGTATAAAGTTAAGTTTCGAAATCATTAATTTAGTGTCTGAAATCACAATCTCTGTTACGATATTATGTAAAATTATTATTTATTTAAAATTTAAACCAATAAAAATATATAAATTTAATTATTTATATGATGTTATTATCAAAACCATTCATTCATATTTACTATAATTAGAATTGCCACCTTAAAAAACTTTCTCACATCATTGCCTCTTGTTTTTATCGTTCTTAAGAATAGAATTGCTGGATCCATTTTGGTTGCCTCTACTGTTCGTGGATCGCACACATAGGCTTTAAGGCTTCGTTTGGTTCTTTAAATACTCTCAACTCATCTCAACTCATCATTACAACTTTTTCAAATTACAACACAAAATATAATAAACAATTCAATTTTTTCAAATATTAAAATAATAATAATATTAAAAAATAATATTCTAACAATATTTTATCATCTCAACTCAACTCAATTCAACTCAACTCACTTCAACATCCAAACACAACCTAAATATATGATTAAGAGAGGAAGTTATGATTAGGGTGTTTGTTCTTTGGTGGGCAGGAATTCAGGATCAATGTTGACGATCATCATATCCCTGTTCCTGTTTAATAAACCCCGGCCCACCGACCCACCACAACCACAAGCCAAGCCATGTGAATTAATTTATGCCCCTTGTAATTTTAGCCATTCAGCACCTTAAACCGGTCTCACCACTCACGGATAAAGACATCAACTTGAGCAGGTTGCAAGCTACGGTTGCATCTGCCTACTTAAATGAATACTTATCCGATACCTTGGTCAATAATCAGTATCCGCGTAACCAAGTCAGGGTTTACCTGTTTGGATACACCCGAATTTATGGGTTCTGGATTGGATTGAAAAAAAAAATCCGGTCTAGATTTGTCACCTTATATGAAATTACATCAATTTTTAATTTTAATTTTATAAAATTTATTTGTAATTATAATATTTCTTATATTGAGTAATGTTAGATAAATTCTTAAAATATATAAATTTCACGTATTATCTTTTTTAAAAAATAGAAATTTATCATTAAAAAAATATTTTTTTTTCACTTGAATCATAAATTTATTTATTTTTTTTTAAAATAGTATGAAAGATTTACATATCTTAAAATTATAAATATAATTTCTCTAAAAGTAATTTTAAAATGGCATAATATATGAAATTGAGTTTTGCTATAACCATTGAAAAAGTAACCTGAAGATATCTCCCTAATAGTGTATTTCACTTTTTTATTTTTTTCATATATTTTTTTAATCATCATAAATATTTTAAAAAAAATAAAAAATTCACAACATTATTAAAAAATATTTTTTTAATCACTAAATAAAAAATAAAAAAAGCATTTAAGACATACCTTCAGAACCCAAAACATTAATGTATGAAATTATTACAAGTTTATTTTTATAAACATAAATGCTATTATTGTCACCGAGAGAGTTGGGTCCTAACAATTTTTTTTTTTTACTTAATAATTAAAAAAGTGTGTTTTTAGTGA
Organism: Juglans regia; assembly: GCF_001411555.2. Classification (NCBI taxonomy): domain Eukaryota; kingdom Viridiplantae; phylum Streptophyta; class Magnoliopsida; order Fagales; family Juglandaceae; genus Juglans; species Juglans regia. The sequence goes on from NC_049904.1 coordinate 31,463,885, forward strand.
TATAGTGAATTTAAAAAAACAAATTTGTTTGAAAGTATAAAAAAATAAATAAAGAAAAATAAAAAATAAAATAAAAAAACCTTTTTGTTCGGATGCCGTCTCGTGCCACATCCTCTGCTCTTCTATAAAATCTTTAAAATATTTTTAAAAACATTATTAAGTTTATTGTTCATCGAGCTGTACAACGTAATATAAAAGGCACTGTAGGAAGTCAAAGTCAACAATGAACAACTTCATATGGCGGGCGATGAGTGGGCAGGCCGTACAGTGCAGTGCGTATTGATTCAGTGAGCTGGTTTCGATGACTCCCGAACCTCAAACGCGTAAAGCCGAGCCAAACAGGCTCGGGCCAACCGTCCTATATAAGACCCCGACCCCTCACGCTCAATGCTCACGCGGTACACGTATCGTTCACTCAACGGTCCAAGGGAAAAGCCTTCAATTCAACGAAGAGTGTGTGAAAAGAGCTTTGATTTTCTTCGATCTTGAGGTAATAATAATAAAAATGCTTTCTTTCAGTTTCCAATCATTCCGAACGAATAAGTTTGCGATTTGTATGTATTTTCGTTCACAGATGTGATAGAATATTACGAATTTTGACGGTCTGTTTGGTTGCCGAGAAATCGAAATAAAAGAAAGGGGAAATGATTTTTTCTTTACTTTTAAAAGAAATCTCGCTGCATTTTCTCAAAGATCATACGAACCTAGACGGTCTGTACCGATTCTCTAAGTAGGGAAATTGAATCTGATAATATACTGCGGATACGACTGGATTTTTCGTGGTTACTGATTTTGTTTGGATTTCTAATTTCGAATCTGTTGTCAAAGTTAAAATTACTTCTTCTCGGTGTATATTTCATTTACCGTGTGATCTGATGGAAATAATGTGGCTTTTTTTTAACAATATCTGATATAACAGCTACGGAAGATTTTTTCAACATGTTTGATATTTTATTGTTGTAAAAATAAATTATACTGAAGCTTTTACCCGGGATCCAGCGCTTTGCCTTTGCCCTTGTTGTCAACATTTGCTTTGGATGTTGCCTACCCCATCTATGCCTATGCAACAGAAAAGAGAACAGAAACTACTGTGCTGTGCCCTCTCTGAGAGACAACAGCTATGTCCTGCCACTGCTACTGAACTGCTAATGTTCAGTGCTAGTGGTATCTGATTGTGAGAATCTCAAAGTTCATTTTGATATTTTTCCTGATGAGTAAATCCTCGATGCTGTTGCTTTTGCTACCCTGAACTTATAACTGATTTATTTCATAGCTTTTGTGTGATATGGATAAGGATAGGTGGTGTTTGAGATCTCACCTTATTTGGGAATGAGAAGTTCTTGCGCTTTATAAGGTTTTAATATGACTCTAATTGTATCATTGACTAGTCATTTTAGAGTATAGGTAATGTGGTTTGGGGTTTCCATTGGAGTGTTACATTTTGGTGATTCAATTTTAAGGAAAATGGTTTGAGAGTGTGAGGTAATGGTACCTGAATAACTATTGATGGGATTTAAGTTTCAGGTTTTGTGTTTCTCATTGCATGATTAAAAATGAACCCTCTTTCTTCGTCTTTTCTGTGGCTTTATCAGTAGGAACAGCTTATTCAGTTCACCAAATGGGTTTATATCTTAGGTTGTTTGGAACTTTTAATAGAGTGGCTGAGTATGGTATTTAGGACTTTGGATGAGCCGTTCTCAAGTTGCATTCATATTTAAGGATAGGCCGGGCTTGACTCCAACATTGCTTCCTTTTTCCTTCCGTTCATGGTCCCTGCTTCTTGATGTTATCTAATGTCCTGCTACTTTGGAAGTACAGGTTAAAGATTCAAGGCTCGGAGGTGATTGAAAAAGATGGCAATGGTTTCAGGAGGAAGGTCGACATTGAACCCCAATGCACCTCTTTTCATTCCTGCTGCTTTCCGCCAAGTGGAGGATTTCTCTCCGGAATGGTGGCAACTGGTCACAACCTCATCATGGTACCATGACTATTGGCTCAGCCAGCGTCAGGGTGAGGATGGTTTCTATGACAATGCTGAGGATGACTTTGATGGCATCGATGTAGCTGACTTGCTGCCAGAGACTTTTGAATTTGATGATGGTGGAGATTTTTCAAATATGGAAGCTCAATTTGAGGAGTATTTTGTCCAATCTTCTGAACACAAAGGTGCACATATATTGTAATATGGTCATGGAATTTCTTGTAATTTCGGTAAATCCTGTTAGATCATTGGAGTTAATTGTTTTTACCATATTGGATATGGAACGACAGGCTTGGAAATGAATGCTGAAACACTGGTGAAGAATCTGAAAACTTTGGATGAAAGAGGTCCCAAGTCCCCTGTTCAACCTGCAAAGAAGTATAATGAGAAGCCAGCCAAATATGTGAACCCGAAATGCAGCCCCCGACGCATCCAGCAGCCTCGCTGAAGGGAGCAAGCTTGTAGCTCTGTTTCTAGTGTCAAATCAAATCAATGTCTCTCGCATTTCGCATTCTGCAGCTTTTGTATAGGGCAAGGTCGCAACTCTTGTATCCATCCTTGTTCATTCTCGTGTCCTTTTATCAGTTTACAGTTAGCTTACCAACAAATCCTTGGAATAGAAAATTAGAAAAAAAAAAAAAAGATTGTAAAAATGACAAGACAAAAAAAGAAGAGGAGGTTCTGTTTATAAGGAAATGAAAAATTTTCCGCTCGTCCAATGCGTTTGATTTCTCAAGCTAATAGCCCCTTCGAATCTTTCCATATCTTGCTTAATGGATGATCTTTTTCTTTTCTTGAAGACAGTGATCAATATCATTTCATAAATTATTTAGGGTGTGAGCTATTAACCAGCTTTATCTACCACTAATAAGCCTCGTAACTTCTGTAGAAGAATCATGAAACCGAAAATATTGGTGAGTGTAGTTTAATGGAAGGCCTCCAATAGCGTATGGCTTCTATTATACATCGGATGACATGATCAACACGAGCAACACAACATGTTTGTGGCGTAAAGCTTCTCTATGTCTGAAAAAATGAAAACGATAAAACGTAAGAAAGCTTTGGAAAATTCTTTTCAAAGCTTTCGATAACGTTAGAGACGGGAAACGGTGGTTGTGGTAGACCCCATGACTAATGTTTCGGGCCACAAAGCATTAGACCAAGTGGGGGAAACTACCAAGTACCACCGCAGCACAAAGGTCAATTTCAAGCCTGAATTCTCTTGCGATGGCACCAAATAAGTGGGAAACCAACGATTCATTGAATGCCAACATGGCCATATGCTTCCTTTATATCTAACGTTCGAATTCTCTTGAATACAAAATTTTTTAAGGACTATCAGATAGAGAGAACTTTTTCTTGAATTATCCGAGATGGATAATCTCTTTTTAAAGGACCTTTGCACAATTGGATTAGTCGAAACTTTATTTTTAGGCACCCTATGCCAATAAAATAAAAAAAATATATTAATAATGATCGCTCCAAAACCTTTATCACTTTGTCATTAGAACTAACAAAGAAAAAATTAAGTTATAAAATTCAGCTGAACTGTGTAAGTTCATTTGTGGACATTTTCTTTCTATCGGTACACAAGTTGATTTGTGGACTTGATGTTGTGACCTAAACATACTGACAACAGCACAATAAAGCCATGAAAAATAAAGTTCATTTAATTACTTGAAAAATAATATACTTTAAACAATTGTGTGTGTATATATATATATATATATATATATATATATTCTTTTTGCATAGGAAATACATAAAATATATAAAAAATCTAAAAAGCCTTTTGTGAGGACGCTGTGGTATCTATCCAATATCTTCTGAAAAAAACATATTAAAAGATTTAGATTGGTTAAAATTTTATTTGGATTTTATAATATTGAAAATGAAGAAGAGATTGGATTGATATTTAAAATAGACTTTATAATATTTATAATTGAGTAATGCTAGAGAGAAGTCACTAGAGCAGTGCACACTTTGTATTCATTGCGTGACTGCTTTTAGTTAATTGTTCCCAACACTTACTTGAAAAGATGTGTGGTCTAGATGATGCCACATCATATGTGCAAAATGGATACTTTCAATAGTGACTTCTATCTATAATTTTTGTTTATAATTTAAATTTTAAATAAAAATAACGCTAGCTCAACATAGATAAATAAAAAAATGACAAAGTGATATAAGAGCAGGGGCAGCCGTCAATGAACCGAGAGATCTTGGACGCCGTTAACAGCCTCATAGAACACGTTACGAACGGGCAGACAAAAGCTGAGAATTGAGAAACAATTGCACCATTATCTCCTCCAGCATTAGACTTGGGCTCTTAGCCACAGCCTCCAGTGCTCCCCATGGTTCCTCGGTAAGCCAATTCTCCCTATCTCTCTGTCTCTCCCTCGGACCACACAACACACATATAATTCATGTGGGTTTTCTTTTTTCCTTCTATGATTGTACGGCTGTTTAATACTTTGGTAGTGCTTTGTGCGTGTTTTGTTGGTAGTAGTTTGGATTTAGAGATGAGATGAGATGAGTTGAGATGGTTTATGAATAGTAATGAGATTTGTGAGTTGAAATTTACGAATAGCAGTGAATAGTAGTGAGAATCTCTCAATCCAAACTGGCTTGCTTGAGTTTTCCGCAGTGTTGAAACTTGAAACTGTAGATTGAGGAATTGTGAAAAGGAAGGAACCGAAAAGTAGAGTTTTTATTTTTATTTTTTTTATTTCTCACGCGTCTTCATAATGGGCAATTAATAAGAATAAGGGCGAAACATTGTAACTCACTCGGTGGATTTTAAAATTTCATGCCGTGTGTGTCATGTGCAGTGTATTTTCCTTTCCTCGTTATTACAGGAATCCAATGTTGTTCTTTATTCGTTCCCTGAAAAGTCCTGCATTGTGAAATTTATCTTGGTCTTTTGATTGACTACTGCTATGTTTTGCAGGATTGATGCTTTTTGATGCTCGTTTATGCAAACAATTACCTGAAGTGTGGGATATTTGAAATTTTACAATTCCATAAGAGAGATTGTCAATTCTACATAAAAAGAAATGGAGCTTAACTTGTTTGCCAGCTTCTTTCCATGCATGTTATGTTACTAGAAAAAGTAAGCTCCATTCCAAATGAACTGTAGGTTCAGAGTTACGTGTAATTCATATCTCTCTAATCCATGCTTTTAATAAATTGTTAAGAAAGACTTTAATCAATGACATCCAACTGAAATCAGATGATCTGTTCATCCAAAAAGAAGCGGAGATGATATAATGTCACCTTATCTCAACATCCACTTAGGTATGGTCAGAGTTACATGTATTCAATATCCACTTCTGTGCATGATTCTGGAAAAAAATTTAGTTGCCTGGTAGGAATTCTGGAGAATTCTTCAGTCTAGAAGAATGGCATGTAATTAAAAATTCGGACTTGTATCTTTCTTTATCGTGGCCAAGTCCTGTCCAAGGGTAGGAAATGCTGGGGGTGAATGGTCCATGTCTCGCAGCCCAACACCGACTGAAAAATTCTGTATGAATTGAAATACAATTACAATTGCAATTATAAACTATCCCGAATAGGAAATTATCTCATTTAGGAGATACTAATGGAAAAAGTTATAGAGAAAGATTACCAGAAGCAAACATGAAATGATCATTGAAATATAGATATTTTTTTTATATGAATTATGTAATCTTATAGAAACTGTAGAGGGGCGCAACCCTAGTAAGTAAGTACACAAAATAAGTGACAATAAGAAAAAGAACAAAAATGCTTGAAATCTATGAAGTTAGGAAGCTGGGAACTGCTTTATGCAGCAGCCATCCAAACATAAAGGGGGTTGAATACTAAGGCTTTCAACTCTGTCACTGTCCTCTCCCATATAAAACATATCATCTCAATCCTGGACCATCTCGTCCCTTTGGTATAATGATGAAGCTTCTCCGAACCCCTCCATTTTCTGCCAGAGATATCATCTTTTTGGATTATCTTGCTGTGCTATGTAAAGTATTAACCTTGATTTTTCGAACTTGTGGGCTTAACATATCAGGTGTTAGATATAAAGAGATGTCATCTCAAGTCACGGAAAAGATGGGAAGCAGTGTGGCTGTGAAGGAGTACTTGCAAGGTTTCCCCCTTCCATCTTCATATGAAGCTGCCATGGAAGCACTTTCCTCTCTCATCACTCGTAAAAAACGTGGAGACAAATCATCTGGTAGTACATTTGGAAAATTGGAAAGAATGTCTGAGTATCTTAAGGTAACACTGGTGTAATCCTGCCTGCATGTGTGAAGTAATTATTAAGAATGCTGCATACTCTTAGCTTCCTTAATAATTTGTGTGTCAGCAACTTGCTTGAAATACATTGTTGGCACACTTCCACCTCCTTAAGTTCTTGGAGCCGATGATTTCCAATATGTTAAATGCAATCTGTAGAGCATTCAGCTCAAACTTATGAGGCTGACTATTAAACTGGCATATTTTCCTTGAAGCTTTTTTCTTGTTTTAGGTGCGGAAAATGGTCCATGAATCTTGATCTGTGTAGTCCCTCATCCAATTTGAATATTTTTTTGGGTTAAACAGAATTTCTTGATGATTGAAAGATGCATGCATCTTTTCTTTATAGATTCTTGGCTTGGAGGAGCATGTAGATGGGCTCAAAATAATTCATGTGGCTGGAACTAAGGGAAAGGTAATCTTCCAATGATATTATCACACAACAGTTTCTTACCATGGCATATTGTCTTGAGACCTGTTGATTTGGAATTTTATTCTTTCTTAATATTTTATCAGAATTTTTCTTGGTAATATGTCTAATACAGTTATCCCTTCTGTAAAATATAAAAACATCTACAATTTAGAAATGCTTTATCATGTAAGCATATGTATGGTTGTGTGACATGGATAAAGCACAAACAAGATGGAAGTGTCAAAGATATTAGTTGACAAGAGGCTAAAATCTGTATTTATACTGCTGTAACCTGTTTGATCTATTTGTTTGAAAGTAATATAAAATGAGAACTGATATTTAAGTGTGCTTTCTTTTTAATTTTATTGTTTGCTTAATGGATCCACATTTCAGGGTTCCACATGTACATTCTGTGAGGCTATTTTAAGGGAGTGTGGTTTTCAAACTGGACTCTTCACTTCGCCCCACTTAATTGACGTAAGAGAACGATTTCGTATAAATGGGTAAGTTTTCAAATGAATCATTGATACAAACTTTGTGATTAATACCCCTTGAGTGCGTTTGTGTGTGTTGATGACATCAATGCCCGTAGACCGAATCCTTGAGAATTTTCATTAATAAGAAATTTCATTGGTTCTATTAAATTGATCAACAAACTTTTTTAATCTTCAATATACAGTAGTAGGAAGTCTGTAACAAGATGGAAGATTGGTACCTATGAAATCCTTCAAGTGTCCTAATTTGTGGAGTACAAGAAAATAAAAGACCACTTGACTAGAAGATATATTTGGACCTTTAATTTCCATGTAAACAACTATAAGTATTTCATTTGCATGCCCTTTTTAGAAGGTTGTTGTTAGACGACATGTTTGTAATTAGTATAAGTGTGTGAGGGTATAAGTGTCCATTGTATGTAGTGTATATATACATTTGTACATCAATGAAAGTTGAAGTGATCTTTCCAATATGTATCTACATGGTATTAGAGCGTAGTGTACGTTGGATTGATCGTGTACGGTGGTTCATGCCCAAAATGATACGGTGGTTCCGTTTGAAGTAGTTTCCGGCCACTCTCCGGTGTCTTCTCCGATACTGAGCACTAGGGGTGGACTTGCCGGCCTTGTCTGTGGTTATCGACATCGTCGTCGCTGCCGGAATTGATACGATGGTTCCCTTTGTCGTCGGGACCGAAAGTGTTTGAAGTGGTTTCCGGCCACTCTCCGGCGTCTTCTCCGGTACTGGGCACTAGGGGTGGACTCGCTGGCCTTATCTGTGGGTACTGGCATCGCCGTCGCTGCCGGAAAGGGCCTCCGTCGCCGGCAAAAGGTTGAAGCCCGGGGTGTTTGGTTGCAGGGATAAGCTATCCAATCCTTGAGTTTGAATAGCCAAAACTTGGAGTAAGAGTATATTCCTATCCGGAATAACACCTGTTTGGTAACACCTATACGGTATTCTTATCCTCGTTTAGGATAACTTATTCTTGTTTCAGCTCAGTTTTAAACCGGTACCGGTTTAGACCCGAAACACAGCCGATACAGACCCGAAACATCCCGGTTCAGAACCGAAACAATCCGGTTCAGACTAGTTTAGGCCGATACAGGACCGAAATTGTGGTATTTGAGTTATTTTCCGGTACTTGGGCTAACTATCTACATTTGCAGATTGCGTTTCTTGGATTTTTTAAGTTGAATTGTGATTTTTCTCAGATATTGTGTGAAGTTTCAATCTCCAAGTTCAGTTGTGATATTGTGTGGAGTTTCTCAAATATGACAGTTAAATTTGAGTCACAGTTATATGATGCGGTTACCTCTTATGTTGCTCCTAGTGGGCATGGAGGCCGAGTTGGTAGAGGTGCATGTGGGGCACGTGATGCCAAAGGTACTACATCACAGTTAACTCGAGGTGCATGTGCACTCGAGGTCGAGAGCCTCATAAGTGCATCCATTGTGGTCGCACTAACCATTCGGTGGACTATTGTTGGGATCTACATAGTAGACCATCTGGGTCTGCTAATCTGGCCATTTGCCAAGATACTACATCATAGTTAACTAGCTCCAACTCAGGTATGATTAGTATATCGAAGGATGAGTATGAGCGATTTTTAGGTCACACACGAGCTTTATCTGCCATAGCTACTCTTACCCACTCAGGTATAGCATCCACATGTCTTGTCTCATCCATTCAAGATCCGTGGATCATTGATTCAGGAGCTAATGAGCATCTGACTGGTCTATCATCTGTCTTATCTAAGTTAGATATTGTGACATCTCCAAAAAGTGTTACTCTCGCTAATGGTTATCTTGCTAAACTTATAGGCATTGGATCCACTAAGCTCACTGACTCTATATCCTTGTCATTTGTTCTATATGCTCCTAGTTGTCCTTTTAGTTTGTTGTCCATCAGTAAAATTACTTAAAGTCTTCAATGTTTAGTAACATTTTATCCCTCTTCATGTGTCTTTCAGGATCTCAAGACGGGAAACAAGATTGGTACAGGGCATGAAGCTGGTGGCCTGTATTATCTTGATGTTAAACAGTCACCCACTCGAGCCCTTACATCCACATCATCTTCTTGGTCATCCTTCTCTTTCCCTTTTAAAGCGTTAGGTCAGGAATCTAGGAAATGTGTCTCCCTTTCCATGTGAAGCATGTCAAATTAGTAAATATCATCGTGTCGTTTATACCTCGAGTTGATAAACGAGCCTCGAGTCCTTTTGAATTGGTTCACTCTCATATATGGGGACCAATCAACATTGAATCAAACACATTTCAGTATTTTGTCACATTTATTGATGACTACTCTCGTGTGACATGGGTGTTTCTGATGAAGGCAAGATCTGAACTCCTTTCCATATTCAAAGTGTTTTGGAAATAAATTAAAACTCAATTTAACAAAAAGGTTCAGATTTTGCGTTCTGATAATGCTAGAGAATATCTATCTAGTGCCTTTGCTACTTACTTAAGTAGCAAAGAAATTGTTCATCAAACTTCATGTTCTTATACACCCCAACAGAATGGGGTAGCTGAACATAAAAATCGTCATTTGTTAGATGTAACCCGAGCACTTTTATTGCATATGCATGTTCCTAAACGTTCTTGAAGTGATGGTGTTCTTGCTGCTTGTCACCTTATTAACCGTATGCATTCATCAGTTCTCGATGGTTCTTCTCCTTTCTCCATCTTGTTTCCTTCATCTCCACCATTTACCATTCCTGCAAAAAATTTTGGGTGTGTTTGCTATGTTCATAACCTTGGCCCAGGTTTTGATAAGCTTGATCCACGTTCTACCAAGTGTTTTTTTGTTGGTTATTCTCGAACTCAAAAAGGATATCATTGTTATAGTCCTGTTCTTAGACGCTACTTCACGAGTGCTGATATTACCTTTTTTGAATCCATACCCGATTTCTCTGACACAGTTTCGAGTGTTGAGTGTGATCTTCTTCCATTACCTACTTTTACACTTTCTCCTCCTATCGCTGGTGCTCCACCCCTTCCCCCAGTTCGTTTACAGGTTTACTCGCGTTGCTCACGGCTACCAGCTTCCATGCTTTCACCAACCATGTCTCCATCTTCGGATCTTGAGTTACCTAGTATTTCAGACTCTCCACCTATTGCTCTTCGCAAAGGTACTCGATCTTGTGTTACTCAACATCCGATTAGTCAATTTGTCTCATATCATGCCTTATCTCCTTCATTCTCATGTTTTACCTCTCAACTTTCAAAACTTTTTGTTCCTAAGACAATTGAGGATGCTTTATCTGATCCGGGATGGAGGATAGCTATGAAAGATGAAATGGATGCCCTTCACCATAATGAGACATGGGATCTTGTTCCACTACCATTTGGTAAGCAACCTGTTGGCTGTAAATGGGTATATACAATCAAATTTCATTTTGATGGTTCTGTGGAACGTCTAAAAACCCACTTGGTTGCTAAGGGTTACACTCAAACATATGGCATTGATTACGAGGAGACTTTCTCCCCAGTTGCCAAAATCTCCTTTGTTTGAGTGTTGATCTCTCTTGCTGCTAATTTAGACTGGCCCTTATTTCAATTGGATGTTAAGAATGCATTTCTGCATGGCGACTTGCATGAAGAAGTTTATATGGAGCAACCACCTGAGTTTGTTGCTCAGGAGGAGTATCAAGGTACTGTATATAAGTTAAAAAAGGCATTATATGGTTTGAAACAATCTCCTCGAGCATGGTTTGTGAATTTTTCTGATGTTGTATTGGCATTTGGTCTCTTGGTCTCCATAGATGCCAAACAAATTATTCGGTATTTCACCTACATAGTGATGCAGGTCACATTTTGTTGGTTGTATATGTGGACGACATTGTAATTACTGGGAGTGACTCTGCTGGAATTGCTAGGCTGAAATAGTGTTTACATGATCAATTCAAACAAAAGACTTGGGCAAGCTGAAATATTTCCTTGGAATTGAAGTTAGTAGATCTAAAGAGGGTATCAACCTATCTCAGAGGAAATATGTACTTGATCTTCTGGAAGAAACCAGCATGCTAGGTGCACGACCTATTGACATCCCTATGGATCCAAATCGTAAATTCTTGAAAAAGGGAATGTGAGTTGTTTGGTGATCCAGGTAGGTATCAAAAACTTGTTGGGAAATTGAATTATTTCACTATCACTAGACCAGACATCTCTTATATAGTAAGTGTACTGAGTCAATTTTTACAAATGCCCAGGATCTCACATTGGGATGTTGTAATTCATATGCTTCGTTATCTTAAGTGAGCACCTGGCCTTGGATTACTATATCGACCAAATGGACATCTTAGGGTTGAAGCCTTTTCAGATGTTGATGGGGCAGAATCCCCTTCAGATAGAAGATTTACTACTGGATATTGTACTTTTGTAGGATGTAACTTGGTTACATGGAAGAGTAAGAAACAAGCAGTAGTAGCTCGGTCTAGTGCAGAAGCTGAATATAGGGCAATGGCACACACTACTAGTGAGCTTGGCATAGTTGCAACACTTCCTTCAAGAGATTGGGTTTCCAGCTCGTACCCCTCTTTAGTTATTTTGTAATAATCAAGCTGCAGTGCATATTGCCTCTAATCTTGCATTCCATGAGAGGACTAAACATATAGAGATTGAATTGTCACTTCATTCGAGATAAGATACTAAGTGGTGACATTGCTACACCTTTTGTGAAGTCTGCAGATCAACTCGCATATGTGTTTACTAAGTCTTTGTGTTGGAGTCGGTTAAAACTTATTTGTTTCAAGCTAGGTTTATATGATATATATGCCCCAGCTTGAAGGGGAGTGTTAGAGGACATGTTTGTAATTAGAATAAGTGTGTGAGGGTATAAGTGTCAATTGTATGTAGTGTATATATACATTTGTACATCAATGAAAGTTGAAGTGATCTTTCCAATATGTATCTACAGTTGTCAAGACTCAAAGCCCCAGGATTCATTTCAAACATTTTCACAGCTGTGATGGTTAACTCTCTTACCTTTATTTGTGGCTTCATTTGCTTATTTTGGCTGTTGACTTGTGTGGAGGTGTTCTATAAAATCATTACATGACCCAATTATTCCCTCAGGCCACTTGAGCATGTCATTTCAGCATCTCCACATGGATGGATTTGAGTTGCAAAATAACCTCTGGTGGAAAAAAAAACTGATAATTTTACTTCGATATAAGGTGTTCACTTTTTTAGAAGGAAAATAAACTGATAATTTTATTTTGATATCAGGTCTTCTCTTTTTGAGAATAGGACAACAATACTTATGAGAGAGAGAGAGAGAGAGAGAGAGAGAGAATAGGGCTACAGTAGGACCCAATCTTTATATATATATGGAAGTTTTGGACTATTTTATCAGAAAAAAATCACCCTAGCTTTTTTAAGCATCTTCATTATTAAATTATTATCTGGAAGTCATGTTCTTGGTTTATAGGAAAATTCTCTGCAGAATTATCTTTCATATTTGATTTTAATTTCTCTGTAGGGTGGACGTATCTGAAGATAAGTTCCTACAGTATTTTTGGGGTTGTTGGTACCAATTGAAGGTATGTATAGAAGCCAGAGTATCTTCAAAGATACTGTTGTTCTGAATCTTAAATAAAGGTTTGGGAGGACTTTTAGAAACTCAACATGATGCTTGGGTCCCAATTTTGAAATTTTAGACTCACAGTTTGATGCATTGCACATTATTACTTATTGTGTTCACTTGTTACCAATGTATTGCAACTCGTGAGTGATTCCTCTTTCCAGTTCAAAATCAAAACTCCTAAATGGCACTTTTTATTCTGCAGGAAAATGTTACAGAGCGCCTGCCAATGCCCCCGTTATTTCAGTTCCTCACCATTTTGGCTTTCAAGATATTTATTTGTGAAAAGGTTGGTCTTATATCCTTTGGTTCCCATTGGAGCTTAGCCATTTCTTTGATAAGTAGGAGCTTAGCCATTTCTTTCCTTCAAATTTGTGACTGGCTAATAGTTGCAATGCGTGTTTTTGTAGCTTTTTCTATGTCTGTCTTTCATAATGTTTCCTATGTGACCTAGCAAATTGCACAACATTAGTTGCTTTAGCAGACTATATGAGTGATAGATCATCCGGAGTATATTTCATCAGTGATGCTTGCTGGTTTGACTAACAGTTGAACTACTCTGATGAAGATTCTATGGTGATCTTGCTGCTGGGTTGGTGCTTCACCCAGTAGTAATCGTAGAGATCTCCAAGGATCTCTCTCTCTCTCTTCACACACATAGACACACATAAATAGACACATACACAAACGTTTCTTAATATGTGAAGAGCAAGTGATAAATATCCTGTACCCTAACTGACATGATCCTGCGTTCTTGAATTATTTTGCATATTTTGAAGGCCATCAACCTGTGTGGCAATATGTTTACAGATGTGTCTGTTCTGTACATGCTAGATTGTGAATTAGTAACTGCATCCAATCTCCAAAAAAAAAAAAATCCCAACTGTTTCCATGATTTGATTACCTATCATCTTAAGCAATTTGTTTTTTTTTGAAAAGTTTAAGCAATTTGTAATGATCAACAGTTGCTTCTGACTTAAGTACTGCATGAATTATTGTGTTTGAGGATAATTTTGTCACTGAGAATAGTTGCTGTCTGTAGGTTGATGTTGCTATCATTGAGGTTGGTCTTGGGGGAACTACGGACTCAACAAATGTGGTATGCTTTTTTTGTTAGGGAAAAAATTGCTATATATCTATTTATACAATTACCCTGACTCCCCGATTCAATTTTTCAATCTTTTCAAAGCTCTAACTTTACCTTTTTAAAAGACTATCATTTATAAGTTTCATAAATCCAAGAACATTATAATAAATAAAATCTTGAGTCTTTGCTTTAGCATTTATTTGAAAATGTTGCAAGGGTAAACAAATATGATAGTTCTGAAGATTGGTGATAAACCATGCAGATCAAAAGGCCTGTTGTCTGTGGTATTACTTCTCTGGGGATGGATCATACAGAGACCTTGGGTGCGTGCTTTCTAATTCAACAAGTTTGCTGGTTTTCTATTGATACAGTTCTCTCTCAATGTCCAATATATGGGAAACTTAAACCCTTCTATTCGATTAATTTGTTTGTGATGCATTTGTTTTTTTATATTCTGTTTGACTCTTATTGCAAATTATGCACAGTTGAAGATAGTCAATGAGAAGAAAAAATTGTATCTGGTGGCCAAAGTTTGATAATGACTGTACAATATGCAGGAAATACCCTTGGGGAGATAGCTTCACACAAGGCTGGAATTTTCAAGGTATTGAACTCCTTTTAGCAACTCAGACTATAAAGTATCTGGTTTTCTTTAATATAATGGGTTGTTTATTGCTATATATATGTTTTGATTATTCAAAGTGGCAGTTTTCATTGACAAGCATTTTCTGAATTGGTTTAATGTCTTCCCTGCTCCTTAAGCCTCAAATTCCTGCATTCACGGTGCACCAACTTTCTGAAGCAATGGACGTTATTCTGGAGAGAGCGCATGAACTGAAGGTAATCACGTTAAAGGTTTACAATTATGTCCCTTTTTTTTTCTTTTGATAAGTAAGAGATAATATTATTGATATGAATAAAATAGGCATAGTCCATGTATACAGGAAGTATACAGAAGAACACCTAAAAACATTTTAAGAGCGATAAATTAAAGACAATAAATCAGGAACATTGTCTCCGTTTAATACAATAGCGGAAAACCAAAGCACTAAGGTGTCGAGAAAAAAATTCTTCAACTCAATCATTGTGCGTTCCTTATCTTCAAAGCAACGTGTATTCCTTTTCGTCCAAATACACCACATGATGCACAATGGGATCATCTTCCACACTACTGCCACTTGCTGATAGCCTTGCATCTTCCTCCAACAACCCAACAATTCCACTACCCTCAAAGGCATAACCCAAGCAACATCAACCCTTTGAAAGATCTCATCCCACAACACCCTTGTTACCTCACAATGTAGTAAGAGATAATCCATAGATTCTCCATTCTTTTTACACATGCAATACCAATCCATCATTACACATCCTCTCTTCCTCAGATTGTTCGTGGTCAAGATCTTCTCAAGAGAAGCATTCCATACAAAAAAGGCTACTTTAGAAGGCACACAAGACCTCCAAATAGTCTTCCAAGGGAACGGAGTATGATCATGTGTTGACAAAATGTTATAATATGCCTTAACTGTACATTTCTTGTGATTATTAGACCTCCACTTCAATCTATCACGTTGTGCCATAGGAGTCCCCATGGAATATAGTAGACTGAAAAAATCTGAAACAATAGATAGTTCCCAATCATGAAAATCTCTATTAAAAAGAATTTTCCACTGATGAGAACTATGAGAAAATAACCGCATATCCGCCACTGAAGTCTTCCTATTAGCTGCAATACGATAGAGAGCCAGAAAAGCCCTTTCCAATGCGTGATCACCACACCACACGTCTCACCAAAAATTGATTCGATTGTCCTCTCTGGCTACAAAGCGAATCTGTTTTTCAAAACAAGGCCACCCCTTCCTTATAAACTTCCCATAAGCCCACACCATACTCCTCTCTCACCTCATTGGAGCACCAACCACCCCAAGCAGCACCATATCTAGCGTCGATAATTTCCTTCCACAATGATCCCTCCTCCAAGTGATATCTTCATAGCCGTTTCCCCAATAAAGCTTTATTAAAAGTTCTCAAGTTACACACTCTCAACCCTCCATACACAACTGGGACACATACCAGTGTTTTAAATTTCGTACCCTACCGGCCGGTATGGCCGAAATTTTTCGTTTCGGCCGTCCGGCCGGTACAGGTACTATATCTGTCCCGTACCGGCTAAAATACCGGCTGTAACGGCCATACCGGACTAAATTTCGGCCTGGGTTTTTTTTTTTTTTTCGTTTTTTCAAACTATAAACTTATTTTTTAACTCCTAATTCAGACTAGACTATTTATAATTTTTATATATATGTATTTATATATAATTTATTTATATATAGACTATTATTTTAGAATATAATTTTTATATATATATTTAAATATATAATTTATTTATATATCGATTATCCCGAAACGTTATCCCGAAACGCTATCCCGAAACGGTACCGGTACCGAAATATTTCGTTCAAGTGCCTTGACCGGTACGACGTCCGGTACGGTATTCAAAACATTGACACATACTGTCTTCCATCTAACCAAATGGAACTTTTTCTCCTCCCCCAAAGCCCCCCATAAGAACGTCTTAAAGAGTTTCTCGATCCTATTCACCACCCCTGCAAGCATAGGAAACAAAGATAAAAAATATGCGAGGAGGTTAGTAAGAGTAATCTTGATAAGAATGAGGCGGCCTTTTTCGATAAATACACCCATTTCTAACTAGCCAACATTTTCTCTATCTTTTCCATCACCCCATCCCATATAGCTCTAGCCTTGAAAGTTGCTTCCAAAGGAAAACCCAAATATTTCATTGGTAAAGAGGACACCTGACAATCCAAGAGGCTTGCTAAACTGAGGATATTTGAGACCGCACCCACCGGAACCATCTCGGACTTGTCAAGATTCACTTTAAGCCCCGACACTGCTTCAAAGTAAAGTAACAATGCTCGTAAGGTTTGAATCTGGCTATTATCCGCTTCACAAAAGACTAAAGTATTATCTGCAAAAAGAAGGTGTGAAATGATAATAGGGCCACCAGAGCCAATGCCTACTTGAAAACCACATTAGAAACCTCCACCAACAGCAGTCTGCACCATCCGACTTAAAGCCTCCATAACTATAACAAACAAAAGCCTACAATTATGTCCTTTTCATTTCAACTGCCTTCTTTTGTAGCAATGTGTTGGTGAAATTACTTTTGCTTGCCTAGACATGACCTGCTTGTTATTTTTATAGGTGAACACATTAGCTATGGATTTATGGTTCTTGAGTTGTTTTCAATCTAGACCAGAGAACTATCTCTACTCTTACTAGCAGATTGAATCAATTTCTGAATCATATCCGGTTTTAGCATATTTGGTCCACTTGTTTATCTGTAATTTCATGACTTTGACTGTGATTGTGTTCTTTAATATGCAAGTGATAAATTCACAATTGTATTTATAAATTCTCTGTGCATACAGTCACTCTGATAAAATATTTATTTATCTTAATTGAATAAAATTACGATAAAATATTTATTTATCTTAATTGAATTAAAATACGATAATTTCCAGAGCCTGTATATATTGAGTTACCAGATCTTTTCCAACTTCATTATAGTTTCTTTCTAGCAAAAAGAAGGCGGCTAAAGGTATGTTCTATTTAGTCTGATCCTTTAACAAGTCTAGTTATCTAACAGCTCTGTCCTTATATAATCTGGAATTTTTTGCGAGGATTGATTCAAGAAGCAAGATTACTGAAAATCCCTGCCAATCCGGAGAAGTGACTGCTATCATCATACATTTTTTTACTCATTATTCTGGAATATACTAAAAATAATAAAACAATTAGTCTAGGTTTAATTCATACACATGCTTGAATTACCCGATGTGCACTTACAGGAAACTCCTTGCCGAGTGCATGTGCACCCCAGGGATTGGTCGAGACTTTGTTCTCGGACGCCCCCGGTGCCAATTAAAAAGAAAAAGAATTCTTTCAGATGCAACTGCAATTAGATATGGGTTCAAACAATCTTAGCAGGACTACTGTTATTTATATACACACTCAAACACACAGGCCTGCATGAACACACAACCCACACTCATACATGGACTGGTAAATTGGTAGTGATATAAATGATTGATTATTAATTATAAATTGCAGGTCCCATTGAAAGTAGTGGCACCTCTTGATAACAAAAAGTTGGATTGTTTGAAGCTTGGCTTGTCTGGTGATCATCAGTTCATTAATGCTGGTCTCGCAGTTTCCCTTTGTAAATGTTGGCTTCAAAGAACAGGGAATTGGGAAAAGCCATTCCAAAATGTTGGTTGAAATTCATATGCCACTGCAATTTTTCTTTACATGCAAACTATATATCAATATCTCTACAGGCTTGTAAATTCACAGAATCTTCTTGGTTTTCATCATGAGGGGTGGTAGAATGTTGTAGAAAATTTGTTAAATAGATGATGAAAATGTACCCATAGATTTGGGGGGGGGAGAGAGAGTATCTTTCTTCTGAGTGGACTGGAGCCAAGAACCTTGGTTTCATAAGAGCACAAAAAGGATATTTATGGTGTCAACTATTTCATGTAAACCAATGGCCTTTGGGCACAATAGCATATCATTTACTCACAACAAGTGGAGGGTGAAGTGACAGGTTTGATATTGTTCAGTGAATTGTATTATCTTACAGAGGAAGAAAAACAGAATGATCATGTAACATTTTACTGTTACTGTTTTAGTTACACTTGAAAGAATAATTTTTTTTTTTTCTTTTTACATTGGTACTCTGGGGGTTAAGAATGGTATTTTTGTTCTTTTTTAATTTCTTTTTCTATTGTACTGTTTTTTCTTTTCTCCCACATTTTACTGTCTCAACTTTGTGGATTATAAAATCAGGATACCCAGGAAGCAGATTTGCCTGAGGCCTTTCTGAGAGGTCTTTCAACCGCTCAAATTTCTGGAAGGGCTCAGACTTTTTATGACACTCGCTCCAAATCCAGTGATTCATTAAAACTGTCTGAAACTTCTTGTGGAGATCTGATTTTCTACTTGGATGGAGCTCATAGTCCCGAGAGCATGGAAGTTTGTGCCAAGTGGTTCTCTAGTGCTGTGAATGAAAACAAGAAATCATCTTCTTCATTTAAGGATAGAAATTTGGAGGAAGCCTGGGGGAATGGTAACATCCAACATGAAATCAGGAGCATGGAGGAGTCTGAAAAATCATTAAAGCAGGTCAAACCCATAATAAACAGCCAGACTTAGTTTCAGGGTTCATGTTTTGAGGTGTCTTTGGACAGCTTATGGTGATCCAGCTTACATATTTCTTGATAGACACTTTTGCCCATTTCTATGTAGAGTATGATGGATTTAATTGGCTCCTCACATACTGTATTTATAACTCATTGCAGATTCTTTTGTTCAATTGCATGGATGTGAGAGACCCTCATATTCTGCTTCCACGGCTTGCAAGTACATGTGCTTCATCAGGTATCACTACTTCAGACTTGAATGAATAGTCATATCATGGTCAATATCAGGAGCATAAGCACATGCACAAGCCCATTCAAAGTTGTCAACAACAGTTTCAAAGCTGCATGCTATTGTATATTCCCCCATACAGTCCTCAAATTTTCATCACCTCCCTCAAATCCCGAATGAGCATATCCCTCTGGAAGCCCCTTGTGCTTGATTTGTGTATTTGATAGGAACATAATGCTCAGACCTTCTAAGATTGTGAGAGGACGGTCTTAGAATTAAGAGCCATTATGTTCAATTCTCTTTATGTTTAGATGAGGGTGCACAATAGTTTCCATGACCCTAGAGCTTTCTTGACTTCGTGGAATTGTGTTCTTTTTCTTCTTCATCCTTTTAGTTGGGTGTTTCCTATTGTATGCTTTTTGTGCTCTTGGGTTGCACCCCTTTGCATTTTGTATAAAATTACATCACTTATCAAAAGATATTTGCTTGCTGAATCGGATGCAACATGTCTTCTCATCTACCCCAATTTACCTCCTCTTCTCGTAACTCTAGCATTCTTACTAAACCTGAAATCATGTCACTTCATCCCAGCGCATCTGAATCAGTACTCATCTTTAAAAGACTAGTAATCTACTATTTCTTTGGAAACAAAAATAAATAAATAAATAAAGCTGTGGCGTAATACACTGAAAAACAAAGTATGGTAATTCACATGCTTCATTCTACACTATGGACAAAAGATGGAAACAAATTCTACTTGATTCTGTGAGAAGAATTTCCAGAAAATATATATTAACAATATAATGTTAGCAATAATGCCTGTGTACCTGGGTTGTGTCTCTTGTGCTTTATAATGAATTTATTAATTAAAATACTCTTATCAAGACTGCTGGAGAATAACTGTAGAAGCAAATGTCAGTGGAGGTCCCTGAAAATAAAAAATGGAAATTTTTTATAGTTCGAATGGCTAGGATTCTTTTTATTATTGCTATTATTGGTAAGTACCTCTAGCATTTCAAGGGATTTGAATCCTATATCTCACCCACTACTCTATTCTTGTGGGGTTGGAATGTCATTTGCTCCCGAGGGCCATTGGGACATGAAGTCAGGATAAATGAGGAGGTCTTTTGATTCTTGGATTTCCTGCTTATAAATGACTGCATGAAAACATAGCCTTATTTTCCTTTCCAAGAAGATTTCTGCATGGGCATGACACAAGTTACAAGCATGCATTGAGGATCATATATGATTATGTGCAGGAACTCACTTCACAAAAGCACTTTTTGTACCAAGTATGTCAACATATAACAAGGTTACTTATGGTGCCTCAGTCATTCCTTCTGACATCTCTGGGAGGGATTTGTCTTGGCAATTTAACCTCCAGAGACTTTGGGAGAAGATTATCCATGGGAAAGGTATTCCCCCATCTTCTTGGCTTACTGTTAAATATGTCAACAATTTCACTTCCTGTTTATCAATCACATCTTTGAAAGGGGTAAATCAACGTTTCTTTGAACAGTTGTCATTTGCTCCATGAAAGAGGAGCGTAATGTATTTAAAGGCTCACCTTTGTAACTAATTACCTGCAGTATCATATTGAAAAAAGAAAAAAAGACAAATAAAAGCAAACAGGTCCCTAAATACATTAAATTTCTTTACTTTTTGTCCTTTTTACAAACTCCTACGTACTAAGGATTTTGCCTTCCTATTTTGTTTTTTATATAATTTTTACTTAAAAAATAAAATTAAGAAAAGATGAAGTTATGTGCAGAACTCATTAGTGAGTTTGATTTAATTGTTCAAGTTGGGATCAATCGCATTCTATTACTGAGCTTTGGGTTCCATCTTGGTAAACATTCAAAGCACACCACCATGATATAGAAAGGGAAGCCCGGACTTCTTGATTAAAAGGATTGGTGTAACAGTAATTCACCCAAACTTATTAAAGAGTTCTTCTACTTGCAAGCCAGTGTAGAAAACACACCATCCACACTCGTTATGTGGCAATCTTTGATTTGCAAGATTCAAATTTTTTAAATGTTTCTTGCAAATCAAATAATGCCTTATCAATTATGTGGAATGTGTTAAATAGAATTTTTCCTTATTAAATGGTGAAATAGTGGCAGTGTGCCCTTGTACCCTGGGAAGCAATAAATATCAAGACCATGTTTTCTTTTCTGAATACTTGTTTTATATGGGTTTGAGTTGAACATGCACTTGAAATAAGTGCTACATTAAAGCCTTTAAGGTATGATCTGACCAGCAAGCTGCTGTTCTGTTCACATGCAGACGTAGGTACTTTTCATGACAAGGGTGCCAGGATGGACAATGCAGCAATTGTACCACCTCATGAATTTCTTTACGAGGATGCTTCTCATTGCAGTCCTGTGGATAATTATTTTGCTTGCAGTGCAGTAATGCCTTCATTGCCGTTGACGATAAAATGGCTGCGCGATTGTGTCAAACAAAACCCATCCTTAAAAGTTCAGGCAAGTTACTATCCGAGATGACAACCCATTCTTACTTTAACTTGATTTTGGGAATGACTTAGGCAGCATGTGGGGTTGTGGAAATATAGATTGGGCTAATTAGTCCTGAAAATTTCATCTGACTCTTCCTTAAATACAAGAAATGTTAGCAAATTCTCCAAGTGAACTGTCTTTCCATTTTTTCCCTTTTGTTAGCTGGTTGCGGCTTCTGTATCTGGATTTTAAGAATAAGCTGGTGTGCAGATTATCTGCATGTGGGTCATGCATTATAATTGCATAAATTTTGTCAGCAATAATAATAACAACGATATGCAACCTTATGATAACATTTTGCCCCGCATGCATCTGGACAGAGTGAAAAAAACTCATGCTAACCACGTATTTTTTGTGCTTATTTACTGATTTACAGGTTCTTGTCACTGGATCATTGCATCTGGTTGGGGATGTACTCAAGCTATTGAAGAGGTGATATAAACTAGACAGCGCCAATAATAGGGATTGTCCAAAACATTCTTTCACTCATTACATCACATTGATTCTCTACCACATTTTACTCATAAAAAAAATTGATTCTATACCACATTTAGAAGCAGCTAAGCTTCTAAATGTCGTCATAAGCCTGCCAAACTATGCTTCTTTTGTAAGTGACATTCTGATGATATATTGTGTGTAACATGGTATTACTTGATGCTCATACAGTTATTAAAAAAAATGTCTGCGTTCGATTATTTGTTCATGGCTAAAAAGTCACTTTTCATACCTAAGAATGTATTTGTGAGAATGCATTGCCAATGCATTATTTTTGTGTGCTACTAATAAACTCAGAGAAAATATGGAACCCTTGTGAGGCGCCAAGTATGATGTCTACTGCCATCTATAGGAATGGTAATCAATTAAGAGAAATAATAGTTACACTCGTGAGTATGTAAGTGTCATACAATCATTTTGAAGAAAGTGAATAAATATGAGACCCACATGAAAAAAGATTAATTTTTTAATAGTAGATCCTATTTTTTTTCAAAACGACTGCACGGCGCTTGCGCACTCCATAACTATATGTAGCATTACTCATTAGAGGTTGAAAATATAGGTTTTTTTTATTTGCTACATACAACCGTTGAGTGCGCAAGAGCCATGCAGTTGTTTTGAAAAAAAGTGAGGTCTACTATTAAAAAATTAATTTTTTTTTTTTATGTGGATTCTGTATTTATTCATTTTTTTCAAAATGATTGCACAGTACTTATACACTCACGACCGCAACTATTATTTCTCTTTTTATTTTTTGGGCTAATAACATTGTTGTATTAAGAAAAGCATAGCGCAATTTAATAAAACAAAAAACTGAAGTAAGTAAACAGATAGCATTACAGACGCCATGTGCAAGCAAAATCAAGAGGAAAAATCTACTTGCAAGCAAGTTTGTGTACCAATTCGTGTACCGATATTAATATATAATGTATATTTTTAATGAAACGATGTCAATTAAAGATAAAAATAATTTTCATGATGTAGGAGATTTTCTTCTTCTCTCAAAATATTTTTTTTTAAATAAAAAAAATTATCGGTACGCGATATAGTGCACAAACTCGCTTGTACCTAGCAAAACTCAAATCAAGACCTTCCATACTCTCATTGTTCCCTGCAGGTTGCAAGTCATGTTACTCTTCCACCTGCTACCTTTGAGGAAAAAATAAGGTTAACTCGAACGTTGGATATTGCATTTTATTTCTTGTTTTTGTAAAATATGGTAGAGAGATCAGTTCTATTATTCAAAGGATATGATTATCTGTATGGTGAGTCGTCATCCTCAATGGACAGCTATGTTTAGGATTGAAAAGGGATCCAAACCTCTCTGAATGACCCAAAAAACCACAGCCTAAGCACCCACTACCATTAAAATAAAGAAAGAAAGGACATAGACGAAGCAAAAACAAAAAACCAAAAACCAAAAACCAAAAAGCTAAAAACCAAGTTAGTGTCGCGTAAACCTTTCTGCTCATCGCAATTCACGACCACCAAATATCATGCCCATTATGATAGGAAAATGATGAATACATAACTCTTTTACAAATTTCTATACACCTGTATTTTAAATAAGGACTATTTTATAAAATATTAATACTAATTATAAATTTCAAATAGACAAATTTTATGTACAGTAGGTTTTACTAATAAAGAATATTTTTTTAAAACTATTTTTAGGTGGAGTTTACTTTTTATAAGAGTTTGTACATGATTTATATGAAACTTATCTATTTAAGATTTGTACAAATTATTTATCTATAAGAAAATATATCTGTAGTTGTGAATTATTCAATCGCCGCGTAATCGTTTTGAAAAAAATGAATAAAATATAATACTCACATGAAAAAATTAATTTTTTTGATAATGGACTTCACTTTTTTTTTAAACGATTACGCGACGTTTATGCACTTTACGGTTGTATGTAAAATTGTATATTATTATAATATTATTTTTAATATTATTATTATTTAAAAATTTAAAAAAAATAAATTATTTTATATAAAAATTATAATAATAAAATAAAATGAATTGAGATATAATATTTGAGCTAAAAAAAAATTGCATGATTTGTACTCAAGCTAGGCAAAAAGGATAATTAATCATAAATATTCTTTAACCAAAAGAATTCATCTTTTTTTTAAATTGAAAACAGAGAGAAACCGAAGCAGGCCCCGGCAATCACAATAACGCCCAACGACAAAACGGCTCCTATAGGCTATAATGGTTTCATTCTCCTTTCAGGTTTCTTTCAGTTTCAACTTCTCCTCCCTCCTTCTCTCTCGCCCGCGCGCTCGCTAGCTAGTATATAAAAAATACCCGTATGCATATATACAAATAAAACTCTCTCCCCTCAAGTCTCATGGCGGGTCTCCACTCTGCCGTCAGACCCACAACCTCCTCGTCTTCTTCTTCTTCTTCCTCGTTTTCATCGTCTTCTACGCAGTCCTTCACTTCTCGCTTGCTCTTGCTCCTAACAATCCTCTCGTTGATACTCGCTTCCTTTGCCTTCATTCTTCAATGGCGGGGCGGCCTCAACGACCCGATTACACGCTGGTCACCACAACATAACGAGTTCCCGGGCATGGATGTTTCCGGCTCCGAACCCTCGCAATCGTCTCTTTCTTCCGATTGCGTCGATCTTCTGGATCAGAGCCGCTCGCCGGCCTTCCCGTATTTCAGGGATTGGAAGTTCGGGTATGGATCGGATCTGAAGCCTAAGGTGATCGGCTGAATGGAATTTGATTGAACGCTCATCTTTGTTGTTTTCTTTTGTCTATAACGCTTATCGTTGTTTTGTTTGCGGTCAAATGTAGTCAACGGGTTTTGCTTTTTGGGTTTCTTGGGGGATTAGTTTATGGCGGGTGTGCTTGGGTTTTTGGATCTGGCGTCTGGGTTTTGCTGATTTTAGTTTGACATGAGAAATATATTATTTTAATCAGTATTAGAATATGATACGACTCATGTGAGCCATTACCCGTTGATAATTAAAGTGGGTTTTCGAAATTCATGTTGAACCTATTTGAAGTATCTGGGATGAAGTATAAAAAAAAAGTATCTGATTTCTTAATTTGGGATGATATATATGCATGCTCTATTCAGAGTTTTGTGCAGCGTCGTAATGTATCCTCCAAGATCTCTAGTGTTTTCCAGGATACAGATTGAGGAAACTGTAAATCCTTGTGATCAGTAAATGACTAACAAAATGATCCTACTCACAAGCATCTCGAACATCTAGGTGTCGAGGTCCATCTGGACTCTGGTCTTGGGTAATTTTTTTTATTTAAATCTTAAAGCAGATAAGCTGGATTGGTTTAATCTATTTAAATTTACATTGTATGAGATACGCAATGATTCTTCTTCTAAGCTAGTTAATATTGTTTGTAGCCAGAGAAAAGTTGGCGTTTCGAGGTCTGAATGTAGGAATAGTAACGATATTAACTATTTAATGCATTTTCCCCCGGTGCCGGTCTGGCCAAAGCAGGGTAGATGATATGGTTCCAACCTTCGGTATTTTTGCGTGTCCACTCTCAGTTGGCGTGAAAAAAAATCATGGATATTTTCCTTCATTTTAGATTGACACCACCTCGCACTCCACACGCCACACCCTATAAAAAACACCTTCATACCCTACAAAAAATACCTTCACGCCTTATGAAAAACGCTCACGCGCTCTATGAAAAACCTATAAGTGGAACCTTCGGTATTTATGCGTGTCCACTCTCAGTTGGCATGAAAAAAAATATGGATATTTTCCTTCATTTTAGATTGAAAATTTTTTCTCATCAGCTACTATTCACCACCCCACACACCACACCCTATGAAAAATACATTCACACCCTACGAAAAATACCTTCACACCCCATGAAAAACACTTCCACACTCTATGAAAAACCTATAAATGTGAAGTGTGAGAATGAATAGTGATATGACATATCTCTTTTAGATTACCGACGCATCGCAGTTTTTTATTTTGACGAGTCTGATCGTTGTTAGTCTTTTTATTATTATTATTATTATTATTATTATTATTTTATGATTGAGAACTGTTTCCTTTTATCCTCGAGCCCATAGGAGTCCTTATGTTTGATGTAACTGTTCAGTCCAATTCATGGTCATCTTTAATTAATATCATGGACTTTTCCATTTTATATTAATATAGAAAGCAATTTGAAATGTTGTTTTGCATTAATTTCCAATGTTTTCTGTTATGAGTTAGTGCTAAACCTGTCATACTTGGATAGTGCATTTTCGATCACTTATAAAACTTTTCTTATAAAAAACTAATGATCTCTATCTCTTGCAATTTTGCTGTATGCTAGATATGCATTACAACAAGCACTTCTGCTGGTCTAGATCAGACTTTGCCATGGATCTTTTATCATAAGGTTATTGGAGTTTCAACCTTTTTTCTTTTTGTGGAAGGGAAGGCTGCCTCTGCAAACGTATCTAAAGTATTGGAAACCATTCCAGTGAGTCTATGTTCTCTGCTTCTTCTATTATATTTAACCCCTCAATACCTTCTTGTATTTTTTTGTTTTGAGTTTATTGATATCTATTGTTATGGACTATTTTTTACAGGGGGTAAAAGTTATATACAGAACAAGAGAATTAGAAGAGCAGCAAGCTAAAAGGTTTATGCATTCTCCATCCAAATAGTTTTTTATGTTTACAGTAAAAGTGTTTTTATCTGTTCTCTTTTTTGGTCATTCTCTACTTTGAATAGTTCTCTGTTATTCGAATAACTATTCCTTTTATTTGTAATGTTGAAGCTGCTCTTAAGGCCTATGCTTGTTTTCAAATTCAAATCTTCAATCAATATTGCATGGAAAATGTGTGGAAGAGAGTTAATTTTGGGATTCAAAGGCAAAATCGTTTTTGGAATTTTAGTCGGGACGCTGTTCTCGGACACCCGGTGCCAATAAAAAAAATATACATTGATTTTGTGAGTTGGGTCCACTATTTGGATACTGGTGTCTGTATTCAGGACCAAAGTATTAAAATAAACATGTTGGTCCTCAATTGGAAGAACAATGTAAATCTTTTAACCTTGAGCTTGCAATTTAGTGACCATTGGAGGTATGAGTTTCAACATTGTGAACGATCCCAATCTATTGCTCCTTCCAATTCTGAATATTCATTTTGCCTTCAAAGGTGGTCGGTGAATTACTAAAGTAATTATTATTAGTGGAAAAGACAGTCAAGGTTGTTTTTACTTTGTGAAGTTTTATTATTTTGTATATGTTACTAAGTGCTATGAATCTAATTTTTTATGCTTCAATTTCCGTTCCTGTTATTGTGTAATTAGCCGGATCTGGAATGAGACTTGGTTGGCAGGCTTCTTCTACAAACCATGTAACTATGAGTTGTTTGTGAAGCAATCTCTCAATATGGAAATGGCAATTGTCATGGCACGGGTATGGTTACTGAATTTTCACCTGTTGCACGACACAAGATATTATATTTCATTATGTAATACAGTTCTAGTGCTGTCTTTGACAATTTTAGGATGCTGGTATGGAGTGGATCATCCATCTTGACACTGATGAACTACTACATCCGGCAGGCACTCGGGAATACTCTTTAAGACAATTGCTGTCTGATGTTCCTGGAAATGTTGATATGGTTGTTTTTCCAAATTATGTAAGTGGAACAGCTTTATCTAGAATTTTATTTGATGCGGTTAATTGCAATACTTAAAAGTATGCTGGCATGTTTTGTGTTTCAGGAGAGCAGTGTTGAGCGGGATGATATCAAGGAACCTTTCAGTGAGGTATAATCTTTTTGACATTCTCATGGTCTTAACTAATATTTAAAAAATGTATGACTAATGGTATAGATGGGCAACACTAATTATAATCAAAGTTGGAATACTTGTATTTATCTGTACTAATGGTATACCTGTCTGCCTAAGAATTTTTATATTTGTCAAATCAATGGATTGTGATTAGGAAAGTCAAAAGCGCATGTGGGATGGATACATGTATAAGACTTTTCAAAGTTGCTTTAAGGCCCCGTTTGGAACTTGGACTGAACTGAGTTTAGTCTAATTTTAAACTGAGTCTAACATCCAAACACCCAACTCTCAAATCACTAAACTCATCTCAACTCAAAACCTCTTTACACGTGGGACTCACAACCTTTTTCAACTCAACACCTCTCTACACACGGATCCACAATCTTTTTCAACTTTTTATAAATACATCTAAACTCATCTTAACATCCAAACACATCTAAACTCATCTTAGGTGGGCCTCACAAAACTCACTCCACCATCTCAACTCACTACTATTCATAAAGAACTTATCTCAACTCAGCTCAATATCCAAACTGGCCTAAGGAAAAAATAGAATTGACAAGTTGACCAGGGATAATACGTATTCAAATGTTTGCAATTGACCTTTATTTCCATCAAAATTGTCATCAAACTATAGTTCTTACACAGGCACATGCGTTTTCTTTCATCCAATATCACTCATCTTTTGTTGGAATAGGTATCGATGTTCAAGAAGAACTATGACCATCTTCCCAAAGAAGTATATTTTGGTAACTACAAAGAAGCAACCCGTGGTAATCCAAACTACTTTTTGACCTATGGAAATGGAAAATCAGCTGCTCGGATTCAAGATCATCTTCGTCCTAACGGTGCACACAGATGGCACAACTATATGAAGACTCCAAAGTATGTTGGATCTACATTATATGCCAGCAGGTTTATGACCATGCACGTCACAGACAGTTTTTAAACCTCTATGAGTATACACACTAATTTATCAAGCAATACTTTTTTCTTATTAAGAACTGTTCTATATAATTGACATACTTATGTGAATTGGTTTGCATGAACTCCTTGGTAATTCTCTCTACATGGTCATCACCAGCTTTCTCTTACCCTCAAACCTTTTGATCTAAAGTTTCCCAATTTCTGGTTAGATGGTATTTTGTTTCTTGTACACTCACATCTGCCATGCACTCTTTTATAGTGAGATCAAATTAGATGAGGCTGCTGTTCTGCATTACACATACCCTAAATTTTCTGATTTAACTTCAAGACGTGATCGGTGTGGCTGCAAGCCTACAAAGGAAGATGTTAAAAGATGCTTCATGCTGGAGTTTGATAGAGCTGTGAGTTCTGATGCTTTCACTATCCTTTTCTTATGGTTAGAGAAGCTTGATTAGAAACAGTTATGCAACTCTATCCAATCCTTACCCATAAATCTTTTAGATGTCTAATCAGTGACCAGTCTCTTAAAAATGATGCAACCATGCATGTTATTATGGCATGTAATTTGGAGCATGGTATAGTTATCGATTCTGTTCTGGTTGGGCCTGAGAGGTGAAATATTTTATACCGGTATATATTATATATGGCAAGTAGATTGTTGGTAGTAGATAGAATGGGTGATGCCTAAACTGTCCTCATGTAGAAATCCATACCACCCAATCTATTTTGGTATTAGATATAACAAGTGATGCCTTCATTGTCCTCATGTTGAAATTCATACTACCCCCAAGCTATTTTTTGAAAATGGGGTACTCGATCCTCGGAGTAGAAGGTTTTGATTGCCGGACATCCCTCATGAGAGAAAGGGTCAAATACCATCAGGCCGCAATTTCATTGGCTACCCAAGTGTTTGTTTCTGTCTGCGGTTCTTTACTATAAGTAGTGATAGATGTTAGTTTTATCGAGCATAAATGAGAGAGAGAGAGAGAGAGAGAGGGGGGGGGGTCTTAGTGTCAGTATATCTTGATTTGTAGTCAAGTATTTTACAAATTGCAGATGCCTGATTATGTTTGGGTCATCTTGCTTACAGTTCTGTCCTACTTTATGCTGTGCAGGCATTCATAATTGCTTCAACTGCAACAGAGGAGGAAATGCTTCGTTGGTACGATGATTATTTCAAAATTTCCCATCTTTGATTTCATTAGATGAAGTTCATATTAAATAAAACTGTTCTGTATTCCTGCACATTGCAAGTTATATATATATATATATATATATTTTTTTTTTTTTCTGTTTTTGCTGAGTACATTGCAAGTTGTATTTGAGGGTACATTTGGCCATCCAGAGTTCGATTGACTTCATTGCAGTGTTTAACATTTACTGTTGGAATGATTGTTGTGATTAAGATTGGGAATGATAACTCATGCAGGATTGTTATGAGACCCACTTTTCTTGAGATCTCTCCAAGATGACCTGTTACAGCTGCATTTCATTTTTAGTTAAGAGGGGGTGTATTACAATGAATGACTGTTCCTGGCTTGATTCCTATAAATACTTGCTTTCACTCAATTTTCTTTGTTGCAATAGGTACCGTGAACACATCGTGTGGACTGACAAAGAACTAAACTTGAAACTTTCGAGGAAGGGCATCTTGACTCACATTTATGCTCCTATGGTGAGTTCAGTTGGCATAAAGTCTGTCTTCAGTTTGATTGTACACACAAGAAATGATATGCTTTGTATTAATGATTGGTTAGTGGATATTCTCAAACTCTCGGTAAGTTTTCTGTACAGGTCATTATTCAAGGTCTGAGAGAATCTGGAGTTTTGAGCTCCATAGTCACATCAGCAATGCAAAAAAGTTTGTCGAAAGACAATTTCTTAAAATCCATAGAGAGTAGTAACTCTTCTGGGGCAATCACAACTGGAGTGCTTTCTTCAAGGAAGATGGGCAACAGTGGAGACTCTCAAGCGACTGCAAGAAAGGTCTTGGAAATCCAAGAAGTTGTTTCTCACCCCTTGGCTATCCCACCCTTATCTCCTCCTGGCCTGCACGATCTTCACATCGAGGCATGATCCCCCCATTTGTTTTTTTTCATTCACTATGGCCCTAACTCCTTGCCACTGCCAGCTTCATGTTTGGAGATTGTGAGTTTTTCACAAAAGAGGAAACAAATTGAGTGCGAGAAGCAGGCTTGGCTGTTCTGACGGGCACTTCAATGTTCAGTTTACTCGGGGTTCTTCCCGATCGTTCCCAAGCGCTGGTGTACATTCAGGTTTAGGTTATACATTTTTTAATAAGTAAGTTTAGGTTATACATTTTTTTAATAAGTTTTAGAGAGTTATAGGTGTAGAGGGGGATTTGTATTGCAGGTTCTTGATTTTCTTATAGCTTGTTCATTTATATAACTATCGGCTGATTGCCTGAGGTTGTAATCTAAAACCGTGGCCTCAAAATTGATTGTTAATACACGGTAAATGAACTTTTATTGATTGAAGGGAGTAATGTGTCAGTTTTGATAGTAAGGAATATAAAGTGCAAAATGTAAAGTAGAGTGCAAAATGTAAAGCCCAGCACATGCTTTGCTTTTTAAACCTTACCGGTGTAACCTTACATATTCTTGTTAGGCAATGGTGGTAGAATTTTTGGAATCAAGAAGTGGGCAGAAATTGAAAGGTTTGTATGTATAGCCTAGGACCCAAGTGATTAATGTATAATGTTGTAAATGTTCTAATCAAATGGCTTGCACACACTCTGTGAGAAGAAGGTTCAAGTTAAAAAGAATTTGCAACCTTGAGAACTGGTGGTGGAAGCAAAAGACTGTTGACTTGAGGGACTTTAAGGCGGTTGTTTTGGTTACACAAAATCAAACTATCTTATCTCATATAATTATTACAACTTTCTCAAATCCCTACATAAAATATAATAAATAATTCAATTTTTTCAAATTTCAAAATAAAAATAATATTAAAATTTTATATTATAATAATATTTTATTCAACTTTTAACAAAATATCTCACCTCATCTTATCTGAATTGTGTAACCAAACGAAACCTTAATCCGTTTGAGAAGAGAAATGCTATAAGGAATTTTTACACCACACACACATCCACTTAATCAACATGTGATTTGTCATTATATTTAAACACATATTTCAACATTAAAATAGAAGGAAAAAATGACAAATCACATATGGATTAGGTAGATGTATATGATGTAAGGCTTCCATGTATAATTTCTCAAATCTAAGCTGAATTTATAATACTATTTAAAAAGGGAAAAGCTTCAAACCAGTCGGGGTGTTCTTTTCCTTTTTACACCATTCAATAAAATTGCAACACATAGCAGACCCATGGGACTTACGGTGGGTGCGATTCCATTCTCATTAATTCCTCATTCCTTCCCCTCGAAGTCTCCCATATTCCATTTTCTCTCTTCGCTCTTCTCCCCCGAAGCTCAAAACTCTGCAATAGGATCTCCCAAAATTGACATTCATCAATTTTATTACCTTTAATTATTTGTTGTTTCCTTCCGTCTTGATTTAACTTTACAATAGGATCCCCGAAATTAACCTTGTCCATAATATTTAACAAAATGCCACATACTACTTACCCATGAGGCCTTGCAAGTTTTTGTTGCATCATTGGTGATTGAATTTCTTCAAACCGTTTTGTTGTTTTTTTACCTGCTTTGTCTTCTTTCATCGGTGAAGTCACAAGTTGGATTTGTGGTGTATAGAAAGACCATGTCTATGCATAGTCATAAGTGATAATTTTTGCTCCACTTTTTCTTTTTAAGCCTTCAACATGCAAGTAGTTCCAACCCTAATCTGCATATTGTCAGGGCAGCCTTTGATCACAATCTCTCCATGAAAAATTTTCAAACAGTGACAAGTTTTTCTTATCGTTTTCTCACTTTTTGCATTGGACTTTTTGTTAATCGGTATTTTATGCATTAGAGACTTATAGATTGATCTTCTAGTATTGTTCTATCTAATTTCTTTTCACTGTCTTTTCCCGCCTCTTTTTTCGGGGTCATTTGAGAGTGCAACAAATTCAGTGCATGCAGCTCCATTCCTCAATTTAATAAAGTATCTAGGTGTCTTGTTATTAACTTAGGTCTCATTTGTTTTCACAACTACTCTCAACTCATCTCATTTCATCTAATTATTACAACTTTGAGGAGTCCTCAGATTTTGATTAGGGTTTGGGGGGGTCACAATGGGTGAGGTGCCATAAACAGAGTCAAGATCGGGGTTAAGGTTTGGGAGAGCGACAGATTCAGTGCATGCAGCTTCATTCCTCATTTTGATAAAGTATCTAGGTGTCTTGTTATTAACTTAGGCCTCGTTTGTTTTCACAACTCATTTCATCTCATCTAATCATTACAATTTTTTTAAATTCTCGAACAAAATAAAATAAATAATTTAATTTTTTCAAATCTTAAAATAAAAATAATATTATAAAGATATATTCTAACAATATTTTATTTAACTTTTAATTTTAATCTCAACTAATCTCATTTTATATGCGAAAACAAACAAGATTTTATTATGTGGATATAAAATGAAGATCTTCTCCCATCCGATTGTTGCCCCTATTTAAAAATAGAAAATGCTATTTTGGCATCTAAATTTGACACCTCATTTTGACACATCTTTTATTTTAATTTTTTTTTACTTAATGGTAAATGAAATAATTATTATTGTATTGATATATTTTTTATATTTTTAAAAAATATTTTAAAACATAGTAAAAATAAAAAATAAAAAGATCAATTTGGTCTAGTGGTAACTTGGAGCGATGCTACTCAGGCGGTAGAGTAGCACCGCTCCTTCAAAATTCATTCCAATAATTACATCATTACTAAAGTTTTTGTTTTATTTTATGAATCTATTTTTTGAAATCCTAAATTTCGTAGAAAAATCTCGAGAAAATCTTGAAATCTTTTTTCTCACCGGTGCGTTTTGGGGCTGTCTCAACGCTGACCTGGACGGAATTTGATGGGGAACCGTAGATCGATGACATGTCATGATCTGATTAGGCCAATGACGTATACGTAAATCTATCATCTTTCGTTCTGGCCTGGTCCTAAAAGTAGAAATCGAAAGAGCAAAAAGATGCGCTAGCTCAGAGAAGGAACGTTTCACAGAGAGAAGCCCGACATGGCAGCTCGCAAGAGAGCTTTAGCAGACGCATCCGCCACAGAACACAAATCTCAAGACCCCACTCCGACGGAGCCTCCAACTGCGCCACTAAATTCAAAGTCGGGCTTCATTCTGAAGCTCTCCCTCTTACTTTTGAGCCCATACTTGTACCTCATCTTCCACCACTACAAGATCGACAGGGACCTCAAGAAGTCAATCCTCGTAAATGCGGGGGTCAGCCTCGCTGGGTTCTTCGTCACTCGTAAGATGATCCCCGTGGCTTCCAAATACGTCCTTAGGCGCAATCTTTTTGGCTACGATATTAACAAGAGGGGTACCTATGGAGGCACTCTCAGAGTGTGAGTGCTTTCCGCTTTTGGGTTCCTGTTTTCGTGTGGGTTTTTTTTTATCCGGGAGGATGTTAGATTTTCGTTGTAAGTTCACTTTGTCAGCTGGATGCGTTGTAGATTGATTTTTTTTTACTGGATTTTTCGGCTGGGTAGGTTTTAAATTTTCATTCTGGTCGAATTTATGAATAGGGTTTCCGTTGGATTTTTAACTTCCGTTGCAATAGTTTAATGAAGTGTCAATTTTTTTCCTTTCTGTTATTTTTTCAATAATATTACTGATTTTACTTGTTAAAAAATAACATTAGTGATTTCTAGGTTTGTATCACTTTTCCGTCATTATTAATGTGAAGTGCGGTTGAATCTTTTCAATATAGTTTTTTGAGCTGATATTATACTATATCCCAAAGTTAGGTGTGAAGGAAATTATATGAGATTCCTCACCCATTTTTTGATTTGGATTTAATATGTCTGTTCGAGTTCTTTAATTTGACAATGATCTTAGAATCAGCTTTGTATTCGTGTCTTTGTTTCTCCTGTTTTATCAACCGGAAAATAAAAGCTTGAGGGAACAATTCTAATTATGTTCAGCTATTAGTAGTTTGGGGAGTTGCTAGCGTAAATTTAAGATGTCATGAATAATCAATCAATTTGTGATTGCATGGTTTTTCTTATTATTAGTAATAGTGGGTGATTATGAAAGTTAACCCATAGAGGCAAAACTTTTACACCAAAACTTGCCGTAGGAAAACGCTAAGCTCAATGAAAAGAAATTACTATGTAGTTAGTGTTATCTTCTATTTGTTCTCTCTTTTTATTTTCTTTTTCCACCTCCATTTATTCATTTTGCTCTATATCATAATTATCTGTTTAACTTCTCTTAATTAAACTTGATGATAGTATTTCAAAATTGTTGTAGGCCTGAGTCATTGGGTATTGTTGTTGGAATTGTTTTCTTGGTCTTGGCCATCTTATTTCAGTATTCTAACTTCACATCCGATTCCAATGTAAGTTCACTATCTCTTGGAAAGTTCTTAGTTCATAACTATAAACAAAAATAATTTTGGTTTTGTTCGAGCTGTAACCAATTATGCCTCCTGAATATCCTGAATATTCAGGTAGAGACCACTGTGGTCCCCATGAGTGACCTATAGGAGGCTCACTAGAAAAACACAGAATCTCTGGAGAAACGTGTGATATGTGGCTTTATAGCATTTGTTCTTCTCTTCATTTGGCTTGAAAAAGTGGAAGTTCAACAATGATATGCTTTTTTGTGTTGACTTCATAACATGCTGGTTTCTTTATTTCTTTGTTTGGTATTATCTATCATCTTAAGCCAATCGGAGTTTTAAGTTCTTTTTGATGATCATCAGGACTTATCTTTGAATTGCTTTTAAGCTCATGGTGCCCTTATTCTAACATCTATTGATTTTGAAATGCTTCAACTACAAAAAATGTGTTTACCACATCAATGATGCAGTGGCTTGTTGAGTACAATGCAGCATTGGCATCCATCTGCTTCATGACATTACTTGGATTTGTCGATGATGTCCTTGATGTCCCTTGGAGAGTGTGAGTATCCAGTCATCTATATCTTCTGCTCTGTAACTGTAAGCTTTTTTTCCTCTGCATTCTTCTTGAACTAGTGCTAGATTCAATTTCTTATGTGTTTCCTTGAAATCTTTGAAGAGCAGGAAATTACTGCTGCCATCATTTGCTACACTACCTTTGTTGATGGCTTATGCTGGGCATACAACTATTGTTATACCAAAGCCTCTCATTTCATACATTGGCCTAGAGGTTCTTGATCTAGGTATGATTTCTGTTATAGAGAAACATACCATTAAAATTATTACAATTCTCTCTCTCCCCTTCTCTTAAAGTTTGACAAACAAACAAACTGGGTTGAAGACAGGATAGAAAATTCTGCCACTAGACTGCTTGAAATACATTCATGATAAGGCACCAAACTTCAGCAATTGGATACATCATCTGCATGGATTTTAAACAGTGACTTATCTCCTCCATCCCCAAGGGAAGAAAATGCTGTTGCTGTTTAACCGTGTTAAGCAGTTTCTGCCTGACTATGCAGATTCTTGTCACATTTGAAATCCTAGTTGTTAGCTTTATTTTAGTTGTTTATCCTTCTAATCTGCCTTACCATTATCTTCTGATGTCACAGGATGGATATACAAGCTATATATGGGGCTTTTGGCGGTTTTCTGCACAAACTCTATAAATATCCATGCTGGTCTGAATGGACTTGAAGTTGGGCAAACAGTTGTAATTGCATCTGCTGTAAGCATAAAGTCTGCAAACCAGTTGGATTATAACTTTGTTACAGAATATGACTCATTTTAGCAATTTGCAGATTTTGATTCACAATATCATGCAAATTGGAGCATCTACAGATCCTGAATATAAGCAGGCCCATGCATTCTCTATTTATTTAGTTCAACCCTTACTTGCGACCTCATTGGCTTTACTTTCTTACAACTGGTAGTGATACATTCTCTTGTTACACTGTTGTTATCCATTCTTCAGAATTTAATTAATGAGTAGTGCTAACGGGCCGCCCTGCATAACCGCTGGGCATACTGCTAGTGTATTCAAATTTTTTCATTTTCCTTTCATTTTTTTTTCAACAATTTTTTAAGATCCTTAATCATTAAGAAAAAAAAAATACATACATTTATTAATAGTCACTTCCTTAACTATTAAGTAAAAGAAAATTAATAATTAAACTAATCGAGCGGTAATTTTGAGCAGTAACTTTGAGGGGCTCCACTAGCATTTTCCTTAATTAATTGTTCTTGACATTTTTTATTGTCTTGCTTATGATAGGTACCCATCTTCAGTTTTTGTTGGAGATACTTACACGTACTTTGCTGGGATGACTATGGCTGTAGTTGGGATTTTAGGCCATTTTAGGTGTGTTAACTTATATTCCCTCATGGGTGCTTCAGAAAGTTGGATCTTCTCTCTTTTTCTTTTTCTTTTTTCCCTCCCCCCAACATTATGCTGCTTTCATATAAAAAATTAGGGAGTAGTTAGGAAAGTGGATTGCCGTGTTGAATTTTCACTGATGAGAAAGATAGGATTTTGGTGATAACTTTCTGGTAATATTTAACAAGTGGCTGAGAGATCAGGGTTTCAGTTCTTATTGAATGATGAATCTGATAAATTCCACCCCGGAAACAAAAACTAGGCCCCGTTTGGATTGAGAGATGAGATGAGATGGTTTGTGAATAGTAATGAAATTTGTGAGTTAAAATTTGTGACTAGTAGTGAGATGAGTTGAATCCAAACCGGCTCTTGAGAAACAAATCCAGTTTATTTGCCTTCACCCATTTAGGATGTGTGATAGATTCAAGGCATTATCCAATCTAAAGCTCATTTGGTTGCTGATTCAATGTGCTAGTTAGAAATGTCGGGATATTCTTCCCCGTTTGTATATCTGCTGGATTAGTGTCACCTATATATAACATGATCAAATTCTAGTTCAATAAACTTCAATATCACGCGTATTAGAATACTTATCTGTTACCTAGTAACGGTTTTCTTTTCCATTTTCCAAATCTTTGTTGCAGTGAAACACTACTGATTTTCTTTGCTCCTCAAGTTTTGAACTTCCCTTATCGCTCCCTCAGGTTTGGTCTAGTAAACTCCCTCCAACCCACGAAAGAGAGGAGAGAAAAAGAACTATTGATAATTTACAACTCTGCTGGCTAAAATGCATCTAACTTCGGGATATTTTTTTTCTCAGCTGTCGGGTTTGGTTCCATGTCCACGACATCGTCTCCCTAGGTAGCTTTATTAGTCCTCTAGATTTTTTTCTCAGCTTTTCGGGTTGTATCCATTGATATCTCACTCGTCTTTTTAACTTATCAGGTTTGATTCTAAGACTGGACAGCTAACTGGGACTAATGATGGGACACTGGTTAATTTTACTTTGAGACTACTTGGCAGGATGTCAGAAAAGTCACTTTGCATTGTTCTTCTTCTTTTCCAGGTGATTTGTTGTTTTTTTATATGTAGACATATTTATTATTTATTTTATCTTGTATCCGTCAGGGTTCAGCCTTGTGGACAAAAGACAGACTTGGGATGAGCTGTAGATCTAGATATCCTGGATTAGTTTCTGCACTAGGAGTTCCCCCTGAATTACTCGATACACAGTTTTGGTGGCTGGGGTCATATATCCTGGATTTACTCCCCAGGGTGGTCCAAAGAGTTCTGCCTTGATGAGGTTCCATTTCATAAAAAATTATTTATTCTGTCTTTGAAAGTAGGAGCTCAGGCCTCCATCACTTCAATGTGTTACATGCAATCAGAAGTTTAAATGTCAGCCCTCCTGGAAAACCCATCTAAATATAATGAATGCTCATCAGCTATCCCACCCAGCATATTTAGGATCTTAAGTTTCTGATTTAGAAATCTGTTGATTCAGTTGACGTAAACATTATGCTACAACTAGACCTTTTTTTTCAATCTTGAGCTGTTATGATTAGGGAAAGACCATTTTGTTTATTATATAGAGAATACTTGTGCTTTTTAAGTTGCTTGACTGGATTTCACTCCATATGTGCCATTTCATCTTATTATATGGAACAGGCCAGTGCATGCTGCCTCTGTTTTGTGCTGAGGTATTACCTTGCTGGTTGGTATAAATGAGATGGCAACGTCAAAGAAATGGTCTTCTGGCCGTAATGATTAACATCTGGAACACTTGCTCTTGAATGATATTACCTGGTTTAAAAGAGTGGTTAAAATTACGAAATTACTGGAGTACATCTTTCTTCTGGAGCACAAATCCCCTACAGTTTCAACAGTTTTGGAGACCATGCTAAATGACATTGCACTCCTGAGATTAATTTATATCATCGTGATCCATCAAGAAGGAAGTTATCTTTCTGGAAAGCCAAGACAGCAAGAGATCATGTTACTGCTCACATGAACATCTTTGTGTTAAAGAGTATTGATGATGAGTTCCTATATTGTTATGGTTTAAAATTAAGATTAGAGACGAAGGATGATGCATTTCTATTTCAAAATTGATGAATAAATTCTGCCTCCACCTTCTTGGCTAGAAAATCCTGCCTAGTTGGTGTGGCATTTAGTTTTTATTATTAATGGGAGTGCAGATCTTTGGGACTTTATTATTATCATTATTGGTGTGGATTGTAGGTCTTTATATATACCTGACGTCACAACTTATGGTAGCTCTGTTTCAATATAACATCAAATAATTGAATATTTTGGTAGTTGGAAGCACTAAAAAGCAGGCTACCCAAGAATAAATGGGATCTTTATCCCAATTTGTCTGCACCTGTTCCATAACTGACTTTTTATGAAACAGCAATGCTTCAGCTAGCTGTAGGCAATTCCGGAGAGCAATTTGTATGCACAGGCAAACCTTTTGGTGTCCGGAGCAACTTTTTAGCTTCTGGTAAGAGGTGGAATTTTGAATCCAATTGTGCAAGAAAAAAAAAAATACAGGCACAAATTTTGAAATTACCACTTGTTTCCAAAGCTTAAGCTGATGGAAAAAAGTAACTTTTTATTATTTATTTTATATCTTAACACTCACCCTCACGTGTGGGTCAGATCCTCCC
Source organism: Juglans regia (assembly GCF_001411555.2). Taxonomy (NCBI): domain Eukaryota; kingdom Viridiplantae; phylum Streptophyta; class Magnoliopsida; order Fagales; family Juglandaceae; genus Juglans; species Juglans regia. The sequence continues at coordinate 31,504,011 of NC_049904.1, forward strand.
TTTATGGATGGTCTAACACGTAGAATATTTAATTAAATGAAATATAGTGTAAAGTCAGGGTTTAAATTCAAGACATCTGTTTTGATACTATGTGAAATCATCATTTGTCTCAAAATCTTAAGCTGATGGGAAGATATAAATTTTATTATTTATTTTATATCATAACACAAACATCTCTAGACGAATCTAGACGAAGTTCTTCGTCTAGAATGGTTGATATTATAAAAGTTAGTAAATTTGCTTTTCCCTATAAATATTTATGTGCATATCATATTCTGCACAATTATATTAGGCGGGAAACCGTAAAGCTTGGATTTTTAATAAGCCTCTACAAGCAATTTATTACAGCATACAAATTAAATAAGCTTCGAAATTATTAGGAATAATGGAGAGTGAGATTAATAACAATGAATTTTTCTCATCAGTCATTATTCACTACTCCACACAATATACCTACTGAAAAATACTCTCACATCTTATGAAAAACACTCCCACACCCTATGAAAAAATTATAAGTGTAGGATGTAGGGATGAATAGTGATTGATGCATAGCATTTCTCGCGCAAATAAAGATATCTTCATGTGACGCCAAAATGAAGGCAAACAAATACTGAGTGAAGGAAAACTTCATAAAAACATACAACAATTCGCATGTACATGTTGCATGGTCTTGATAAACTATGTATATACTTGGGGACATTTTCAAATTTAGGTTTGAGATAAATTGTACATTACCCCATTTAATTGATGTAGCCCCCCCTTTTCGATTTGATGACATGTAGCATTTTGCACCTCCTTGAGTAACATGAGAGAATGCAGAAGCACAAAAAGCTCAGACAAGGTTGTCGTACTGAGGCCTGGGAAGTGCAGTTATCCTTATTTCTCAAATGGTAAAGTGATGACAAAAGAAAATGGCAATTGAGCAACTTTCATGAACAAGAATTTGGCATAAAACGAAATAACAGGAAAAGAAGTAATAATGAGAACTTACTATTTCATTAATCCGAGTAATCTTAATCAACTTCCATTGTAACTTAAAATTCTCTCAACCTAAAATACAGTAGCCTCCACACTGATACTCTCATTGTCACATACACACGGCAAAGCATTTCATGATAACTGAGTTTATCAAACATGGTCACATCGCACCCTGTCCTGATGGCCGGCAGGGCCATGTTCCAAATCTGCTTTGACTTCCCAAGCAAACTACAAAAATCTAAGCTTAAACCAAACATGATCGACTTTGCTGAGAATGTATCACACAATTACATACTATTTTTTATGTAAATAACCAAGAACATAACAAACTCATATAAACAACATACTATACACTCGAGGGCTTCACAAAAGTTATTTCTACTAGCTCCATGGATTTCATGCTGTGCTGAATCCATAATGGCAGAACAACAAGATTTCAGGTTCCACTGCCCGGAGGCAGGCCTTTTTTTTCCTTATTAAATCTAGAGTGGTCATTCATATGCAAAATTGACCTTCCTCCTTACCCTACCATTTTTCCACCCACGACCCATTTGATGATAGTCATTTCCATGAAACCTTGAGGTTTTATACCTTGACATGTACCGATCAGAGACTTCTTTTCTCCTGCTATTGTTTTCTGACTCAATATAGTTTTTCTCCCACTCATTACAACCACCATTTTCCCACTGATTCCATCCCCACGAATCATTCTGATAATTTGCCCATCCATTGTCTTCAATGGCTCCATTACTCTGACCATAATTATGCTCCCAATAATCATTGTTGTTATTTACAGCCTGGTTATAGTTCCCATATCCAGGATGCCAAGCCAAGTTGGTGGTTTTTCTCAAGTCCTCTTCAGCTTCCCCCCATCCAGTGCAACAGGATGGCTGATTCAATAGAAAATCAGCAAGAATCACAGCCTTCTCATCTTTATCTCCCTCAGAAGGAGCATTGGAATCCTGTTCCAAGTTCAACAGCAATTCAGGATCAATGCTGGAGTTCCAATCTACTTTGTCAATATAAATATCAGGATCAGGCAATGATATGTCACAGGGGAGGCCGTTAATCTCTGCCCAAAATCTGTTTTTTGCATTGTGAAATGCTTCTTCACCAGCAGAGTCATTCCATTGAACCACATTATCATAGAGATACATACACTTCTTGGTTTCCAGGAGCTTCCGCCATGGAACTGAACCAATTGATGTGCAGAACTTCTTTTCCCAGGAAGGCACAGATGACTGCCAAGCATCTGAAAACAAAAGGAGTAAGAAGCCATCAGTTCAATTGCACATGCAAGGATCTCCATTGTGCCATTTTTGGAGTATTTTAAAGTCATCGAGTCACATTATCAAAATCCACATCCAATAAACATATCCATACTTGTTAATCTATTTTAACTCAACAAAAAAATAATAATAATAATAATCTGAATAACCCTTCTAGACTTCTTGATTCAAGTTTAATCACTAACGGATGCATCTTTTTTAATATTTACATATATATTTGTTATCAGCATGAATGGTAGAATCCAAAGAACACAAAAAAAGAATGTAAATAAATTCATCATGACTTTAGTCCCCAGCATCAATTAGACTCAAAGCCAAAACAGGCCCCCCCCAACTTCCAACGTCCAAATCTCCATAATCAAGAAGCTTTAAAAGGAGAGAAGGAATCCATTCTATCATGTCCCTAAAACCCAAAAGAAACCATCATTTTATAAAATCACGAATTATATGACTCGCCTAATAAAATGGGGCACCAAAGAGACAACTACAAGTGCAGAAACAAAGGCGGCTGCTTCAAATTTTGAGAAAAAAATATTAAAAAAAAAAAAAAGACCCACTTTCTTGAAGAAAAATTCCATTAGAGAGAAACCGTTAATGAGAAAAGAATAAATAATTTTACAGTCGACAATCCCGTAAAAAATAAATAATAAATATCCCAGAAAGGTCACATACACACAGGTGGCTTCCAGTTCTGCGATCGTGTCCCCTGAGTTTCTTTATGTTGAGTTCCGCCTTGTTGTCTTCTCCAACGACCCATAACAGGTAAATCACAAAGCAAAACACGACAAAGAAAATTCAAAAGAACCCAGAAAAGCAAGCAAAAGAACAGGGAAAACAGAGTCAGAAACTGGGTTTTGAGCGGCAAAAGAGACACAATGCAACAATTCTCAGGTTTTGCAGGGAAAACAGCAGGAGGGTTTGTGTCTTTCTTGGCAAAGATTCACAAGAAGCGTAGGAAGTGGCGTGATTGGGTGAGCTGCAGCAATTGAAGAGCTTTTTATAATTTTTTATTTTTTCCTTCCGAGCAAAAGCATTTGGAGGAGTTTCTATAAAGGGATCAGAGACAGGGAACTGTCCGAGGTTATTGTGACGTTATGGGAGCATATATTTTCTTAGAAAGAGAAGCCGCTTTGGTTGGTTGTGTCGGAGGTAATGGAAGCTCTTGGTTTTGGTTTGAATTACTCTACTAAATATATATTGTTCCAGCCACGCTTCCATCATTGTTCGCCTCTTTATAAGGACTCTCCCAGACTCCCTGGCTGTGAATCAAAGGCAGTACTGCTATAAGCATCACGCACCCTGAGCAACGTGAATGGTAAGGAAAAAGTTTTGACATAATTTAACGTATATTATAAAATTAAATTTAAAATAAATATCATAAAATTAATGGATAAAAATGATTGATTGGATTTTTTATTTTTTTATTTAATAGTTAAGAATGTAAATATTTATGAATTGATATTTTTTTTATTTTTTAAAAATATTTAAAAATATATAAAATATAATTAAAAAAAAAAAGAAAAATAAAACTTCGATTAATTCATCAGTTCATAGAGCACTGTCTTAAATCTAATATATTATATAAAATCACGTTAATATATAAATTTATTATTATAAAAAAAATTATAAATGTACTCATTTGAAAATTTTATTTTTGAATTAAAATTTTTTACTGAGATTTATATTATCCACGAAAGTTTTGAGTTTTATAATCTACGTTAAATTGTGAAAAGTACTATATGAATAAAATTGTAGACCTTTTTTTTTTATTATTATTGTCTATTCGAGTCGAGTGATCTGGGACACGCTAGAGCCTAGACTCTAGAGTATATTCGAACTTCACGCAAACAACCTTAGGTAACTGATTCATGATGAATTCCAAGTTAGTAGACGAGGGTTGGATTTAAAATTTATCTCAATTTATTTTATTTTATTTTATTATTATAAATTTTTATATAATAAATAATTTAAATTTTTTAAATTTTAAAATAAAAGTAATATTAAAAAGTAATATTTTTTTAATTTTTAATTTTCATAATCTGTCGGTTGGATATTGTGATCTTCTAGAAAGAAAGAACAGAACCTATTTTTGTTTTTTTTTTTTTGGACAAAAGGACAGAACCTAGATGACACCGTACGTACGTGTTTCTTTACTTTCACCTGTGCCATACTGGATTACTTTGTTGACCTTTCCTTCCTACTTTAACTGTCCAATGAATGTGACAAATCTTGTTGCCTAAGATTATATTTAAAATTATTGGTACCCGAAAATTATATAGTAAGTTTCCAATTCCTATTTGATCAGTATCTGTATATCCATTGGTCAAAAAATAATTACTGTTTTCATATTAAATTTTATAATTTTAAGTCATATCTTTAAAAGATATCATAGCATGAAGTAATTATGACAATAATTAGATAGTCATTGTGAGACCAACGAATTATTAAGATGTCGTTTAGATAATGAGTTGAAATGAGATAAATTAACATGAAAATTAAAAATTAAATAAAATATTGTTAGAATATTATTTTTTAGTATTATTATTATTTTATAATTTAAAAATTTTAAATTATTTATTATATTTTATATAAAAATTTGATAAAATTATAATAACGAGATAAGATGAAACATTTATTATATCTAAATAGTACCAAATTTTTAGAAACAATGCCAGTGGAATCATATGCCAATGAAAAATTCTATTTATAAATCGATATGGATGATATATCCAATAAAGCACTTATATGATGTAATTTAATTTTAATTTAAAATAATTTTAAAATTTAAATTTTATAAATAAAATCTTACTATTTAAATTATAGGAATGACTTGCTATACACAGGATTAACAACAAAGGACTTGGGCTATGTGATGTGGCTTACAGGCTTAGGACAACGAGGTGTGCTGCAATAGAACAAAATCAATCACTGGGCCGGGATGATTGGTCAAGTTGGTCTGAGTAGGTTTGGTTTTGTAGTTAGAGCCCAAATTAGGAAAGTCCATCATTGAGCTCTCTAGTTAGGAAACTCATAGACTAGTGTTTGGGGATATTTAAAAGTCTGATAAGGAAAATTCGGCAAGAAATCTGTCCTAGATTTTTTTTCTCAATTTAAAAGTGACACATGAAATAAATTATATACTATTTATTAATATTTTGAAGTGTTCATTAATCTTCTTTGCTTTGACATGCCAATATATATTTAATTCAGTGCATGTCTCAAAGAGTAATTCTACGTACAATCATAAAGTGTATAAACGTCGCATAATCGTTTTGAAAAAAGTATGATCTATTATTAAAAAATTAATTTTTTTCATGTAGGTCTTATATTTTATTCACTTTTTTCAAAACGATTACACGGCAGTTACACAATTACGGTTGTAAATATTTTTTCTCTTTAAAAAACTTCATTATCCAATCATTTATTAATTATATTTAGCTATTTACGTACAAAAAAAAACTAAAACTAAAACATGGCAAGTATTGAAGAACTCTAATTTATTATGATATATATATATATAACACCCAATATTTAGGTGCATTAATGTTAAATTTATTACAAGATGCACCAAAATAAACTGCTAATTTTAATTGAAATTAACTGGGAACTTGGGCTGTCCATTTGGGAGAAAGAGGCCCCAAAATTTCTCATACTCGGGATATTTCTGGTTCTCGTCAAACATGCCAAACACGTAAGTTTCTATAGGCTTTCCAGGCCTCTTCGGAGTCCCTCCCTGCACATGCTGAACCAAATTCGTGACATAAGTTCTTTCGTTTTCAAGTGTTGTAGCTGTCCCTCCAGCTGAAGGCCAACCAGTCTCCGATACAACGATGTCCAAAGACCCCCCGCCGGCCCTCTCCAATGCCCAGTAAACTGCATCTAAACTGGCATCAAAAAGATTCTGGTAACTGAGCGGAGGATCGCTCACTACAGATGAAGGAGACGTGAAAAGAGCATAGTCAAGAGTAATATCTTTCGCGTCTCCAATGTAACTGAAATACGTGTACAAGTTAACGAGTAATGGAGACCGGTTGTTGACCAAGAAGCTAATGACGGGATCGAGAAGTGGCCGGTAATCGGCCCTGAAGGAGCCCACTGACGGAGGGTAGGACTCTCCAAGGACTCCAGTCATAATGGCAGTGGAAACTTTGATCTGGTTCCCGAGGCCAGCCGCAGATATTGCGTTCTGAATGTTTTGCATGGCGGGGACAAGGATTTGTGCAGATGTATCTGTTGTCTTTATTTCGTTTCCAACTGCAATGTACTTGAATCTGACATTACCGAAGTTTAGCACGTTGTTTTGGACCCAAGTGTTTGCATTGGCTTGGCTTGAAGCAATGCTTTCGAGATCCCCATTTGGAACACCTAGAATGAGTTCAATATTGGAGCCTCCAAGTGCTGCGAGAAAAGAGTGGTCTGGATCATAGATTCTCATTCTTCGGATGTTGTTTCGGTTTAAGATAGCTACAACTTCTGTTGGCTGCGGTAGGTTATCTCCAAGCCTTCCATAACAAACACCACTTTGGGCACCTGCATCAGAATAAACAAGAAAGAAGTCAATGGCTTTATATATTTATATATATATATATATATATATATATATATATATGTATATATCAGTCCGGCCCATGCATTAATCCAGCTTTTTAGATCAAATTAACTTTGTGGTTTGTGCGTGCTAGCTAGCTAGAGAGAGAGAGAGAGAGAGAGAGAGAGAGACCTGTTGTGCCTAGGGAAGCCATTAGCAGCCCAAGCACCAGCATTGTGGAAATCAGGGAATTAGGGCTTGTGACAGCAGAATCAAACTTGGATGCCATTAGGGAGAAAAAATAAAGAAGAAAAGGGAGAATTATAGCAAAGATGGGTAAGTAAAATCTATGGATACTTGGGTGCCCTTTTATAGAGAAGGATAGATATATAGATCGATGCTTGAATTTTAGACATTTCGTGCGACGTGAGTGACCGTACTCCACACTCCTCACAATTAAGTTCTCCGTTCAATTCCTGCGATCTGCGTGCGCCATGCTAGTGGCTCCCATAGAAAATTATTAGTTATTTCTTATAAAAATAATTTTTTTTATTAAAATAAATTTATTTTTATCATAAATAATCATTATCATCACAAATAATTTATTTTTTTATCTAATTAACTGCTGGACATCTTGTGCATGGAAACTTTATGATCCCTTACTAATTTTAATATTCTTCATTTTTTTCCTATATGTCCAGTTGCGAGAAAATTAGTAGTTCTTTTATTCAAATATAATCAATTTTATAATTTATTGCTTTTATTTTTTTAATCAATTTCTTATTGCGTGCTTCTATATAACATCGTACTTTCATGTGAAGGTGCACAGCAAACTCGTGCTTAATTCAGATCCTAATTACAACTTGTGGACAACGCATTTTGTGGTGGATTATTTGCTACTAAAATGACAACTTGTTATAAAAATAAACTCATTTTAGTAAAAAAGTCATTTTCATATAAAATAACTGGTCACAAATAATTAATAATTTTCTTGTAGTTGTCACAACAAGCTGCCGGGTTCCAATTAAATTAATTCGTATATATTCTTTATGATTTTTTACCATTATGAACATAAAAATTCATATTGAATTTAATCATATATTTATTATTTTCACGTAGGTAATTAAATAATAAGATTCATGTATGCATTTTAGGTGGATATTTGTATGCATGAATTAATAGTGGAAAATCTAAAAGGATCCTTTAATTTGTTGCCTATTTTATGTATTAAATATATGCATTCTCTACAATGTGTTGTGGTTATCCCTCTTAAATATTCCTCTCTTGTTCTCCCCTCTAAGTGAAGCAAATCTCCAATTTTTCAACAGCTAGATAGCTAGCTATATATAGTAACACGACCACTCAGTTAATATGACATCGTTAGATTTGGAAGATAAATTATTAGAGAATCGGAAACAGCATTATTCCATATCCTAGAATAATTTTTTCCCCAACAAAGACATGGCCTTGACAAGTCCATTAATTTTTTATCCTCAAAAGCACGAATAACGAAGGCGCGCGCCCCCTTCAATAACAAAAGATCATAGCTGAACTTATATATAAATGTATATATATATATATAGATTATAATGAATAATTTTACATACAATCCCGTATTTATTCTATTTGTTTAAAGAATTACACAATATTTATACACTCTATGATTACAAATGTTAAAATTACAAAGAGGAAAAACTTTGTTTATTCCAATATGCCAATATTGATGTACATTTTTACAAATAAATAGATTTATAATGTGCTAAGTATGAAACAAGTATATATACTAAGTAGACTAATCAGACTAGTTCCTAGAATCATGTTGATTGCTGATTTTGTTCCTAGGATCATGTTGATTATTGATTTTGTGTTGTGGCGAATATGACAATATATCTGTCAATACTCCCTTTCAAGTTGGTGCATGAAGATCTGTAATGTCTAACTTGTGTGAAAAATGGTGAAAAAGTTTTCAACCTAAAGCTTTCGTGAAGATGTTGGCAACTTGCTCATTTGAAGAGATATGAACGGCTGGAGAAGGCTTGAGTGAAGCTTATCATCGATGATGTGGCAATTAATCTCAAAATGTTTAGTGCGCTAATGAAACACATGATTGTGAGCGATATAGAGAGCAGATTAATTGTCACAATGTAAGGTGAAAGGCTCGGAATGAGGAATGCCAAGATCAATGAGGAGCTGCTTCAACCAGGTGAGTTCACAGATGGTGATGACCATAGCTTATATCGACTCTGGCGGAAGAGCGAGCCACGATAGTCTGTTTTCTTGTATGCCAGGAGATCAGACTTGTGCCTAACTGGATGAAGTACCCCATGGTGGAGCAACGAGTGGTGGGGCAACTAGCTCAATCAAAATCAGTATAGACTGTAACATGTAGACTATTAGAGGAGGAGAAGAAAATGCCTTGTCCTAGGATGCCTTTGATGTAACGAAGAACTCGAGTAGCTGCAGTCATGTGAGAAACCTGAGGAGCATGCATGAACTGATTGAGGATATTTACTGCATAAACAAAGTTAGGTTGTGTGATGGTCAGATAGATGAGTCGGCCAACTAGATGACAATAAACACAAGGATCAGGGAGAAGGTCATCTTCTTGATTGCTGAGTTTCAAGTGTCATTCCATAGGAAAAGGGGCAGTCCGAGCACCAAGTTGGCCACTATCGAAAAGAATGTCGAGAGCATATTTTCGCTAATTGAGGGAGATACTTGTGTGAGAGCGAGCAACTTCAAGTCCAAGAAAGTATTTCAGAGAACCAAGATATTTTGTTTTGAAATGAGTAGATAGAACACGTTTGAAAACCTCGATCTAAGAAATATCGTTACTATCAACCAAGATATCGTCAACATAAACAAGAACAAGAGTGATGCCGGTGTGAGTGACAAGAGTGAATAAAGAATAATCTGCTTGAGACTGGTGAAATCCTGCATCAAGAAGCACATGGGTTAGTTTAAAAAATCAGAGTGGACAGACACTGGTCTCCCTCTTGATGCAATATCCGGGTGGTGGTATCATGTAAACTTCTTCATCAAAATCGTCGTGCAAAAAGGCATTGTCGATATCAAGTTGATGGTTGATCTAGTGTTTTGTGGCAGCAACTGCCAACAAGAAGCGGACAGTGATCATTTTGACAACTGGAGCAAATGTCTCATGATAGTCAAGGCCAGGCCTTCAACCTGAGTGTAGCCCTTGGCAACTAGCCGAATTTTGTACCACTCCATGGAATCGTCGGCTTTGAACTTAGTTTTGAAAATCCATTTACAACCAATGAGTTTCTTACTAGGAGGGAGTGTCTCAAGTGTCTAAATGGAATTGTCCTCTAAGGCACGAATTTTAGCATACATGGTCTCACGCCAATGAGAGTGGCGAACAGCTTCAAAATAACATGATAGATCAACATAAGTGGTGAGAGCAGTTAAAGAGGTAAGATGAGAGGGAGAAAAATGAGAGTGTCGTGGGCTCTGTGTGTACGGTGGGACAGACGTAGTCTTGGAGGTAAGCAGGTTGAGTAATGGTGCGTCGAGGACGAGGGATGGATGAAGATGAGGGTGTTGAGGGTAAGATGTCGGGAGAGTTATTGGAAGTAGGGAGTGGCGAAGATGGCAATATAGGTTCAGAAACAAGAAGAGGAAGAATGGGGTGTGAAAAAGATGAAGTATCAAGAATTTGTTGAAAATGAAATTGTTGTTCATGACATGTGACATCACGAAAATAAAAAATGGACTGAGTGTCAAGATTGTAGAGTTTGTATGCTTTATGAGTGCTAGGATAGTCAAGGAAAATACATTTGGTGACACGATGGGAAAATTTGTTCTGATGAGCACGGAGCGTTTGAGCATAACAAAGATACTAGAACACTAGAAGATGATCATAGTTGGGTGTTTTACTGAAGAGAGTTTCAAAAGAGGATTTATTTTGAAAATTGCGATTGGGGGTACAGTTGATGATATATGCAGCGGTAAGAACACAATCACTCCAAAATTTTAAAGGTAAGTGAGCCTGGAAGCAAAGACTACGGGCATTAAATGAGTATAAAGATTTAACTGTAGTCTTAAATTTGAAGCGAAGACCCTTTAAATTTTTTAGGAGGTGCAGATGTTTACGCTCTACAACACTATTTTGTTGTGGAGTTTCAACATATGTACGTTTATAAATGATGTCGCGGGTATGAATATATGTTTGAAATTGATGAGAAAGAAATTCTTGTCCATTATCAGTTCTAATGATTTTAACAGAAATATTGAATTGATTTTGGACAAGAGAAAAAAAATGCATTAAATGAGTATAAGCTTTAGATTTAAAACATATAAGATATATCCAAATAGTGCACGAAAAATCATCAACGATTGTGAGAAAATAATGAGCTCCACATAGATAAGATGTATGATAGCCACCCCAAATATCATAAAAAATACGATTAAAAGGAGAAACATTTTTATTAGCATGAGTAGAAAAATATAATCTTGTGTGCTTAGAACAAGCACAAATGTCACAATCAAAGACAATACAAGGAGAATTAAAAAGACTAGGAATTGTGAAACTAGAATGATGACCTAGACGTTGATGCCATAAGATCTTATTAGCAGTGGGTTGTGCAGATAATGCTAGAGGAGAGTCAGGCCGGTACACATAGAGTCCATTGCGAAGATCACCCGCTCCAATCAACTTCGTCGATTGTGGATCCTGAAACAAACAAGTAGTAGAAGATAATAAAATAACACAAGAGATCTGAATGGTAAGTTGGGGAACAGATAAAAGATTGAAGGAGAATTTGGAAACAAAATAAACTTGAGATAAAATGAGGAAAGGGGAGAGGACACAAGTCCCTATCCCTTTGACGGGAACTTGTTGTCCAGTGGGGAGCCGCACGAGTTGCTCGGAGTCAAGGCTCCTCATATCGGCAAAGGACTCTTGTCAGTGGCACATATGGTGGCTGGCGCCGCTATCCACAACCCAATAATGGTGCCGATCAAAAGAAAAAATAAAAGAGAGGACAGAGGGGGTGATATCGACAAAATGTGCTGAAAGAGATGATGAAGTGGAGGAGGAATAAGAGATGTTAGCCATTTGGACAGAGTGGAGTGTGAGGGGATCGGATGTTAGGCTGATACCATATTAAAATTGCAAAGAGGGAAAACTTTGTTTATTCCAATCTGTCAATATTGATGTACATCTTTACAAATAAATAGATTTACAGTGTGCTAAGTATAGAAACAAGTATATATATATATATATATATATATATATATATAGTAAGTAGACTCATCAGACTAATTCCTAGAATTATGTTGATTGATGATTTTGTGTAGTGGCGAATATGGCAAGATATCTGTCAATAACAAATATAATTTCTCATATATAATTAATAAATAATATTTACAGTCTTATAAAGATGTACAAGTTCCTCATACTTTTTTTAAAAAAAATTGATAAATCTAAGACCTACATAAAAAATTATTTTTTTAATAATAGATCTTATATTTTTTTAAAGAGATATATTAATACATAAAGTTTGTACACTTTAAAACTTTATCTAACATTAATCTTAATTAATGGTTGCGAAGAAATGGACCAAAGAGCTGATTGTATAGAATGAATGCATCAAGCATGATATTTCCTAACAAGAAGTACTTAATTTGGAAAGCATGCATATGCAACATTAGTATACTGGATTTCATGATTCCCACTCGTACGTACGTGATCAGACATTAATATTTCAACGTGCACGCACAGAAGAATATCATACAAATAAAGACATGATGAGTGGATTAACCTTGGTTGAGAATTGACAGAGGCAGGCATAATTACTAAGATTGGAGACAAATATAATCCACGTGCATGCATGCATTTACGTTCAAAATAAATGATGTTATTTGATAAGATCGAGAGTGAAATGATAGTATAGTATGTATGTATATATATATATTTTTAATTTATAAAAATTGTTTTAAGTAGTTCGAAAACTAGTAGTACTAACTTGTGGGCCGGCGGCTCAAATATGGCATGGAATAAAAAATAAGGGAAATTTTATTTACAGTTTTGAGCGAGGGATTACATGTGCAGTACTATTGATAAATGAAAGTAAAAGAAAAAAAAATTATTTTAAAAAAAATATTGTTGTAATTTTTTTTTAATTGTATGTAGACTAAAAATAATGTTTGTTTTGAATCTTCAAATAAATATATATATATATATACACTTGCGATAAAAATAATTCGTTTGTATTCAAAACTCATCTTAACTGATTTCATCTCATCATTATAACTTTTTTAAATTTTCATACAAAATATAATAAATAATTTAACTTTTATTTTACTATTTACAAATTATCTCAACTCATCTCTGAATCCAAACTACTCCTTAATTTGCGATAATTAAACACGTATACATGATCAATCGTTTTGACTAAAAACAATAAAATCCAGGCCGGTGAAAAATACACTTTGGTTTTCTCATACTTACGTATAACTTATGATGTTTTGCAAACAAAAAAATGTTTATTAGGAGATGAGAAATGCTTAGATCGATATTAGAAAAATTAAATTACCACTTATCTAAAAACTTGGAGTAAATAAAAAATAAATTTAATTGTTTAAATTATATTTCTACAATGAAGAAAATAACTCTTCCTGCAGGAAAATTGTTCGGATAAAGATGTATTTATTTGGAAAAAGAAAAATAATAACTAAACGGGCCGGAAAGGGGAAGAAAAAGGACCCCTGTGCACTATTTCATTTGGGAAAATGGTCTGATATGAATGTTAATGGACTCGACCGAGAGGCCCATATATGCTATTGCCAGCTCTTAAAAGTTTGGTATTAGAAATGATAGCAGTTGTGAGTTTATAAATATTATGTAATTATTTTAAAAAAATAAATAAAAAAATATTTATATAAAAAAAATATTTTTAATAATAAACCTTACTTTTTTCTAAAATAATCACAAAATACTTATGCATTCCATATTACTCGTTCTATAATTGCTGATTTTAATTTAGAAAGGGACGGAAATTCAGGGTTTTTTTTTTCCAGATTTTTCTGACATTAACTTGCCCCTCTTATATCAGAATCAGATCATCTCTGTTGCTGACGTGCCTTGTCATGTGAAGGCCACGTCAGGGGAGCAAACGGAGAGGCACCAAAAGGGGCTCCTGGATTTGCCCTACCTAATTAGATTCGTTTGGATTGAAAAATATTTTTAATTTTTTAATTTTATTATTTTTTAAAATTTTATATAAAATATAATAAATAATTTAATTTTTTTAATTATAAAATAATAGTAATATTTTAATTTTTTTATTTTTTAAATGTTTACAGAAGTTATTTTTTTTTTTTTAAATGTTTAAAAAAATGTTAAAACAAAAGGTGCCGTTACTCTGCCGTCCCAATTTGAGGCATACCGCCCAGCGTAAAAGTTTTTTTTTTTTTTCTTCTCATAATATTTTAATATATTTAAATATATTTAAAAAATAAAAAAAATATATCAATACATTTAAAATTACTTATTTAATTATTAAGTTAAAAAAAAAAAAAAATTTGACTAACGATCAAATAGAGGTGTCAAAGGCATAATAGTGTTTTCCTAAAACAAAATAAAGAAAAGAAAAACAAGTAGCGGTCAGCCCAGCGGTAAGAGCCGAGTAGCATTCTCCTTTCCTTTATATTAGTCGGTAATATGCAAATCACATTCAGCGCTCTGTCTCTCTCCATTCCAGTTCAGACATGGCGGCGACGATCTCTCAGCTCTCCTGCTTCTCTGCAGTCAACCGCAGTCTGAAGTTGCAGAGGTTATCATATCTAAGCCCATCACCGCGCTCAAAGGTACTGCTCTAAGCCCCCATTCGAACACCTCGCCAAGAAATTTGATCCAAATAACAAACTATTCGAGATTTCCTTTTTTTTTTCTTAATTTTTTATGCCGCCGTGGTTTTTTTAAAGCCGTAGAATACAACCTTGATTCAGCCAAACACGGCGTCCTTTGCGTTATAACAGTATTTTTGCTCGTTTTCTGATGGTAAAAATGTCTCTTTTTCTTTTTTAATATATACATTCATATATATGTTTCTGAAATTAAGTAATTACAGGCCATGTATATAGCTTCTAGATTAATCATAAAAGCGAGCAGAATGTTAGTCTTTCTATTCGTGTATAATCTTTGTGGACTTTTCTCCACCCAATGTAATTAAGATATTAATTGTAGTTGAATTCTTGGGTTGGCTATTACTAGAAGGCTAGTTTGTCTTATCGAGACTTTATGTGTGATTTTGATCCAAGTCCAGCGTTCTGTCTTTGAGAAAGCTTGTAATATGGTTTATCAAGGTTTATCAAGCACATTTGGAATATGTTTTTTTAGCCGGTAGTGTTTGCTATGGTTCTTTTGCGTGTCATTTGTGCTTCTCTTTAATTAACTATTTGTATTGGAATTCCCTCGCAGTCATACAATATCAATATGCTGCTGATCTGATAACGCAATTGTGTGCGCCATGTATGGCGTAATTAAATAGTTATATGAAAACATCTCTTGGAAATTTTTTTTATAAGAGATTTTATTCATAATGGCAAAAGTAGGCAAAATTTTCTTGTTATTATCACGAAACTGTGTCGGGGAAGATTACATGTGGTAATAAGATCTATAATTTTCCATCTAGTTTACAGTTTTGATGAGCCTTGAAGGGCGTCAGACAGATGCTTCCAGTTCTGAGATTAAGGCTAGTGTAAGCTATACAGCTGGTGCATCTAAATCACAAAGTGAAGGAATAGCAAATTCATATCCGGATTTTCAAGATGTTTCTGTAAAGTCAGGAACGGGTGAGCCAGCACCGGAAAATGGTGTCATTGAACAAAAAAGGGCTGCAAAAATCCATGATTTTTGTTTTGGCATTCCCTTCGGTGAGTTTGTATCAATTCTATAAACACTTCCATTGTCCCATTTACTGCATTAAAAAGACTTGGCAGATAACTCTCACTTTTTACATCATACTATCTTTTTTTTTTATTTGATGTACACGAAACTTTTTTTTTTTTGAGTAATGTAGAATAACATATGCAAACGCTTATTGGCAATGGTTTCTGTAGTCATATTAAATTCAATTACTTTTTAGGGAATGAAGTAGATAGATTGATCTGGCTATCCATACATATAGGTCGGATAAAAATGTCATATGTATGGATCCATCTGTATTTATTTATTCCTCTATGTACAGGTTTATATTAATATTGAAGTTTTAGATATTGGCACTGAAGTCCCCTCCCCCCCGTGTGTCATTTGTGATTTTTTGACTTGATTTGTTAAGTCACTTCAAAACTCAAGTGTTTATTGCTGCACAACTCAAACCTTAAAACACAATTTGTGCAAGTAAATGTAAATAATTGTTAGATTTTTTTTTTTTTTGATAAGTAAGAAATAATATTATTGATATGAATGAAATAGGTATAGTCCATGTACACAGAAAGTATACAGAAGAACACCTAAAAACATTCTAAGGACAAGAAATTAAAGACAAGAAATCATAGACATTGTCCCCATTTAGTACAATAGCGGAAAACCAAAGCATTATGGTGTCGAGAAAGAAATTCTTCAGCTTAATTATTGTGCGTTCCTTATCTTCAAAGCAGCGTGCATTCCTTTCCGTCCAAATACACCACATGATGCACAGTGGGATCATCTTCCACACTGCTGCTACTTGCTGACAGCCTTGCAACTTCCTCCAACAACCCAACAAATCCACCAAAAAAAAAACCAACAAATCCACCACCCTCGAAGGCATAACCCAAGCAACATCGACCCTTTGGAAGATCTCATCCCACGACACCCTTGTTACTTCACAGTATAGTAAGAGATGGTCCACAGATTCTCCATTCTTTTTACACATGCAGCACCAATTCATCACTACACATCCTCTCTTCCGCAGATTGTACGTGGTCAAGATCTTCCCAAGAGCGGCGTTCCATATAAAAAAGGCTACTTTAGAAGGCATACGAGACCTCCAAATATTCTTCTAGGGGAACGGATTATGGTCCTGTGTAACCAAAATGTTATAATACAAATAATTGTTAGCTATGACTAATAAAGCAAGTCATTGATCAGATAAAATGTTGGAGAGAAGTCCATGGAAGCTTGTTAGGGGAGAATTAGAGTCAAAGCAAATAAGGGTATGCTTAACTATCTTTTAAGCAACCCTTGGTATTGTAGAGGGCTACTGGGATAGTGTCACCAATAAACTCAAAATTGACCAGAATAAGGAAATCTTAACCCATCAACTTATTCTCAAAGAGGGTTTTCATTTTATTTGTTTTGCATGGTCAACTTTTGTGGGCTATGATCCATGTGGACATGGTGAATGGTTTGGTGGACATGGTAGCTTGGCTATTCTCTTGAGAAGATTGAAATCATAAGGTACCTGGGTTGGTTATTATTGACCAAATAAGTTTTGAGAAGTTGTTTCGTGATATATTTTTTGTCTCAAATGTGACATTGGAATGTAATGACCGAAGATAGTTGTCCGGATACAATTCCCCATAAGGCAAACTCTCAAGTTACTCTTTTGGATCATGACTTACAGGAGGCTGACCCACTAGGCATTTGCTACAAGATCGTTTAATTGTATAGTTTTTAGTCAAAAGCTGAATATATACTACCATTTTGTCTGTTTAATTTTTCTATTAGTCATTGTCTCTGTAACTTGACTGACTGGTGTAAAGTTCGAACTTATATCTTGTTACAGGTGGACTTGTTTTGAGCGGTGGACTTCTTGGCTTTGTTTTCTCAAGAAATCCGGTGACTCTGAGCACTGGTGTGCTCTTCGGAGGTGCTTTGCTAGCTCTCAGCACCTTTAGCTTAAAGATCTGGAGGCAAGGGAAATCCAGTGCACCATTCATTCTAGGACAAGCAGGTTCTGATTTTATCCGTGACTTGGACCAATTCTGAGTTGTCCAATAGTTTTGTCGTTGTCTATGTTTAAACTACATGTTCACTTCTCTTGTTTTGAGATCATTTGATATAAGTACGTGTATGCCTGCAAAATTTGCAGCACTATCAGCAGTCCTCCTCTGGAAGAACTACCAGACTTATTCACTGGTAGTTGCAGCAAACCAAAACTTCTTCTTATTCACTGGCCAGTTGATTTGTTGTTTCTAACTTTTTTGTATTGGTACTATGGGTGCAGACAAAGAAAATATTTCCTCCAGGGTTTTATGTTGCTATTAGGTATATCCGATTGAAAATGCTTTTATTATTATGACTACCCTCTTTTTGGTAAAAGAGTTGAGCTTCTAGATTCTGGTTCGACTTCTCTAAAGTTTTCTGTTTTTTGTCCTTCAAAGTGCTGCAATGCTGTGCTTCTATTCGTATGTGCTGATCTCGGGAGGAAACCCACCACCAAAGAAGCTGAAGTCATCTCCTGGTGTTGCATCTTGACACGAACAAAATAGGCTTATGTTGCTTATGTTGACATGAACAAAATAGGCTTGGGAAAGTAAGTATGAGTTGATCAGCTAGTTTGTATTTTATCTTGTCTTGTATAACTGTTTCTTTATGTAAACGAGTGGCAGAATTATGCTTTCATAGTTTATTATGCCACCAGTGAAAACAGCCGGTTCAATATATGGCCTGTAAATGGTGAGTGTGCCCTTTGCATCAAAACAAGAATAAATACAAATGAATAAAGAAAATAATTTCTGTCTTAATTTCTTGCTTTGAGAATTTTGGCTTTATTTTCTTGCTGGGTTCGGAAGTTGGAACTAAGTTACCTAGCAAAGAAAAAAAAATTAGAATTTAGTTACCGCTGAAGTCTTGGTTTTTTGTTTTATTATAAATCAGATAATAAATAGTTTGGGTACCGAAAATATCTCAGGTATTTTCAGAATACTTCACTATTATTTATTATTTTATTATTATTTTTCACATACTTTTTATTACTATTTATTACTATTTAATATTTTATTATTATCATCATTTTTTTTATTATTATTCACAGAATACTTAAAATATCTCACTACCCAAATGCAAAGGCACAGAAGTCACTAATTTTCCACGTGGCGAAGTGTCGAGGCAGGTCCAAAATTTTCCTAGCTAAAAAATAAGTCCTTCTACCTCTTAGAAGTCCCTACTAATTATAATGCAGTACTTGGGTGTACATTACTTGAGCTCAGTTTGGCTGGAAACCAATCAGATTCGAGTCCAAACCCTTTCCTTTTCTATTATTGGGAAGTCTCGTCATCATGTTGTTCTCCACTGAGGAGATGATTCGAGGTACTTGATAATGGGAGTGATGACCTGTATATTTACCAATGTGTATCTTTATTTGTAATATTTAGAAACCTTATCTACTTTGTTAACTTGAAAAAAAAAAAAAAAAAGATTATATACATAAATGATATGGACTGAATTATTCTGTCCTAAAACCTTGATGTTACCTAATAATCATTTGTAAGATTGGGCCAAAAATAAAAGCTAGTCAAAGCAACTTATTGTTTTTACATCTCATTTAATCTCATCTAATCATTTCAATTTTTTCAAATTTTTATATAAAATAAAATAAACAATTCAACTTTTTCAAATATCAAAATAAAAATAATATTAAAAATATATTTTAATAATATTTTAATGATATGAATGTGACTACCCTAAGAAACAGATCTAGCACAAAACAGAAAAGAAAAGAGGTGGCTAAGATAGATATGACTCTCTCTATCTCTACATATATACATACACGCACACACATGCAATTATGTCGGGATATTCCGTTTGCTTTGAATCCTCGGGCCCAATTGTGTTCGAGGTTTCAAGACTTGGATCTCTTCTCAATTCATGTGAAAGGTTGAATCCCTATAATTTATATATCTCTCTTTAGTTTTCAAGGATTGAGAAATTGACAGCATTAGTAACTGCGTGGGTCTAGGTAGAGCACATGCATGCATGCCAAAATGATGTGGAAAGACAGTGACATATCAACACCAAAACATGCACATGATATTTTATTGATCAACAAGGTGGTATGCAGAGATATGATCTGAAAAAGTAAGTTGTCTGTCACGCCAACAAGAGAAAATAGAATTATATAACTCTTATTATATCTAAAACTAGCATGCATGCTTTCCAAATGTCTCTTTACTTCTTCGACTTCAGCTCAATTATGAGCCATCCTATTTTCTATCCCCACGTATCAGTTTTTTTTAAGTATTTTTTTAATATATTTAATCATTAAAAAATATATATATAATTTAACTCATCTAGAAAACTCCACGTGGCATGAGCCATTACCAATACATTTTGAGTCCTTCTACAGTCACCACTCTACCCTCCCGCTCATCCCTCCCGCTTGATGTGTCACTCCTCTGTCATGACATGTGTCATTATATTAAACAAAAAAAAAAAAAAAAGAGGAAAGGAATGCAAATGTAAATTGGACTTTTCATATCTCATTTCTGAATGACTTTTTCGACAATCAACCAGAATAAAAATTCACAAAAATACAATCTAATGAAATATGTCTTTGAAGAAGAAAGGAAACTTCCGCTTTAAATTCTAAAATTAAAGTAAGAATTATGGATTTTATGAGAAAACAATACAAACATTCTCTTCTTTTACTTTTGTTATGCTCATCTCAGTTTTCTCGTAGCCAAACAACAAACATGACTTTTAGCAGATAATAGTTTTCCAAAAAAGAACAAGTTTCAGACAAATATGTGCAGTTTAGCTTGCGGAAGATGGGATGCGAAGAAATATCGATGGGTTTGCTTGTGGATGATGGGATCCGAAGAAAAATCCATGGGTTTGGCTTGTGGACGATGAGATTTGAAGAAAAATTGATGGGTTTGGCTTGCGGACATGAAAGGAAAATTAATATGAACTTGCAAAGCTGCAAACTTTAGACCGACTCTAAAAAAGATAAATATATTAAGTTTTATGCAAAGGGTTTATTGGGTGGAATATTTGCTTACCGGAAGGAAGAAAGAAGCAAGAAAATATTAGTGAAAAGGCAATATCAAGAGAGAGTTCTCGAGGAAAGGACATGAGTTTGGGGGAGCTAGTGGACATGAGTTTGGAAGAGAAGAAGAAAAATTGATGAAAGGAGAGAAGAATACTATGCATTCAAATTTTGTTTTTTTATTATTTAAAAATCATACGACGTGTGCATTTCATGTCAAGCGGGAGAGGGAAGCGGGAGGAAGGAGCTGTGGTAGTAGCATTTCTCATACATTTTCTCCCTTCTCTGACTTTCTAGCAACTCTAGTACAAAAGAGAGGTGGCCATCCACATGGGCAAAGGTACTCTTTGATAAACAAAAAATGATGAGTGTTGATTGGGCAGGAGTTGATACGAGACCCGACAAATTAAATATGACCCCTACCGAAGGTAAAGTCCTCAACCGTAGACACAAGACCAGGCCGATCACATCAGTTTATAAATTGTAATATTATTTTGGATCGCCCTAAAGTCACAGCTGGGAACTGGGGCTCGCCAGTTCATTTTTTTTTTAATTTTTTTATATATATTTTTTATAGAATAATGTTAGATACAAACCTCAAATGTAACAGCCTTGTATAAATCTTTTGTAAAAATGTAAGTCCCATCAAGAAAAATTGATTTTTTCACACTTTTCTATAATGAGATCTATTTTTTTATAAAGAGTTTGTACAGAGTTTATGCATTTGAGATTTGTATATATCAATTTTTTTTTTTTTATAAAATAAAACAAAAAATTTCAAGCACACTGGCGGTAAGTTTGAGGGGTCAAAATAATGGATCTAACTGGCATTATTCTTCCGAAAAACCAAAATCAATCCAATCCAATCAATATTGGATTCAATTTAAATGGACCGGGTTGCTTGATTTGTCAGGTTTTTTGTTTGTTGTAGTATAAAGCTTTAAGAGAGGTCCACTTCAGAATGAATGCATTACTTCCTACTGGCTACTACCAAGTCATTTACTGCATTGTTGGCATCCATCCAGATCTCCTTTACTGCACTGCTCCTTTTCTACATGAGGTGTTGGTCCTTTTCAAGAGTGTACTACTTCCTATTCCCCACCAACAGAAAACCGTGGGAATCACGTGGAGATCACGTGTTTGAGGCCCTCACAAACTCTTTTTCTTTTTTTTTTTTTTAGTTGAAAGGATATTCGAAGTTCTTATCCTCACTAAAGACGTGAACAAATTACCTGAAATTATTATATAAATAGATCTAGGCCGGTATACGAACAGAACTTTTAAAAACTTGGCCTAAATATTGAAATCTAATTTAGTTCAGTCTAATTTTCAATTAAGTCTAACATTCAAATACCATACTCTCAAATCACTAAACTCATATCAACTCAAAACCTCTTTACACTTGAAACTCAAAATTTTTTTCAACTCAATACATCTTTACACACGGGACTTACAAAATTTTTTTTAACTTTCTATAAATGCATATAAACTCATCTTAACATCCAAATATATCTAAATTCATCTTAGGTGAGCCCCACAAAACTTACTTCACAATCTCAACTCACGACTATTCATAAAAAACTCAAACTCATCTCAACATATAAACAAACGAGATCTAAATAGATCAGTCAGCAGTTTATCCACCTAATATGCCTGCTATTATTCATTAGAAATCAATTACAGTTGCAGCCAAGAAATTTGACAAGTAGTCTAGGCGATCAGAGTTTTGCATAATGAAAGCGCTAAACTCATTACTAAATTACTTGATACAGACAATAGATCGACTACCATCAAAATCAAAATTCGTGACTGGAACAGACCAAGATTTTGAACGAATGAAAAAAGAGAATGATAACCATGCATACAATAGCAATGCCTTCCTTAATATGCTTTCTTTCTTACTTAGTACTCACTCGAAATTATTGAAGTTAGCCCACCCCAGAAGAGAGAGAGAGAGTGAGCAGAACACATGTTATGCCCTTCACAAAGAACTCCACTGGCAGGAGGAGGACCCAGTGAGCCGCACCCTCACACACTTGGCTGTGAAAGCATGCAACTTAGTAGGGGCCGTTCTGCCGATCACTCTAATGATCGGAAAATTAAATACCATGCCCAAACATCTGACAACAGAGCACTCATGCAGTACATTCGTTTTCAAAAGTTGTCATATGATCCTGCTGTGACTCGTACACTACAAGGTACTATCGTTACTTAATAGGCATATAGCAAGACCTCCATAAATGGCGAGGTAAAACTTAAAAGGAAGAAATTGTGGTTATTACTGTGGGGGGGAGTACCAAATCTTCGCTTTTTTGTGACTGTTATCTCCTCAACTTTGGAGCACAAAGAGGTAAAAAGAAAATCCCACAAGATTGTAGATAGGTGTATATACAGAGCCGTCACTGGACGTGATTGACTGTGCCGTCCAAATCCCTTTAAATTCTCCTCTCTGCCTTTCAATTTCTTGGGCTCTTCCACACCTCTCCTTCTACTTTGCCTCACAAAAGAGAGCAAAGAGAGAGATCTTTCTCCCTCTCACCCTCTCTCTGTCTCTCTCAACATATCCCAACAAAAGATGGGGTCACCACCTTCGTGCTTCCTCAAGCAGATCACCATTATAGAAATAAAAATTTTCATGATTTTATTCATAAGCTGTATACTTTATGAAACCAATATTTGTTCTAGCGACTCTCTTGACACCCTAACGGTTCCACCTCGTTCAAATTCGACCAATATTCTTTCATCATTGGAAACACTTCCTCTAGATGGTTACTTCAGTTTTGAGAACAATCACCATGCAGCCAGGGACTTCGGCAACATGTATCATTTCCTCCCTTCAGCAGTCCTGCATCCAAAATCAGTGCCTGATATTTCCACCACGATAAGGCATATTTTCCAGATGGGTTCTGCTTCGGAGCTAACAGTTGCTG
Source organism: Juglans regia (assembly GCF_001411555.2). Classification (NCBI taxonomy): domain Eukaryota; kingdom Viridiplantae; phylum Streptophyta; class Magnoliopsida; order Fagales; family Juglandaceae; genus Juglans; species Juglans regia. The sequence continues at coordinate 31,527,673 of NC_049904.1, forward strand.
CTAGAGGCCGTGCTCACTCTCTCCAGGGTCAAGCTCAAGCCCATCAAGGCATAGTTATCAGCATGGAATCACTTCAGGCACTAGAAATGCAAGTTCACACTGGGGAGATGCCTTATGTGGAAGTTTCAGGTGGCGAGTTGTGGATAAATATTCTGCATGAGACACTTAAACATGGGCTGGCACCTAAATCTTGGACAGATTACCTTCATCTCACCGTTGGGGGTACTCTATCAAATGCAGGAATAAGCGGGCAGGCATTCCGGCATGGACCCCAGATCGACAACATCTACCAGCTGGAGGTTGTCACAGGTATTCAGTCAATCCATTGAATCCCTCCCAAAATACACGTTTATGGTACAATGTGGCTCAATCACAGATCACTAGTAAGTGGCATAACACTATCATTTCACTAAAATCCATAAGTACTCCAGTAGGTTCAATATTTTTCGGATAGTGAACTTCTAAACCAGCTATTGGAAGAAAAACTTGCACTAAAGCAAAGATGCAATACAGAACTAAAAGTTGTCACAAGTTTCACTTCCAAAACCATGGGTCACAACTAATATAGATCAATATTTTGAGTGCAGGAAAGGGAGAAGTGGTTACCTGTTCGGAGAAGCAAAACAACGACCTCTTCCATGCTGTTCTTGGTGGCCTTGGACAGTTTGGCATAATCACTCGAGCTAGAATTTCTCTTGAATTAGCACCAAAGATGGCAAGAGTAAATTTATATTCTTTGATGCATATCCAAGGCTATATAAAAGCTCCTCCCTCCATAACAAAACCATTTACTTTGGACAGGTGAAATGGATTAGAGTGCTCTACTCAGAATTCTCCATATTTTCCAAGGATCAAGAGCACTTGATATCATCCGAGAATACATTCGACTACGTCGAAGGATTTGTGATTATAAATAGAACAGGACTTCTTAATAACTGGGGATCTTCTTTCAGTCCCAAGGATCCACTTCAAGCCCGTGAATTCAGTTCAGATGGAAGAACTCTGTACTGTCTTGAAATGGTCAAATACTTCAATCCGGACGAGACTAAAACTATGAATCAGGTGAGACTTACATAGAAACTATCGCATTGTACTTTCAATAAATACGTAAACAATTCTTATCCAGAAACCCCTCTCAACCTCCATTTGAAATGCAGATTACTGAGAACTTATTGTCAAAGCTGAGTTATATTCCATCCACACTCTTCCACTCAGAAGTTTCTTATGCGGAGTTTCTGGATAGAGTGCATGTGTCTGAGAAAAAACTACAAGCAAAAGGTTTATGGGAAGTTCCTCACCCATGGCTGAATCTTCTCATCCCCAAGAGCACAATTTCTGACTTTGCCAAGGAGGTCTTTGGCAACATTGTTATGGAGACGAGCAATGGCCCTATCCTTATCTACCCAGTCAACCAATCCAAGTACTTATCCAATAGCTCTAATTATTTTGTAGATATTTTCTTGGAAATCATAATCTCAACCTCAATTTCCCCTATTTCTGTGTTACAGGTGGAACAATAAAACATCTTTAGTTACCCCAGATGAAGATGTTTTCTACCTAGTGGCATTCTTATCCTCCGCAGTGCCTTATTCTACAGGAACAGATGGCTTAGAGCACATTTTAACCAAAAACAAAAGGATTCTAGACTTTTGTGCCACAGCCCAACTTGGAATGAAGCAATACCTGCCCCACTACAATACACGAGAAGAGTGGCAAACTCACTTCGGCTCCCTTTGGAAAGTATTTTTACAGAGGAAATCAGCCTATGACCCTTGGGCAATTCTTGCTCCTGGACAAAGAATCTTCCAGAAGGCAATACGCACCTCATGATGCATTAGTGCTAGCCTCGCATATGAGCCACATAGTATAGAAATGACCATAAAATGGTAAACTAGGACAGAATATCGTAAACATCTTTGCCTTTCAATAACAATTGTAAGCATAACAAGAAGGTTGTGGGCCATTTGAAACCTTTGTCGGTACTTTGGTAGAAAATTCAGAAATGCAAAGAGAACATCGCAATATCAAATAGGTGCAAGGCAGCAGCCTGCAAAGGAAGACTTTAAGCATATTAAACAGAACGATATGTAAAACAACGTTCAATTGGTTCCACATACAAGATCAGATGACATCTCCCCCATGAAAATAACAGTTTAAGCTGACAAAAAGATGTATTTGATCCATAAAATAAACCTAGGTCATGAACTAACAGGTGAGCATACCTTGAATTCATACAAGCACAGGTACTATGAGAAACTTTAAGTGCAACAACTCGCACATTCTGGTAACAACTAAACTATTCTGCTTCTGTAGCTTCCGTCCAGCCAAGACCTGGTCTGCATATCTTCCCCTGCGGTTCTTCATAGTCTCGAGCATCACGGATAGTAGCTTCAAAGTCGGTAGAATCACTAGCAACAGGAAGAAAGCTACTTATATCATCTCTAGCTCCAAAGCCACCAGCCCGTATAACATCATCGGTTGAAATGGAGGCTTCCATGTTAACTTCCCCATAAGCCCACATATCTTCAGAAGGTGGATCTTTAAGCACATTTTCTTCAACTTTCTGATCAGCCATGTTAACTTGTACATGATGTCCAGGAGGACTTAAAACTGGACTTAGAACATCTTTTCCATCTATCTCGTGCCGATTGGAGTTCAATACTTCACTCCCCATTAGGTTCTCATTCTTATCTGGTGGCATTCAAAGCACAGGCAACTTCAACTTGACAAGAAAAAAACACCAGCATGTTCATGAAAGCAATTCTATCCACAACGAAATGAAATGGAAAACACCTAACATGCTTGATTCCAACTTGGAAGAACCAAACAGATATTAAACCAAAACATATGATAGGGCCACGCTTTAACTTTAATTCCACTATAAGTAATGGTAGCTGGTTTCTAAACATAAAAAAGTGGACTTAACATCTTTATGGAAAAAGTTTCAGGAAGAGAAGAATGACTGGAAAAATTAGATGCTTATAGATACGAAAAAATGATCGTGTGTAAAATTAGTTCTAAATTTACTAGTACAACTATGATAACAGAGAAAAAACAAGCCATGTGGTGTAACACCTAATTGAAAAATGTACTCAAAGTGAAATCCTATAAATCCTAATTTTGGTTCTTTTCACTTTCAATGAATGTCTTATACTGGTGTAACCAATTCTCATAAATTTCCTCACCTTTCTTGTAGTCATTGTTTCTCACACTCACTCTGTTAAAATTCATAACCGATTCCTCTCTTTTGTTTCTCCACTATATACTTTTTTTTTATAGGTAAAAAGAAGTTTTATTGATCCACGTAAATAGGCAAAGCCCGTGTACATAGGAAGTATACAAGAAAGAGCCTAATTACAAACTACGTGCTACTGATAGTAGCGTACAGTCTAAAACCATCTCAAAAATTTCTCCACTATATACAAAGGGAACATCACTTATATTTTTAAAATAGTCTATTTCTATCTCATTTTCTGTTTCAAGAGGGGTTTTGAATTGAATAAAATTATCAACGTCATCATATTGTTGGTCTTCACAGCTTGTCTTAAGCTTTTAAATGCTTCTTTTAACATATAGTTACTTCCAAAAACGTTTGACCATAGTTTTTTTCAAACATGAAAGGTATCTTAACATTGAAGTCCACTTAGGTTTGCCAAATGGAGGGAGAAAGAAAGAAGCAATCGTTATGATTTTATATTTTGCCTCATGATCACTAATATGGAAGCTGTCATTAATTTGTTGACTTCAATTATAGGAGTGATACTTGGAGAAACCTAATTATAGGCTGTAATTAGGTGTTTCTCTCTTGTATACTACCTGTGTGCTTGGGTTATGCCTAATTATGAGGATCAATAAATTTTCTTACTTATAAAAGAAAAATTATAGGAGTGATACGCCAAATATTCACAATGTAGAAGTCAATTTTTGGTCTATCTTTTGAATTAAACAAAACGCAGATCCACATCACTTATCACGCAATCTTTTTTTTGTCTTCACAACATTGAGACCCCAAAATGAGTTAATGTCAAATAGCAAGCTGCTGGTAAATATCCCACGTGAGAGCTTGATTACCCTTCTTTCACATACATTCAACATGTGGCTTTAGACTGATTGACATGAAAATTATGAAGAGCAATAACTACAATTTAGACATAAAAAGGGGGAAGCACTTTTAGCTTAAGTGTCTATGAAAGCCAAGCACAAGATTCAAGGCACAAAGATGCTCCATAAAGACCATACATAATCATATGCTTGAAAGACAGAATAGTGGACTTGCCAAGCACACCATCTTTTACTGATGCAATAAATTATCTGAGCATCAGTTATAAAATAAAATCTAAACATAAACTATAAATAGATTTAGTCACCTTGTTTCCAATTCTGATCAATATTGAAATCAATATAAGATGTTTCATCAATATGTAAAATAAAGTCCACGAGTGCTCAACTAAACTGATTCTAACATTCAGAATTATAGCCTAAAAGCTTTTATGGGACTTCCAAAAAAATTGACATGTAAGTTATTACCATGCGAAGTTTCATCTGATTTGTGCTCCATGAAAGATCAAAACTTGCAAAAACAAAACAGCAGAGTAGGTCCCGTAAGATTCTTCTATTTTCCTTGGAAATATGATCCTTCAAAAACCCTTCTGACACAATATAGCGTAAAACAATGTAATTACCCACATATGATTACCTCCATAAGGAGTGAAAATGTGCATAAGGTCATCATAATTTAATGTCATAAAATTGATCTAGAAAATAAGACATTGCTATCACATTCAATCAAGAACATGCATGGAAGAAAAGCATTGCTAGATAAATAAAATACATTCCATGATAACATATTGCTAGAAAGTTTATCAAGATAAAGTTTATCTGCTTTTAGTCAACCGTTATTACCAAGGAGGACGTCAAAGAGCTCAAGCATGCAATTCCTTCTCAACTGAAACTAGCAAAAGTTTCACCTCTGTCAAGTTCAAAATTTCAAAATCAGGGGATACTTGAGATGATATAAGAACCAAAAAGCCTTCAGTATCTATGACTTGTTTGGTTTTGGCCTTGAAAGCTATCCTGAGGCATGGACTCAATTTTAGGATGAAAATTTGAGAGCAGCCTTTTAACTATAGAAAGGCTACTGAAATACAGAAAGATTTTAGACGGACCATATTCTAATGATGAAAACCATGCAGATTCAGATCACTTGTTTCCAATATGTTTGTCAGGGATATCAGTGCTAACAAGACAACTGAAAACAAGGAAAATTAAGAAATGGGATGCTTGATCAAGTTGGCCAGTTCACAAACGAGGATTAATTCTATGCATATGTAACTTAGCTAACTAATGCCACAACAATATGCTACAATTTGGAGAAAGAAAGAGGAATGACAGACCTTTCGGTAGGGTTATCACACAAGGCGGCTGGTTCATTAGTAAGAAAAATTGAATCGGGTTCCAAGAGAGAAAATAAGCCCTTTTTATGAAGTCGATGGTTGACAAACAAGCGTATATCTTTCAACAGTAAAGCATCCAAGAATATTTTTTTTATAGATTCTTCTGCTTCGATTTGGTCTATATTCATACTCAGAAGCTACCCAGTTGGTTTTTGAGCAAGTAATCCTCAGGAAATTAGTGATAGCTCGGTTATACACTACCAAACCCAAGCAACTGTTTTTTGATAACTAAGGTTACATAAAGTTTAAGCAGTTAAGTGGATTTGGCAGTTTAAGCACAATTTCCAAGGAAATAAATTGTGCTTGAATCATTTCACGATAACTACAAATAGCTCACCAACTGGAATTAGACATTAAAATATTAGCAATAGCATTATTTCTTGATCTATCAAGATGAGATTACAAAATTCCCAAATTTCTTCCGGACGTCTAAAGATTGTTTGTATAAAAACCTAGATTCCAAAATCACAAACATGTAGAATCCACCCCCAAAACATATCATAAATCAATGCAACAAAAACAAGTCCATTTAACTGTAAATCATCCCAAATGAAGCAATACGCATTTCCTGCTCTGTTGGGTTGCTGATAAACCGAAAGAAAAACGAAAGAAACCGCAACTCGACTCCCACACACAACATTGCACCTGAACCTAGTGTCACCACTGAGGTGAGTTACCACATAATGTTTCAAACAAAAACCACAGTTTTGTTTGTCTCTTTCATTTACTTTTCATCGTACTTTACTTGGATTTCACGTGACCAAACAGAGACAAAAAATTAATATGTGCTCGTTGTACCTTAAGAGGAGCGGAGAGAAAAGCGAAGTAGGTGATGAAATTGCAGTTGCTTCTGTATCCATCCATCGGTCGGGGTTCTGATCTGATCTGATCCTGCGTGGGGAGTGGGACCCGGTGCTCAACGCGTTCAAGGCTTCGTGGGACACATATTCGACGAAAGGTTGGACGTGATTACGTGTAATCACTAACCAGTCTCATTTTGTATATATATATATATGAAAAATGACATGTGCAACCGGTTGGAGGAATCTTTGGGGAATCGGCGCCAACGTGGATAAGAAACTCACCGTTTCATTTGACCATCTACTTTCAACCTCTTCCTTCTTTTCCTTTTAATTTTTTTGTTAACTCTACTCTAAGTGTCACGAATGCCACTTCCCAAGAAGCCAACCCTTGCAGGAACTTATGAATGAGTTCTGTAACCTTGGGGCAAAACAAATTGATTGAATAAAGTAAAAGTCCCACAAGGCCAAGCAGTGGGAATAAGCTAATGGCGGTAGTTCTTCCAAACAGTGTTTCTTTCATCTATAAATGGGTTTCGAAATGGGTTTCGTCTGAGGTTGAGGTCGAAGATCTGTTTGAGAGGTGGTGTTGCTGCGTTTCGTCCGTCTATTCCACAAGAACAAAGGCTTGGCTGAAGCACGATATGATTCTCGGTTTTTAAGTTTGAAGAACCTATTGATTTTCATTTTTAGTTCTATATAATGTTTAAACTTCAACGACGTAAGTATGAATTTTTGGTTATGCAATGGCTTCTTTCATAGCAATCTAATGAGCTTCACTATTACCCACTATTTGCAAGCCTTCAAATGGCGCTGAGCTTTGGAAATTTTTGGGTGATACCATCATTGATGAAATTTTGTTGCTGAAAGCTAGATGCAAGTAGGGAAGCGATGGTTGGGGTAATGGTAGTAGTAGAAACTGAGGAGCCGAAGATGGATTAACTTGAGAGAAGCTGTAGCAATGGAGCTGTACGAAAAGAATCCTGAAACTTCCTAAGGTTTCGTCGTAGCAATGGGGCAGTGGTGGTCCCATCTCTTTTTGGTGGGCCCTCTTTTTCTTAATTCAAGAAATGAATTTAATAATAGCCAGTTGCACTGCGATTCCGCAGGCCGGTTATACGTAGCAGCGTTGTATATATATATATTTTTTAAGAATGGAATTGATATATATTAATTTTAAAATTTTAATAATTGATATTGGATCAATTTATTATCAAATTTAATGGTTGACAATGAAGTCTCAAACCCTGTTGTCCTGCCCCTCCTTCGCTTGGGCGGGTCGGGGGATTCGTGCCGTATAAGTGAGGGGCGGATGGCCCGCCCTGCATATATATTATATATTATTAATAATATATAATTATAAAAAAAAAACTCTATGTCACAAAACGACATCATTTTTGTGACGTGTTTTTTTTAAAACACTCCATACCAAAACATTAAGAACCCTGGCTCTCATGAAACTCCCCCTCCTCTGCTTTTCTAACCCTTCTCACTTATCTCTATGTCACTTTCTCTCATCTTTGTTGCAGTCTATCCATCCGTCATACAAAATCAGCTTGAGCCTTGAATCCGAAACTTTATTTATTTATTTTCTTTTTTTGAGTTATGAAGATTTGAGGAAGGTTGAAATTAAATAGAAGAGTTGGAGGATGAGATTGTGTCTTTGTAAACTGTGTGCTATGGATATTTGATTGTGCATGTGTTTTGAATCTTTAATGTTGTGATTTTATATATTTTTTGTTTCAGATTTGAACCCTAAACTAATTTAGGGTTCCAAACCTTTAGGGTTCCAAGCCTTTAGGGTTTTAGATTGGACCATATTCTTAAAGAACAATATATATTGTATAATAGGACATGAATTAATTTATTTTCTTAATTTGTTATCATGAAAAAATATTATTAAAATGTTGAAAAGTATATAAATATGTGAAATAAGGAAGATAGAGAGCATGTTCTTTGAATATATAATGGCTTGTTGTGAGACTTATCAAAAAACTTTGTCCATTCCATCTTCTCAATATTTAGAAACAACCTGGACCTATTTTGACTCTTTTATTTTTAAGAAATTAATTAAATCAAAGACAATAACAACTTATAATCATATGCTGTTTTTTCTTAATTACCACCTTGCATATCGTTTAATTACTAAAAATTAAGAAACTAAAGGCAAATTAAGATGCATATGATTAAATTTCCATTGCATTTTGAAATAGGAGAAAATATAGATGTTATTTCAAAATTCAAACATTTTCACTATTGATTTGTATACATTGCATTTTGTGAATATGTGATGTTGCTATGAATTTATGGTGTTTATGCGAATCCTTGATATGGGTTTACTACTTTTATGAAATTTACTAAAATTTTAGATTTTTTAACTTTTTTAATATGAGTTTACTACTTTTATGAAATTTACGAAATTTTCGTTCTAAATTTTTTTTACAACTGATCATACATGTGCATTGAATTGATTTATTTTTGTTTTAATGTGAATTGTTGGTGTTTATGTTTTCATTTAAGATTTTTTGCTTGTTTTGGAGAATGTCTTCTCCGTCAAATTTTAGTGATAGCTCTCCTACCCTTATCCCAACACCTAACCCTACACTTGACACTAACCTCACGTACCCTAGTCCCAACCCTACGGAGACGGAACCTTACCTTGTCTCAAGCCCACACAAAGCAAGAAATTTTTTTTTATAGTTTGATCTCACTTTATCAAACTAGAGAGTGGTGACCCCAGTGACCCCCAAACAAAATGTAACCATTGTGGTAAACTAGTAATCGTTGATTTCATTTTATTATTTTGATTTATTTTATTTTATTTATATTCATTTCATTTGCATTAATTTTAAATTTAATTATTATAGCAATACATGAGACGGCATCTACCTCTACTGCAGTATAACTTCATCATATTTGACACCGACCCACTATTTTCATTTGTTATAGGTTTGTACAATTTGTATTATCCCTTAATTATTTTTTGTATTTATATAATTGTTGGTATCTAATTATTTTTATAATCTTACTGTCATATTCGCAGCTCAAGCCTCAATCATAACCTCAAGTGCAATGACCAAAACTCAAATGATATATCATCAATGTCTCATATTGATCCCATCTTATATTGGTTAGTCAGATTTTAGTTTGTAATTTTTTCATTTATAATGGTTCTTTGTAATTTTAATTTCCGTTTCTTGTTTATATTTCTAATTTATCTTCCTGTAAAATTGTTAATATTTTAGATTTTATGATCTCACGACTCACAGCAGGCAGCACTAAATTCTAACTATGTATTTCCACCCTTGGTCACCCGCCCCAAATGTCAAACAGCTTACTTAGTAGTTACTAGTTAGTTCAGTTGTATTTAGTGATTCAGTTATTTGTATTGTTGATGCAATATCCCTTTTATGTTTGTAATTTTATAATTATTTTCTCTTAATTTGTATTATTGTAATAGGTTAGTTATTATTATTAATTTATTAGGTAGGAGTAGTATTTCATAGTTCATTTTATCTTAATTTGTATATTATTTTTATTATTGTAAATTCTATTTTGTTTGTTATTTGTATTTTTTTTTTGTTAATTTCTAGGTAGGGGTGTGCAGAATTCCGAGAATTCCAACTCCGTCCGACCTCCGCTCCGATGCCGACTCCGACGGAGTCGGAGTTGTCGGAATTCGGAGTTAGAATTCGGAGTAACTCCGAATTATTTTTCGGAGTCGGAGTCGGACTCCGAATTTTTTTTTTTAACCCAGCTCCAAAACGACGTCGTTTTGGAGCTGGGTTTAAAAAAAAAAAATTTGAACGACACCGTTCCACTTAATATGGAACGACGTCGTTCGGAAGCTCCTTCTTGAAGGGGCTTCTCAGTTCTTCTCCGTCGTTCACTAAGGCCTAAGCTCACTTCTTCTTCTTCCTTCCCGCTTCTTCACTTCTTCTTCCTCCTTCACTTCTCTCTCGCGTCTCCCGTCCCAGTGACTGAACCAGTGAACCCTCCATCTCGCGTTCTTCAGAACACCGTTCGTCGTTGCTCCTCCCTGCCGCCGTCCCTCTGTTCAGCTTCCAGCCTTCTAACTTCTACCTACGGTGAGCCCTAAATAATTTTGGGTAAATTTAATTCAAGCACGTCTCTTATGAATTGGAGCCAGCAGTTGTGATTCTTGTGATTCTTGTGTATTGAATATTCAATATAGTCCCCAACACGGCGCTCAAAAACATGAATTTTACATTGTTTTGAAGACTTGCGCTCGAGCGAGGTGTCGAGCGCAAGTCGAGCGCACGTTGTATTGAACATTGGCTCGAGCGATATGTCGAGCGCTCATCGAGCGAACCTCTCTGGAAGAGTTCTGCTCGAGCGCTACGTCGAGCGCTCATCGAGCGAACCTCTCTGGAAACCTCTCTGGAAGAGTTCTGCTCGAGCGCTATAGCAGAACTTCGAGCGAACCTCGAGCTGCTCGAGCGCTCGAGCGAAACTCTCTGTATGGATTCTGCTCGAGCGCGACGTCGAGCGCAGGTCGAGCGATCCTCTCTGTATGGATTCTGCTCGAGCGCCACGTCGACGTCGTCGAGCGCACGTCGAGCGAACCTCTCTGTATGAGTTCTGCTCGAGCGCCACTTCGAGCGCACATCGAGCGAACCTTTCTGGATGGGTTCTGCTCGAGCGCTATGTCGAGCGCACGTCGAGCGAACCTCTCTGTATGGCTCTTGCTCGAGCACACGTCGAGCGCACGTCGAGCGAATCCATCTGGATGGGTTCGTCTGAGTTAAGCGCACATCAACCGAACCTCAATGTAATAATACATCGATACATGTATTATTATGATACAATTTAAACTAATTTTTTGCTTCTAATTTAATTTTTTCAGATTCATTGATTGTGATATGGATCCTAGACATAGTGGAGATGATCGTCCACAAGGGGATGTGGCGGATGCCAATGCTACAACTCCTACATCGGTGGGTACTTCCACCCCTAGAGTCACATCTAGGGCAGCTACATCTAGAGCAGCTACATCTTGTGCGAGTAGTCGACTCCCACTCCCAGTTGATATAGAGGATGAAGATATGTTCAACGAGGAGGAGGAGATGTCCATTGAGCAAAATCAACCACCACGACCTTCTAAAAAGAGGTCGTGGACATGGGAGCATTTCACCAAAATTCCTGGTGAAATTGCGAACCCAGTGGCAAGATGTCATTATTGTGGATCACTTTGTGGATGCCATTCGAAGAAGCAAGGTACCAGTGTGTTAATAGCACATCTAAATGGTTGCCAACGATATAAGATAGCGAAGGGATTGCAAGCCACTGATCAGACCAACCTCAGTTACCAAACTTCTACAGCCACTGATGGTACACAGACTAAGAAATTGGTCATCCCTCAATACAGTGAGAAGATGTTGAGGGACATGCTTGCAGAGATGATAATTACTGATGAGATGCCATTTACCACAATCGAGAAAAGAGGCTTTCGAAAGTTTCTAAATTTTGTTGAGCCACGATTTCCCATTCCATCACGGTATACAGTGATGCGAGATTGTATGAAGAGGCATGCGAAGGACAAGGAGGAGATGAGGAAGATGTTTATTACCACTGGCCAAAGAGTGTCTTTTACGACTGACACATGGACTTCCATACAGAACGTCTGCTACATGTGTATCACAGCACACTACATTGACAGTGAGTGGATTTTGCATAAAAAAATTATTGGTTTTAAAGAAATTGTGGATCATAAAGGTGCATCCATTGGGGCGAAGATGGATGATTGTTTAAAGGACTGGGGAATTCGAAAAGTGCTGTGTATTACAGTTGACAATGCCAGTGCGAATGAAACAGCAATTGATTGGTTTAAGCGGAACACGACGGTGAGAGATGATGTCATTCGGGCCCACGAGTTTATTCACGTTCGATGCTGTGCTCATATCATTAACCTCATAGTTGTTGAGGGATTAAAAGAGGTTCATGATTCCATAACCCGAGTCCGCAACATTGTACGATATGTGAGGGGTTCCCCTCAAAGGCTTGCCAAGTTTAAGGCAATAGCAGAAGATTTGAAGATTGAATGTTCTAGTATGCTGTGCTTGGACGTTCCGACTCGATGGAATTCTACATACATGATGTTGGATGTGGCACAGAAGTACCAAAAAGCATTCGAGCGGATGGAGGTCGAGGATGGGGGCCTGAGGTATGCTTTGTTGGAGCCAGCAGGACAGGGGCTCGGTGCGCCAGACGCACATGATTGGACCAGTGTGAGTTATTTTGTTGAATTTTTAAGAACTTTTTATGAGATAACCATGCGACTATCTGGATCCAAATATACGACTGCGAACTCATTTTTCAGTGAGCTCTCAGAGCTTCACTTCCAGTTGGAAAATAGTTGTACTGACTCTGCTGGATTGTTATCTGATATGGCTACGAGGATGAAGATCAAATATGATAAATATTTGGGGAATATTGAGAAGATAAATAGATTGCTATTTGTGGTTGTGATCCTTGACCCCCGAGTTAAGTTGGCCGTTCTAGAATTTTGGGTAAATTCCGTCCTCGGGGCAGTGAAGGCTGGAGAGTTTATTAGATTGCTAAAAAGTGATGTTGATGACTTATATCATCACTACAGTACTAGTGCTCAGCCTTCATCCGCAGTTGGTAGCTCCTCACATTCGAGGCCGACAGGATCGACAGTTCCCTCAGGTGATACTGACCCATCTGTAGGGGTTAGAGGCAATCGTGTCATACGGCAGTATCATCAACTCATGTCAACAAGGAATATTATGCATTGTACATCTGAGGTTGAACGATATTTTATGGAAGCTGTCGAGGCACCTAGTGATGTATTTCAGTTATTAACTTGGTGGAAAGTTAATTCCACCAAGTATCCAGTCCTTTCCCGTGTGGCCCGAGATGTGCTAGCCATTCCTGTCACTACGGTTGCCTCAGAGTCGGCATTTAGCACTGGAGGTCGCGTGTTGGATGCTTATCGGAGTTCATTGTCACCGTCAACCGTGGAGGCCCTCGTTTGCACACAGAATTGGATAAGTGAAACGCCCATTGGACTAGATACCGTTGGCGTTGATGCCGAGAGCTATAGGCTTGAATCGGGTAAGTTTATATGCTTTTAAATGATGATTTAATTATTTTTAATGTTTCTAACTTCTACTTTTTATGATTTTATAGATCTAATTGTGAACCCTAACATAATTACCGATGATTGAGAGTTTGGAACGGACGCTACTTGAGAGTTGGGATGGAGTTGAGAGAACCTCCTTTCTTGGTAAGAATCAAATTATTCTTTTACCGTATATAATTTTTTATTATCAATTTTTTTTTCATCTATTGATTGCTACTTTCTATCTTCATTTCAGGCGTGACCAATGGAACATTGGGGTTTGAGTGAAACCCGTGTTTAATTTTTATGTAGTTATATTTCAAGACTGAGTCATATTGTTATTACGTTATAAATGAGACTGTTATAACTTATGGCTGCATCATACATGTTATTTACTTTTTAAACTATTTATATAGTTATATTTATGTACTTATATCCCGAGCAAATACGTGGGATAAGTACTCTTTATTCTATAATTTCTATTAGTACTTATCCATCATCTCTCAAAAGTTTATAATTTATTATCCAACTGAAATTAATCGAATTATACAAATTCGTACCATCATTCTTTTATATAAAATTTTAAATTTTTGTAATTTTCAACTCATGAGTCATGAGCACTTTTAAAACAAATTAAAAGTATAATCAAAATTCAGTAACAAAATCAGAACGAATATTTGTAGATGGTTAGCTTTTAAAAAAATATATATATGTTGCCCACTATCTGAAACGAAATTGAACAACAAAATTTAAATAATAATAAAAAAAAAATTCTGAAATTGAGTTCGGAGTCGGAGCTCCGACCTCCGTTCGGAACTCCCTCCGAACTCCAGTCGGAGTTTCCGATCGGAGGTCGGAGCTCCGACCTTCGTTCGGAGCTCCGAACGGAGGTCGGAGCTCCGACCTCCGATCGGAATCGGACTCCGACTACGTTCGGAGTCGGAGTCGGAGGGGAATTTTGGCTCCGACCCCGGTCAGAGTCGGAGGTCGGAAATGACAACTCCGACTCCGTCGGAGTCGGAGCCTACCCCTATTTCTAGGCCTGAATTATGGTTCTGAGCCATTTCTGCTGTTTTTTGATCATTTTGGGCCCATAAAAAGCTTATGGGCGTTTGGAGGGGGAGGAGGGCGGACAGCTGTCCGCCCCCGCACCTTGGTACCCGAACGGAGTACCTAGCCCCCGCACACCGAGGGACGATGCCAAGGGAGAAAACCCCACCCCTAACTACCCTGCACCATACGGTGCGGGTAGCACCCCTAACCAAATCTGAAACTTTCGGTTTCGATTTGATCCAATTTTCTTAATTTTACGAATTATATATATTAGTAATAAAATGATATTTACATATATTAAATTATTAGTCTATATTAAATTATTAGTCTATTTATATTATAATATAAATATATTATTTTATAATAATTAACACATACTAATATAATATTGAATTTAAGTGTAGTCTATATAAGTTCAAGACTTTTTATATAAGTATATATAATCAAATGTGTAAAAATATATTTATAAAAAGAATATATATTATAATTTATTATGCCAAAAATATATCCTTGGTATATATATATATATATCAAAAGTAAGTTTATATTAATAACTTAATATTAATGTTTATGTTTAAAATTAAAATCTTATGTTATATTAATTTTATTTTATAAGATTAAAATTTATATGTTATATCAAATATTATATTAAAAATTATAAGATTATTTTATGTTATATCACATATTATGTTGTTTTTTTGTTATAAGATTAATATAATTGAATAATAAGATTAGAATTTCATGTTATATTAATTAGTAATTTAGTATATAATATATATATAATATAATATAAAACATTATAAATATATATTAATCCGATTCGGTTTAAACAAGTTTTCAAAATATGAAAATGGATACCGCACTGGTTTATGATTGGTTTTTAGTTTTTAATAATTGGTACTGCACTGGACCACTTAAAAACTAGATTGAACTCATCGGTTTGATTTAGTTCGATCCGATTTTTCAATTTTTTTACACCCGTAAACGTGACTTGCTTTGGAGAAATGATCATACAACTTCTAAATAAATAGACAAATTATATATAGAGAGAGGTTTAAAAAAGTGAATTTCACATTAAAAACTATAAAAAAAAAAACTATTATTATTATTTAATAAAATCTACATTTTTACAACATGGTTATCTAAAATTTGTTTATTTAAAATGTATATCTAACATTGTTATTGTGGATAACTATTGTACTTTTTTTTACATGACAAATTGATTTAGTTTAATATATCAAAAAAAAAAAATCTACACAACTTCTTACTATTCACACAACCTTTACACACCATATTTTTTTTAATTGTTATTATTTTTTCTTTTAGTAAATATTTAATATATGAAAATGAATAGAATAATTGAATTAATTTTAAAAAAATAAACTCAGAAAAAAATTTAAAAAATGTGGTGTATGGAAGTTGGAGAGGTTGTATAGCATTGCTCGATCGAAAAATGATAGGAAGTCCGTCCCGTTTATTTATTTTTATTTTTTTATTTTTTTTAACTTAGTGTTTTAAGAAAATATCTTTAATTTGTTTTCACATTATTTTTTTAACACTTTTAAATATATATATTTTTTTAAAATTACAATATTATTAAACAATATTTTTTAATCATTAAGTAGTAAAAAAAAAAAAAAAACGCAATCGAGAAAATCAACAAGAATCCAAAATTGGCTCCCTAGCAATGCTCTTAATATATCACGATAAATTATGTTGATTTATAATGTTATTTTTATAAATTAATTTTTTAGATTTAATACTTTATTTGTATTCCATTTTTTAGGTGTAACAAGCTTCCTTGCCTTTCCTCAACTTGTATTTACTAATTTAATTTAATTTTTAATTTCTTTTTTAACTTTTTTATTAAGAAAACGCTACTCTCCTCGCTGGTAACTTCCATTGGAGGTTATTTATGAGTTTTTTATTTTATTTTTACTTAATGATTCATTAAATAAATATTTTTAATAATATTATAAATATTTTTAAAAAAAAATTAAAATTATAAAAAAATATATGAATAAAATAAACTAGCAGCTCCAGCGGTCGCTACCACCCTTTTTGTGTGAGATTGGATGCGATATATTCTCCGTAATAACTGGAACAAAAAATCGTTAGATGCAAAATAGCGCCACATCAGCAGATTCAAATTCAGTGGTTTATTTTTTCCTGTGGGGGAAAGCGCAGGTGCACGAGTTAAACGATGGAGGAAACGAACCGACATAAAACCACACCCGCTCCCGGCCCCCACTGACTCTGACCCAACCTCTTCACTCCCCCCACCTCCCAACCTTCACATTCTCTTTTCTTCTCTCTCTCCATCTCCGTTGCTTCCAATCCAATTAAACACTCCATTCCATCCATTTTGATGCTTTCCTGTTTCCTCTGTACTTCCAAATAAACATATATTTCCTGAAGTCCAAAACCATAATTTCACAGCTCGATTGTCGCCGGACAATGTCTCCTGCGGCAGTGGGTGTCCGGCCTCCGATTTCCTCCGCAGCACAGTCCACACCCTCCTCCTCCGCTTCCCAAAACCCCGACTCCAATCATTCTTTCAATTTCGATTCAAATTATTCGGGTGATTACTCGGACAATCGGCAGAATTCGATCTCATCGAGTTTCGGGGCTGCAGCCGAGTGCGATCGCGGTGCTCCTTTTGCTTTAAATGTGACGCGGGCAGGCTCGCGAGCTCGACCAAGGCTCGTGAAGGTGAGGAAGCAGCTGGGAAATCAGCAGTCGAGGTCGAGGGCGGTGTCGAAAGAGGGCGGTTCGATTTTTAATCCGTTTGAGTTTGATTCCAGTCGAGTGGGCGATGGGGCTGGCACATTGAACGGGATTTCGAAGAGTTCCAACTGGGTCATTAATGATACTGGTGCCTGTAAGGGTTTTAGCTTTTCGAATGGTGATATTAAGTCTGAGAAACCTGAGGGTGTGGATTTTGTGTTTGGTGCTAATCCAAGTGTTTTCAATTCAGAATTGGGGTCTGAGGTGAGAGGGATCAGTGAAAGTGTGGGAAATTTGGATGGTGAGGACGGGGGGAAGGTGAAAGTTCTGAATGGAATGCAACTTGGGAAGACTGAGAATGTGGGTTTTGCGTTTGGCGCTAAACAGAGTGGTTTTAAATCGAACTCATACGACAGAAAGAAACTGTCCGGTGAAAATGCTAGAAAATCAATGGTTGGTGATAAGGGGAATGTAGAAGCACAGCCTGAATTAGAGCGTGGGAAGCTTCACGATTTTTGTTTCCTGTTTGAGGCTGATTGGAGTAATATGGCTTCTGATTCGGACGCGGAAAAGAGAGAATGTGGGGAATGTGTAAATAAATTGGGTTCTGAAGGTATTGGAAAAACGAAGTTACAGACTGAAACTGAGGGTGGAAAGCATGATAATGTTGGTTTTGCGTTTGGTAATAGTCAGAATGATAAGCCATTAAATTTGAATCCGGAGAAGGGAGAGTCCGGTGGGAATTTGGAGAAGGTGGATTCCGACGGGGATAAAATGCATAGGGAGAATGAAACAGTGACTAATAAATTTGCTGGTCAGAATGCTATTGGGTCAATTTCAACCTCGGAAAAGAGAGAATGTAGTAAAAAAGTGGGTATATTGGATTCTGAAAATAATGGGATTTTGAAATATGGGAATGAAGTTGAGTTTCAAAAGCATGATGATCTGGATTTCGTGTTTGGCAGTAGTTGGTTTAATTCGGTGTCAAAGAACTCGGAAAAGAGAGAGTCAGGTGAAACGTTTGGGAAATTGGGGACCAAGGAGAGGGGGGAGGTGAAAATGAAGAGTGGAGCAGAGTCCCATAAAACGAAAGCTACTGCTAAACATTTCGATACTGATGTAAATGGGAGCTCGAATGAAAAATTTGATCCTCGAGTTTTTGTATTTGGAAGTGGCACTAAGAAAGATTACAGTTTCAATGAATGCAGAGCCTCACAGTGCTCAGGTGAGATGCAGCTGAATAATGAACATTTTGAAAATTGCGATAGCGTTAAGGCTCAGATCAGTGGTTTGAGTTCTGATGGCCAAGGGAAGGGGAAATCTATCTCTGGAGGTAGTAGTAATGTGGCAAGTGCTTCCAGTACAAGTACCTTATTTAACCTTCCGGATGAATTGATCAAAGTGAAAATTGATGATTCTGAGGATGTTGATGGTACTGAAAAGATTGTGGATGTGAATAAGAACTCATGCACCAATTTTGGGCCGTCTTTCATGTTTGACAGAAGGGAAAAGGCTTCTGGTTCTTTTGACACAAGGTCGGTAGGAGTCAGTAAGGATTTGGATGCGAGCCAATTTCATCAAGGTCAAGCAAATGATGATATACAACGGGTTGCATCTGCTGCACCATCTTCATTCTCATCGAATGGTCATGGCTCTCAACCAATTGGTAGTGCTTCTGAAGTACATTTCATTGGTGGACTTGGAACTAAGGATGGAAATTGTTTTACAAGTATTCCAGATGGCTCAAGGGTGTCCTTTACAACCTTGAACGAACCAAAATGGAATCCTTCCTGCTTTGAAGGAAATCTATTTTTAAACAAGAAAATGGAATCCAGAGTGAAGAGAAGG
Organism: Juglans regia; assembly: GCF_001411555.2. NCBI lineage: Eukaryota > Viridiplantae > Streptophyta > Magnoliopsida > Fagales > Juglandaceae > Juglans > Juglans regia. The sequence continues at coordinate 31,546,659 of NC_049904.1, forward strand.
TATATGAAGGACAAAAGGTCAAACAAAACGGGGGGAAACGTAAAGCCATCTTCCTCATATAAACAAAAACCCGCGCAAGATCACGTGTCACATGAAATCAGTTCCAAAAACCCGAACTCACCTGGTTGTTACTCACCCATGGATTTTTCTCCCTACCAAGAAACTAGTATAGCTGACCCATATTTAAAAGAAGCTTCTGTTACTTCACCAGAGTTCTCCTTTGTAGATAATGATTTGGCGTCCTCTGGTCTGCGTTCAACTGTTCCTAATGACTCGAAAGATGAAGATTTGGCTACTGCAGAAGGATTAGATGTCAATAAGACGAGTGGGCAGAAATCTAGAGAGCAGCATGAGGAGAAATTTTGTGGTCACAATGAAGGTAGAACTGGTATGAGCTCAAGCACAGAGAGGCAAGAAAACAATTGCAGAACACAGTTCTATTCTGCATCACGCGTGGAAGAGCAGGAGAGGTTTTTTACATTTTCTGCGTCATCCTATGCACAAGGTAGTTTATCTGCAACAAGGCGTCAGCAAAGAAAGAAAAGTAGGGGGAAAGTTGATCATGATTCATCTGCAAGTTCTCCGCATTTGGATGCAGTGGATAAATCTGAAGCACATGAACAGCTGCAAGGGGATGTATCTTTCTCTGCTGCCATTCAAGAAACCTGTGATCAGCTGCGAATCAGGTTCTTCTTTTATCATAATAACTAGCCAGCCTTTGTACTATAATAACTTAGTCTTTTAAATTTATTTCTGATCAGAGTCTGTAGAATATTCATTGTTATTCATGTGTCAAAAGTATTACTTTTGCATAGGGGAAACCAAGCTTATAAAGATCAGGAGCTGTCTAAAGCTGAGGATTTATACACCCAAGGGATAGTTTCTGTCCCTTCTAGTGAAAGATTGGGATGTTGTCTTAGGCCTCTCTTGCTGTGCTATAGCAACCGTGCAGCTACAAGGATGTTTCTTGGAAGAATAAGGGAAGCTTTGGGGGACTGTGTGATGGCTATCACTCTAGATCCCAACTTTCTCAAAGCTCAAATGAGAGCTGCAAAGTAAGACTTCTGTTTGTATGATTTCACGTTATGTGTACAATATGATTTCAACTAGCCCTTAATTCGTGCAACAGAATACATTATTTTTTTTTATAATTGTAAGTATATTAATAAAAGAATAGGCAAAAGCCATGTTCAGTACAAAGAATGTCCTAGCTAAGTAGGAACATTGGAAATAAGGAAAGCATGGAAATCTTGGCCATTAAAATTAACGGAATTAGCCCAAGTACATAGGGTTCTAAACAAGAAAGCCTTTAGTTCCTCTATTGATCTTTCCTTGTCTTCAAAAGTCCTTTCGTTACGCTCCTGCCATAGACACCACATGACACAAATAGGCACCATCTTCCATATAGCCTTGATCTGTTTGTTACCTCTTAAATCTGTCCAACTAGCCAACATCTCCATCATGGACTCAGGCATAACCCATCCCAAGTCTAATCTTCTGAATACTTCATTCCATATCCCTCTAGCTATATCACAATGTAGTAGAAGATGATCCACCGATTCACCCTCTTTCTTGCACATGCAGCACCAATCAACGATGATCACTCCTCGTCTTCTCAAATTATCTGTTGTGAGTATCTTACCCAAAGAAGCAGTCCACACAAAAAACGCTGCTTTGAGGGGCGCCTTGTGTCTCCAAATCCTTTTCCAGGGGAATTGGGTTGGCTGTTCTTGTGATAAAGATTTATAATACGAGCGAACCAAGAATAAGCCTTTCCCCGTGTGTAACTACCACAATCTATCAGCTTGATGATTGCTGCGTTTGAGAGAATATAAGAGGCTGAAAAAGGCTGCAAAAATATCAACTTCCCAATCATGTGCTGCCCGGGTAAAATTAATGTTCCATTGAATTTGTTCTCCCACTATTACCATAATTTCCGCCACGGATACATCATTATCACTTGCCACCCTAAAAAGAATAGGAAATAGATCCTTTAAAACCCCATTACCACTCCAATTATCATACCAAAATTTGATCCTAGTCCCATTTCCAAGACAAAATCTTATATGCCTGGAAAAGACCCCCAAACCTCTTCTTATATGTTTCCACAAACTCACACCATATGTCCCACTCACTTCATTGGTACACCATCCCCCCCATAATTCACCATATTTACTTTCGATCACCAGTTTCCATAATGCTTCAGGTTCTTTATGGTATCTCCACAACCATTTCCCAAGTAATGCCCGATTAAAGATTCTCAAATTTCTAATGCCCAACCCGCCAGAAGAGATAGGTCTACAAACATTTTCCCACCTGACTAGGTGAAATTTAAATTCTTCCCCCATTCCTCCCCATAGGAAATCTCGATGTAGTTTCTCAATGCGAACTGCCACACTTGCTGGGATAGGGAACAAGGATAGAAAATATGTCGGTAAGTTAGATAACGTACTCTTTATCAAGGTAATCCTACCGCCTTTTGACAAATACATTCTTTTCCATCCTGCTAATCGACGCTCTACTTTCTCAATCACTATATCCCATATAGGAATCGCTCGTGAGACAGACCCCAATGGAAGCCCAAGGTATGTCATAGGGAGTGAAGCAATCTTACACCCCAGAGTATTAGCCAACTGTCTTATCCGTTGCACACCTCCAATAGGCACCATCTCTGATTTATCCAAGTTCACTTTCAACCCTGAAGCTGCTTCAAAACAAAGGAGAAGGGCCTTTAAGACACGAATCTGATTGTTGTCTGCCTCGCAAAAAATAAGAGTATCATCTGCAAACAATAAATGTGAAATATTAATTGATCCTCCCCCCGGGGATTCTATTGAATACCCATTCAGACACCCGTTTGCAACCAGAGCTGAAATCATTCTGCTCAAAGCCTCCATTACAATGACAAAAAGTAATGGTGACAATGGATCTCCTTGTCTAAGGCCTCGTGTACTATTAAAAAAACCCGTTGGACTTCCATTTATCAGCACTGAAAATTTTGTTGTAGAAATACACCAACGGATCCATGATCTCCATCTTTCCCTAAATCCACATCTCCTTAGAAGGTCTAGTAAAAATTCCCAATTTACATGATCATACGCTTTTTCCATGTCTAGTTTGCATAAGACCCCATTACTACCATCTTTTAGTTTGCTGTCCAAACATTCATTTGCGATAAGGACATCATCTAGGATCTGTCTATCCTTGACAAAAGCATTTTGAGGCTTTGAATTATCTTTCCCACTACCTCACTAAGGCGTTTTGCAAGAACCTTGGAAATGATCTTGTAAACCCCATTTATTAGGCTAATGGGTCGGAACTCCCTGATTTCTTCAGCCCCAACTCTCTTTGGAATCAAAACAAGAAATGTGGCATTTAGGCTTTTCTCGAAATGTCCAGCTTCATGAAACTCCTGGAACACCAACATGAGATCATCTTTTAGTATTTCCCAGCAAGTTTGAAAAAAACCATAGAAAACCCGTCAGGACCCGGAGCCTTGTCTTTGGCCATCTTCCTCACCACTTCGAAAACCTCACCCTCCTCAAACGGCCTCTCCAAGTGAATACCATCCCTAGGCCCGATAGAGTCGAAAGCTAATCCGTCAAGCTTTGGTCGCCAAACCTCCTGTTCAGTAAGTAGTTGTTCAAAGAACCCAACTACATGATCATTAATTCTCTGTTCATCCTTGCACTCTACCCCATCTATCTTCAGCATCTCAATATTATTAGATCTTCTGTGAGAATTGGCCACCCTATGGAAAAACTTAGTGCATCTATCACCTTCTTTCAACCATAGTGCTCTCGACTTTTGCCGCCACGAAATCTCTTCTAGTAGAATGATCCTCTCAAGATCTGCAACCAGCTCTAATTTTTTAATCATTTCGTCCTGTGATAAAGACCTGGACTCTTGAATCCTATCCATTTCAGCGATCTCCCTTGTCTTGGTTTTCTTCTGTTCCCCAATATCTCCAAAAGACTGTCTATTCCATAATTTTAAATCTTGTTTTAAAGCTTTCAATTTCCCCGCCAGAATAAAACTTGGAGTGCCCTGAAAATGATAAGATGACCACCACTGTTTGACCCTATCAACAAAACCTTCTGTTTCCAGCCATATATTTTCAAACTTAAAATACCTACGTCTTCTTTGAATCCCACCAGAATCCAACATAATTGGCCAATGATCCGAACATAATCTAGGCATTCTTTTTTGCCAAACCTCAGGGAAATGACTTTCCCACTCAGGAGAAATTAAGAATCTATCTATTCGAGACCACGATTGATTATTAGCCCACGTACCTAAGCCTCCCGCCATAGGTAGATCCACAAGATTCAACTCAAAAATACATTCCGAAAAATCAGCCATAGCTGGCCGTATTCTTCTATTACCAAAGCTCTCACTAGGGAATCTTGTTACGTTAAAATCTCCTCCAATACACCATGGAAGATCCCACCAACTGTATACTCCAGCTAATTCATCCCACAAAAGTCTACGATCCATGTCTGAATTTGGACCATAGACCCCTGCAAATGCCCACAAAAATCCATCCGAGACGCTCATAAACGAGCATGCTACCGTAAAAGCCCCAATAAACTCCTCCTTTTTCTCCACTACCCTTTGATCCCACATCACCAAAACACCTCCTGATGCCCCATTAGCTGCCAAGTATACCCACTCCACATGTGTGCAGCTCCATACACTTCTTACAATACTTGTGGTGATAGCTTTCAACTTCGTCTCCTGTAAACAAACAATGTCCGCCTTCCATTCTCTCAACAAGTTTCTCACTTGAAGTCTCTTACTCAACACATTTAGGCCACGGACATTCCATGAAACTATTTTTGGTTTCATTTGGGAAGGGCCAGCCCCTTTCCTTTAGTCCTTTCCCTACTAGAACTACCTTCAGAATTCATTGACCATGTCAACCTCCTAAGCTCGCGCTGTTTTTTGGATCCTATTTTCTTTTGTTGTTGATGGCCTGCTTCAATGGCTGTGAGGAGTGCCATGAATTTCTCCTCATACCCTTCACATTTCAATCCCACAATTTCCTGAATATCTTTTACTGTTTTAAAAACCCAATCTGAAGCATTCGACTGATCTGGGAATAAACAGCTCAACGGGAAAGGATTTTGAATTTGAAATTCCTGTAGTTCCTCCAGACCTACTTCATCCATAGAGTTATTTGACACCTGAATAAGCCTCTGGGAATTTTCCTCATCCGAAAGGAATAAATCTTCACTTGCCGAATCTCCCATTTCACTGTCCCTCCTAAATACGTCTTCGTTGTTTGGCTCAGAAGTGTACGTCGGACCTTCATCACCCCCCCCACTCCCCATCGACACGTTCTGTGCACCTTCAGTACCTCCCCCACTCCCCATCGGCGCGTTCTGTGCACTCGGAGGAGGAAGAACTACGCTCGGTGGTGGTGGAAGAACCACTTCTCGGGTCGACGTGTGCTTCTCACCTTCCTGCTGGATCAGTGTCTTCGTTGGCGACTTCTGAGTTCGTCGCGACGATGATTCCGACAAGTCTTCATCCTGTTTATGGTGCTGCGACATCGATGACGGCTACTCTCCTCCCTTCGCAGAAGTTGCCCTAGGCCTCCAGAGGTTTCGGGTCTTGAAGATGGGCCTCCATCTTCCGCGCGGGTCTCGGGCCTGTCTTGAAGATGGGCCCATAAGAGATGGCTCTCCCGTTGTCTGCCCCTTCCCCTTATCATCCCTTAAACGCCCCGTTTCAACAAGACCCATTCCATCCCCGACAACACGCACCACCTTTTCGACTTCCTTCTGCAGGTTCCTCAACTGCCACTGCACGTCCCTCACCATACAGTGTACCTCCCGCATGTCTCTCTCGAAATCTCCTTCTCGAAAATAGCCCTGGTGACCTCGAGACCCTTCTCCTCCGCCAGCCCCTTTCCTTGGCTCAACGCATGTCTCTGTCGATGTTAAAGCTTCTTTATAGGATTGAAATTGAGTCTCCTTCCCCCACTGCCTTCTCTGAATATGATCACCATACCCAGCGGCCTTTCTACCCAGCAGAGTGGCCTTCCTTAGCACCTCCCTCAATCTTCTCCATCCCCTTCCTCCCTCTTCTTCAGGAATCAAAATGAGACTACGGCGACCCCCTTCAGCATACACAGCAATCTCCAAGAATCTGCCACGTTTATTGGAACATCTCTGCGCTATGAAACTCCGGTACCCCTCCCTTGTTGATGAATAATAATCCTTTTTAACACCCGTCTCACTCTCCTCCAAAACTCTCTCAAGCCACTGTGCAGTGCTCAAGCCCATCAATATCTCCTGTTTAAACCTCCTACCTCTCTCAGTGATACGTATGAGACCTCCTTCTCTCATGATGGAGAAGATTTTTGCTTAAATGACAAGTTCCCAAAAACTTCCCATACTTTTCTCCAGATGATATGCCTTTTTCCAGATGATGCCAATCTAAATTCTACACTAGACTACATGCTAATCACCACTGGACTACATGATAATCACCATAAGAAAATACCAACACAGCAGCAATACACAAGAAGACTAAGAGAAGAAAATATTGTAACAGAATACATTATTATAAGCAAAAGAACTTATTTGAACTGAATGATATGCCAAACCAAGTTTTTCTGTAGGGCAAATTAACAAGACTAAATTTGGTGAGTTCTAAGCCATAGTTATGCTAAAGTTTTAGGTGGTTAAGTTAACAATTTTGGTTATAATGAGTCAAAATTTGGATCTTGTTTGAACCATGAATGACTTTTTTACCACCACTAATGAAACTAGCTATTTTTCTCCTTAGTTGCCAACTTGTCCTTGGGGAAGTGGACGATGCTATGCAGTGTTTTAATAAGTGCTTAGAATCAGGGGGTGGTGTTTGCTTGGATCGGAAATTCATAATAGAGGCTGCCGATGGCCTTCAAAAGGCTCAGGTACTGCATTTATTTTAGTGCTGATGTCATGTTCCTGTAATACCGGTTTTTTTATCCTTTTTTTATTGGTCCTGTAATACTGGTTTTGATATGTTTATATAATTATATATATATATATATATTCAGTACCAATAAGCTCAAGCTCAAACGGAATTTCCTACCCTCACAAGAACAAGGTAGAGGGTAAGCTTGTGGGTTTTAGATCTATTGAGTGTCTGAATAACTAACCTTTATACAAAACATAGTTTGATAAATGTAGTTTAGAGAAATCCTCCCAACCCCCACAATTTTATAATATGTGGTATTTTATTATCACGTAACATTTTTAATTGAATGAAATCATTGGGATGGAAATAGAACGTGGATATTTGTCATATCCAGCACTTTACAATTTTCTTCAGATCAACCTGTAGCAATGTTTTTACAAGATGTGCTTTGCTTTTGCTTCTTAAGTTTGTCAATAGTTTGCCATGGAAAAGAAGGCATATGGCACTCAATGGTGAAAGTCAAGTATGATAGCATGTGGGGTGAATGGTGCTCTCAAGAAGTAGGAGGGTCTTATGGGGTTGGAGGGTAGAAATACATGAGGGGAGGGTCTTTATGATTATTGTATTACATTATTATGTTGTAATGCTTCCTTTCAGAAACTGCTAATCCTATGGTAGTCTTTTTTTCTCTGACATATGTTTCTCTTGTTCAAGGATCTTTTTTTTTTTTTTTTTAATTTCTGTGGCTAATAATCTTGCGCTGACTAATTATGTGGCTTTTGTTTGTACCAGAAAGTGGCTGAGAATACAAATCGTGCTGCCAAGCTTTTGGAACAGAGAACGTCTGATGCTGCTCTTATTGCTTTAGAAATAATTGCCGAGGCCTTGTCTATTAGTTTATACTCGGAAAAATTACTTGAAATGAAAGCAGAGGCTCTGTATATGGTCTGTGATGACTCTCTACTCTTATGTTAATTCATTACAAGTAGAACGTTTGTGTATGTGTATTATGTATAAGCCTCAGGTCAAGGTCTCAACCTCAGCTATGTTATTCTGTGGCATGTTGCAGTTGCACAAGTATGAAGAGGCAATTCAGCTTTGTGAGCAGAGTCTTTCTTTTGCCGAAAAGAATTGTGCCTCGCTGAGCACTGTAGCAAATGTGGAGAGTTATGGGTATGAAGTTTACTCAACTGTTAGGCTGTGGAGGTGGTGCTTGATACCCAAGTGCTACTTTCATTTGGGAAGGCTTGAGGCAGCCCTTGAGCTACTTCAGAAGCTGGAACAAGCGGAATCTATTACAGACAGGTAATACACAATCTTTATGAAGCAAAGATTATTTTTCCATTTTTCCAGTTTAATCAGTATATTTCTTTCTTCTTCTGGCTTTGAGGTTTCTGACGCATATTTAAATATGTAGGTACATAAATAAGAATTTGGAATTGTCCACATCATTAGCTGTAACCATACGTGAACTTTTACGCCACAAGGTATGCCTCCCTCACTGATCCCTTGTCTTTTCTCCATAGGATTTACTAAGCATATGTTGAAACCCACATTATTTATTGGTTTGTGGGGAATCATACATGGATGCCTCTTCTCCCTGGTTGTGATGCGTATTTTTTCCACCAGAACTCTGCAGAATTCTCTTTCGAGAAAACTCTAACCCATACACTAAAATATTTATTGCTGTTCAGAAAATTTTCTACGAGTTTTCTGCTTTCCTGCTAATTTAGTCCATTAGATTTAGTCTGGTTTTGTTCGGTTTTGCATATAGGGGAAAACTTACATATTTTAGTTCTAATATTTTTAGTAGAAAATTCACCTTATTTTGCGTTATTCAGAATAAGGCAATAGAGTGGGCCAAGTTAATTAATCTAGCGATTCCAATTATTGTTTTTCCTTTTTAATTGTATGATCCCCATCATTGATTACTAACTTTTTTTGTTAAGGGGATAAAGTGGGTAAATCTAGCCTAGTAATTTGATGTCGTTAATATATTTTGTTTTTTTTTTTAAATGAATTGGCTAGAGTGACCTCCATGCTTAAGTTCCTATAACAATAGGTTCCACATCTCACGTACTTTGATTGCACTTTCTGCGCAATCATGTACTTAATTGTATGATCCCCATCTCATGTTCTTTGATTGCGATTTTTAATAAAATCTTACTCCTTATAAAAAAAAATTCAATGATGCTCTCATTTAGATATTAGGCTCAATCAACTTTTGCATTATGCAGTTCATGCTTTTATGTATTATATGGGTATGTGGGATTTAAAGGATCAGTATCTTACTTTTTGTTTGATGCGACTCTTGATATACCCAGCACTTTTTGTTGGTAGATGTATCTTGCGAACATATTAATGAATTTTTAAATTGAATTTGCATTGTTGTTATTGAATTTATCCATTCATTTTTTCACAATTCTCGTAATGAACAGAGAGCAGGGAATGAAGCATTTCAAACCAGAAAGTATACTGAGGCAATAGAGCACTACACGATTGCTTTATCTAGCAATGTCCAATCACGTCCTTTTTCAGCCATCTGTCTTTGTAATCGTGCTGCAGCATTCCAAGCTTTAGGCCAAACTGCTGATGCTATCGCAGATTGTAGTCTTGCCGTCACCCTCGATGGAAATTATGCTAAGGTGTGTCTTTGAGCTAATATGTAGTGGATTCCTTGCTAATATGTAGTGGATTCCTTGCGCATGTACGACTTATTTTTGTTTTGAATACTTTCTCTAGTGATGTGAAACCAGTACATGACTGCTTTTTTTTATTATGTTGGCCAGTAAAGATAGAACGAACTTGTGAAAAAGAAGCTTTTTTTCTCTAATTGTAAATAGCAGACCAAAGCATACCAAGCTTTGTTCCTGAGCTCCTGTTGTGATGCAGGCTGTTCGCAGAAGAGCCACACTGCATGAGATGATCAGAGATTACAAACAAGCAGCTAGTGACCTTCAGAGACTTGTATCAATTCTTGAAAATTGTTTTGATAAGAAAGCCAAACAATCTGGCACACCAGATAGATCCACTAGCAGTGTGAAAGAATTAAGGCAAGCTCAAAAGCATCTGCCTTTGATGGAAGAAAAGGCTAAAGAGGGAATTCCCTTGGATTTCTACCTTATTTTGTAAGTTTTTCACTTTGATTGGAGCCTTCAGAACTTGGTATTTTCAGTTCTGCCTAATCTATTTAGTGTTGAAGCATATGATGGTTATTATAAAATAAAGCAAGAATTCCAAATGATGTTGTGCATTAGATTGAAGAGCGAATGGGCATTTCTTTTCTTTTGCCTCTTTTTGTTTTTTTTTTTGGGGGGGGGAGACGGTCGTGTGCACTTTGGCAAGACACTGATGAGTGATAATCACGAGACAACAATCCCTCATTTTACCCAAATAACATTTTACCCAATTTTTTGGTTATCTTGTGTTTACTTCTTTAGTGGAATTAGCTCGGACCACAATTGCAAGATGAATTTAATAAGATATGAAGTATTGATAGTTTGGAGTTGTGAAGCTCTTCTTCTGTGGCTTGCCTTACTGTCTATTTCAAGTTTTTGTTATTCACTATGTAAAACCATAAATTACAGGGGAATCAAACCATCTGACCCTGTATCTGATATCAAGAAGGCATATCGTAAGGCAGCTCTCAGACATCACCCAGACAAGGTTTAAAGCTTTCTTTATGCTTAAATATTAGTTTAATCATTATGTGAAATACATGGTTTTCACTCATCTTAGGAATTGTCTTTTAATCTTTCTTTTAATGTTTTTGGTGGGTTTTAGGCTGGCCAGTTCCTGGCAAGAAGTGAAAGTGGAGATGAAGGGCAACTCTGGAAGGAAATCTCCCAGGAGGTTCACAAGGATGCTGATAGGATTTTTAAAATGATTGGAGAGGCATATGCAGTACTTTCAGATGCCAACAAGGTTTGCTGCCCACATGATAACCAAATCTTTAGAACTTTTTTGTGGTTGATTGCATTTCCAGCATTGTTTCTGTTCGTCACTAGTGATTCCAACCTTGTTTTCCTTGGCTTGTGTGTGTGTGTGCGCGCAAGCGCTCGTGTTAAGGAAAGACATTAATCTGATTGATTATAACTCAATAGAAGCTACCTTGGGGCTTGGGTGCAATAAATTTTGTAGCATAGGGATGGGGAAAGTTTTCTAGTCCTAAGGAGCAAAATTATTTGATCAATGTGATTATGACACCAAAATCTATGTCGTTTTGAACTTACCTTGTGGACCTTGGTAAATTTATTAGGCCTATGGTGAAGAGAAGGAATTTTCAGTGCATTAAGGCATTATAGACGAGATATAGCGTCACTTGTCTTTGCATTATTATCTTATTTTTATTTTTATATTTCAGCAACTTCTCTACCCTGATTGACAATTCTGTGAACAGCGCTCAGAATATGATCTTGAAGAGGATAGGAGGAAAGCCCCAAAAGAAAGCCACAGAAGTGAGGGTTATAGAAGAACTTCAAATGTTTACAGCTCTCCATTTGAAAGTAGTACTACCAGAGGAAACTGGTGGGAGGATTGGAAGACGCATGGAAACTCACATTCTCAATGGTAAGAAGTAAGAACACACTGGAAGTGTCATATTTTTTAAGTGACTGGGTCATGGTACAAGAGCATGACAGATTATAGCAGTCCTAGTTCCACAAAGAATCTTTGGACATTACTGGGTACTGATCTAGTCCCAGCCTCTGGTATTTAGCAGCCAAGTTATACATTTTGTTGGAAGTGACCGATCATCGGTTTAAGAATGGTAGTGTATGCGCATATCGCATTTTGATTACGAAGATTCCATACATAAAGAGTGGAAGGTTCCCTGACACAGCATCTCAGCCCCTCAACGAATGCTAATTATGAAGGAGAGATGAAGTTATTTGGCATACCTCGATTTTGATAGAAAAAATGGAGTCCATATTCAATTGTAATTTTTGTATTGTTCTTACAAATGGCTTTTTATAGCTATTTATAGAAGATGCATGCTAATTGTTATTACCTTACAGCGGTGCCATCTGTCGCTTGTCTTGTAATAATGAGTTAGTTTTGTGGTTCTCTCATTTCTCCCCATCCATACTATTACTGGGGAAAAGATGGATATCAAAGAAAAATGAAGAGTACCAAATATCAACATTGGTGATCTAACCTTTGGCTTTCTGTAATGAATGTATCCCCCCCACTCTGCCTCGCCTCAGATTTGGGGAATTGACGTTTTGGTAGAAAATAGTCAAGACGATCAACAGGCAAAAATGTGGAGAGAGAGAGAGAGAGAGAGAGAGCTCTTTAGATCTAATATTCCTTGCCAGAATTGCATAATTTCTAGTCTCTAATTCTGGGAATTGAAATTACTCACTGGAATTGCACAAATTTGAATCTTTCACTCAGCCCAAAAGAAACAAAATTTCGAATAATATGGAAATGTGAATGAATAACTCCCTAGAAACTTCACCACAAAACTTAACGCGCAACCTGTGCCTGTGTTTGTTCCAGAAGCTGACTGACCAACTTGTAAGTACGTCCTGAGAGTGCCTTGGTGTGGTCTATTAGCTGCTCGTACCTGGAAAGTGAACATTTTAGGGAGCAGGTTAGGAAAATAGCGACGAGGGAAAAGGACACAAAGGGTATTCAAGATATCTTCACTTACACGTTGGGATGATTGGGTTCCATGATCACAGTTCCTGACTGAGAGTCAATCTTAGCATCGAGTTTTGAGCTCCGGATAAGATTCACAATCCATCTCTCAGCCTCCTCATAATTCAAATTCAATTTCTCTGCAAGCACTCTGCCACAAAGCGCAACTCATATCCAATTCAATGCAATTAAAACTCTCTTCATGGCAAATTAAGTAATCCCACAAAATGACAGAAAAGTGAGAATCACAAGCATCTTTATAAAGTAAGCCAACTGTTTTCACATTAATCAAATATATAAATGATGTGTTTCAGTTAAACAATTTATTGCTCATTTTATATATTTTCATTCTTGAAATCTTTTCAGGAAATGAATCTTGTATAAAAGATAGTTTTAATCCCTTCACTTTATTGATCCGTTTTTTCACTAGTCCTTATGTTTTGTAAAATGATAATTTCTTTACCCAGCAAAAATTAACACTGAAAAATAGTTTCCAGTGCTCTCTTCTGGGGAGGAAGGGGGCCAAAAGCTCATTCTAAATAATTTGGACCTACTTTCCTTTTGATACAATATGATAGCATAATCTATCCCAAAAAAGGAAGAAATAATAAGTCTCTAAACTCCAATATAAAAGAAAGAGAAGTGAGATTGAAAGAATATGCAATGCTATGAAATAAAAATGGAATATATTTCAAATCCTTCCCCAAAAAGCAACTAAAAAGTTTTTAATATGTTAGAAACTCATATTTCCATGCATAAAGCTACAAAATACACTATCAAAAAGCAGATACATACCCCATGTCAATGCGCTGATGTATACGGCAATAGGTCTCAAAGATAAATAGGCGGGCATTTTCAAGAAACTCATCTCTCAGTGGTACTGTAGAAAAGTTGCCTTCTTCAACCCGTTTGCCAAGGAAGGGATCATTCAATATTACCTACATTGCCATAATAAGTTTGCATATTTTAAGACCAAAGCTATAACTAACATCCAACCAAGTGATGCCATTCAATGAAAGGAAAGTGTGATGTTATTACTACTAGAGTAATGCTGTCCTCGCAAATGTTTTGTTCACAAACATCTTATCAGGTGCCTCTCACCTTTTGTAGAAAAAGAGTATTGGGTTGAAACCAACCACCATAGGTATGGAAAAGAGTATTTGTCACTGAAATATAAATATATATATGTGCGTGTGTGTGTGAAACTTACTTCTTCACACTCCCTCATCTTCTTTTTTGCGCCGTCAAAGTCATAGTTGACATACACACATGCTAAAAACTCTGTAATAGGATCTTTGTAAGAGTGCTGCTCTTGCTGAATAACCTTTATAAAATCTTTGAATTGAGGTCGTCTCCTTTTGTTCACAATAAATGCAGTGGCTAAGTAGCGTAAAAGATGGGGAGCACTTGTTTGAATTGCGTTAAGATACCTGACACAAACATTTCATATTTTTAGATTGGGATTGATCATAAAAACTAAGTTTTGCAGATATACAACTTAAAAACTTGCCAAATATACAAAGGACAGAACAACATCTGAGCCTCAAATGAAAAACAAGTGTTTTTAAGCATGGAAATTGTATATGTGGCATAATTGCCACGCCAATAAAGCATTATTATCCTTGACCCACCATGTAAATTGCAGCTGGTTCTCTACACGAGAGTGCCAAGCCACATTAAAAGACAAGGAGCAAGGTACTTATAGAGGTCTAAAGACTCAAATTCCATACTGTTCAGACGCTATTATTATTCTTTTTTTCAATTTTATTAAAAGCACAAAATGACCATACTCTTACGCTTATTTTGCACTACTTATGTTCTACGAGGATTTACAATATCAAATATCACAATTTCATCATCAACAAGGCAAAATAAAAGTGCAGTGCGTGTGTGTGTGCGCGCGCACGCACAAAGCTGCTAATTTTTTTTTTCACCATTGTGTCAAGTTATCTGATCAGCAAGAACCAACAAAACTAGATGAAAGACTAGAGAAAAATGAGACCAACAGAAAATAACAAAATCTTGCTTTACCAATAGCAAATTACAAAAAAATGGAAGTAACGAGTAAATAATAGCAATTACACAGTTAAAGCTATGATTGAAATAAATTAAATTGCTATTGAAGATGAGTATATAAACAATCCTCAAGAGTTAAAAATTGTGGAGGATTAAGAGAGCTATGTATTTAACAAAATCAGACTGAGGTAGATAGAGCTTGTGACTTTTCAGAAACAGTCTTAAGTAAATAGAACAGAAATAGAAGATTTCAGAAGGCATACTTATCCTGGTTAAACAAGTCAATGATCTGTGTTCTTCCATTGTCATGATTGAAAAAGATGAAGAGGCTCCAGTGCATTAACCATATTCTACTTTGCACCTGATTCATTGGTGAAGAAAAACTCTGCAACGAAGTCACCATTACTAAACTTAACTTAAACTGAAACATAACAAAAACCCAAGTGCATAACAGGAACAAATGATGCATGAAAAAGAAAAAAAGAAATAACCTTTGAGTCAATAATTTCTTTCAACCGATTGAGCTCTTCAAGAGCAATGTCCCAATTTTGCATCAGAATCTCAGCTGCAAGCTTTCCCCACAATGCACTCAGACTCCTTTCGTTATTTGTGCATAAGGCCCTATACTGATAAAGATAGTCAGCAGCTCCAGAGTAGTTTCCACATTCAAACTGAAACTTGGCATACTGATATAGCGCCTCTATCTGTTCTGTTCCTATCTGGTAAAACAGGATCATCATTTATGAGTTCAAATTCAAGAAGAAGAGAAAATTCTCAATTTTAGGTGCCGAACTTAACATAAGTGGCACCAGCAACACATCTAAAAGATCAACAAGATCTTCCTACTGAAATGATAAAATCGAGAACAGTTCACAATTCCTGGGGAATTATGTGCTATTAATATTGGGATAAAAAACGATAGATTAGATTACAGATTACACAACTGGAAAAGTTTCTGCTAACAACGCTCATATTTTTTTAAGTACAATAGAAGATGTACAAGAACTACCAAAAAATATTCACCTGAACCACACGTATATGTGAAACATGATCTGTGGTCGTTTTCACAAGAATTCGAAACACATTTAATTGCATTTTGCACAAGAGACCAATAATTTTAAAAGAAAAAAAATACTAATACCCTACCAAATATAACCAAATACTCCATCAAAGCCAATGCTAATACGAACATCACTCGGTTGATTAATTCCAGAAACCCATAATCAAATCTTAGAGATTCATTTCTAAAAGAACACGTACACATACAATAAACACTAACGCGACACAAATATCTTTAAAAAATCAAAGTTTATAATTTAATTAAACCTGGTATCGCTCGTTGAGCATTTGAAGATTGTACAGCTTGTCAGCCCTGAGCTCCTGCACGGCACTCGGGTTCTGCAAAAACGCCACAAGAGGCGCTGCTGCTTCCTCCAGAGCCTTGAGCCTAGCCACAACCTCCACCCTTCTCTCCACCATATCTATAAATTACAATCAAACACACATCAAAGCCCCAAAAATCAGTAGGCAAATATATAGGTACAAATAAGTACAAAAACAAAACGCGGGGGGGAGGAAGGACCTTGGGGAACGTCTTCGGCGTGGTAGAGGCTCTTGTGGATGTCCATGGCGTAGTCGACCATGTTGGTCCTGTTGAGGAGCTCTATCTTCGATTTCAGGATCTGCTCATCCTCGTAGAGATGACGCTCCTGCAGAAACTCCAGGAGTGGGAAGACCAAGTGCCGGTCCAGGTTTGGCGCAATCCGCGGGGTCAGGTCGTAGCTCGCCATGGCTGCGCACTCTCTTCCCCACTCTTGATTCTGCTCCAAAGCTTTAGCCCTAAACGTCAAGCAAGTACAAGTGTACAACAAAAAGTTTGGGTTCCCATTTTTGAATTAAATATCAAAAGTGCCCCTGGAGATTTCTAAATATCACGAGTACCCCCTCCTTGTGGTAACCGTTTTAGTCAGGGGTATAAATTTAAACCGAAAAACTGGTCTGAATCAGATTGAATCGGATTGATTGATCCGGTTTTGAATCGGTCCAGTTCAGAACTGGTTTCTATTTTATGAAAACCGGCCAGATTCGATCCAGTTTCGATTTTATAGTTTTCAGAACCGAACTGGACCGGTTAGAAAAAATATATATATATAAATTAATTTTATATATTATACAAAATATTTATATATAATATATAATTATATATTAAATATTTATATATAATTATATATCATATATGAAATAATTTTATATTATAATTTATAAATTATAACATAAAATGTTAATCTTAAATATAAATATTTGTAATTTTTTTGATCATGTGTTGTTAATATAATTATATATAAGATAAAGTTGTTATAATTTATAAAATAAAAATTTAATTTTAAAAATGAAAATTTAATTGATTATATGCTTTAAACATAATATATATATATATTAAATTATTAAAAACATTTTTATAAGAAGTAACACTTTATTATATGTTTTTTACCTTTAAAAAAAAAGGAAAATCGGACCGGATCGGACCGAACCGGAAAACGGAAAAACCGGAGGTACCAGTTTAGGAGGATAATCGAGACGTAATCGGTTTTTGAAAAATGCAAAACTGGTACATACCGATTCGGTCATAGATTTTGTCCAAAACCGGACCGGACTAGTTACACCCCTAGTTATAGAAGGGCCTAACACGCTCCTTACGAGGGCGTGGGAAAGGAGTATAGAAATGTCTGCGTAGCAGAAAATAAGTTCGGCCCAGAGTCCCGAATGACGTTTGTTTTTACATAATAGTAAGTGTGCCACACATGGTGGATGGCGGTCCCAGCGGTACTGCCGGCTTGGAGCGCCGATAAGGAGGTTACTGAGAGAGGGAGACGCTCGGGGAGAAGGGAGAGAGAGAGAGAAGGGCTTCGGTGGCTGTGGGAGAAGCTTACGTCAACGAGGGGTTGGGTGTAGTGACACAGTTGGGCTGCAACGGCGGTTCTGGCAGCAGTAAGAGGGAGAAGTAGTGGGAGAGGGGTTTGATTTCGGGAGGAGAGAGGGAGAGGGGCTACATTGTTGGGGGCTAGGTCGAGTCGGGAGGTCACCAGTGAGAGGGAATGGCAGTTGGTGGTGGCCAGCGATGAGCTATGGCAGTGATGCTGTGGCTGGGAGATCGAGTCTTGTGAGGCGCATGGCTGAAGAGGGGAAATAGGAGAGAGAGGGAAAGTGGGGAATGAGAGACTAGGAAAAATAGACACGTGGCATTCTAATAGTGTCACATCAGTATGTAAGATCCCTTTATGTCTCTAGCAGCCTTCATGATACTATTGCATATTTTTAGGTAGAGTTTGGATAGTGAGATGATATTATTTTAGATAAAAATTAAAAATTGAATAAAATATTATTATAATTTTTTTAATATTATTATTATTTTGAGATTTGAAAAAATTGAATCGTTTATTGTATTTTGTGTGAAAATTTATAAAATTTGTAATAATGAGATGAGTTAAGATAATTTTGGTATCCAAATTGAGATTAATGTTTTACTATTTAATTATTTTTCTTCTCTTTTAACTATTTGAATTTAGATTAAAAATTTTTAAAATATGACATTATTGCATAATTAAAAATAAATAAATTTAATCAACTATAATTATGTAATTTAATTAATATAAATTCGATTTTATAAAATTTGATGCGTAGAAAAAATGTCAATTTTTATAAAATTAATTTTATTTTTAATTAAATTATATGATTATATTCGTTGATTGATTTCATTTTCTTTTAACTTATGCAGAATGTCATGATATGTTATGATATTTTCAAAGAGTAAAAGAATAAATAAATAAATGAAATGGAGATTAACATAATAATATTAGAAAAATTATTCTCATCAGTTATTATTTATCATTCTATATTCTATACTTATAAAAAATATCTCTATATATTATGAAAAATATTCTTACATCTTATGAAAAATTTATAAATATAGAGTATGAGAATGAATAATGATTAATGCAAATTAAATTCCAAATCTCTAATATTACAATAAGTTTAGGAGATGAGATGAAAATTTTATGTTTTATTTAAAAATTTAAAATATTATATTTTAATATTATTATTATGTTAAAATTTAAAAAAATTAAATTATTTATTATATTTTATATAAAAATTCGAAAAAAGTTTAATGATTGAGTTACATCCCACCAACCAAGCCTGCCACTGCATACAGCGCTGGCTTCATCGGCAGTTTCAAATACCAACGATAGTATAATTAGTATTACCACCGCCGCCACCACCTGCGGAAGATCCATTGAGCAAAAAAGAAGAGCAAGCGCCGAGCAATGCTCTTCCACGCCAACCTCACGACCATCTTTCTCTTTCTCGCTTCTCTCATCCTCTCATCCAACCACTTCATCTCCATAGCTCTTGAGTCTGAAGTGGGTATGTTCTCTCTCTCTCTCTCTTGCTGGTTTTTTTTTTGGTTTTAAGTCTGAGTAAGTCATACCATTGCTGTTTTAGTTTATCTTAAAGGTCGCTAATGGGGGGATTTGGTCTTTTTCTTTTGCATTTTTCTGAGATTTGAAGGAATGGTTTCCTTCAATGGTTTGCGTCAACTCATAACATCAGGGACAAAACATAAACCTTTGTTTTATAATATGTATTTTGTTTGATCGAATCACATTTTAGAGAAATGTCATTCTGTAACTGATAATGGATAACGAACACATTAACGCGTGCAAGACAGCTTTATACTCCCCCTTCCCTCTCTCTCTGTTCTTCAGTAACTGTAATTTAGATTTTTTTTTTTCTTTTCATTCGAAATCGTTCCTTCCTTAAAATCAAATTATGAGAATAAAAACTAATCAACTCTCGTGGAGTAAACTAATCTGAATAAGTTTTAGTTATTTCTTCACGTCCTTTTTGTGAAATTAGTTATGTTTATTCATATGAATGCTGAGATCTCGTTTTGAAGTTGAAGATTCCTTTAATTCTGTTTTTAAACCAATGCCAGCTGTTATTTATTTAATTTATATAAACTTAACGCTGAACTCTGAGGAGCAGCTACTAAATCCACATGCTGTCGCCCAGAAAAAAAAAAAACAATTTCTTGTCGAACTCGTTAAGCCATTCATATCAGATGTAAATTAATATATCAATATAAAAGTTCGATTTGTTCATGTAGTGATTATCGTTATAGCTGCCCTTTTGTCGCATGATTGTAGTATTAGGTTACCAAAAAAATTAAAAAGTCCTCGTAACGGTTAATGCCAGCACCTGGGTTTGAAAAGAGTCAAAACTTTTCGTGTGTCGGATGTTTTTCACTTGTCCTTTTGTCGGATCGTATTATTTCAATTTTTTCCTTTCACTTGTCCTTCTCTCTCTCTCTCTCTCTCTCTCAAACCTATTTATTTCAATTTATTTGCTAGATTTTTGTTATAAGTATTTCTTTGCTCGAATTTTGTATTGATAACGCTTTCTCTCTTGATAGAATTGGTGAATTTTGACTTGGGATGATCATATTCATGGGATCACATGGAAAAGTAATGTCACATTATGCCATTGTGTCTCACCTAGTACTTTAGTAATGATTATGAATCCACCATACTTCTAATACCCTTGCAAATGATCCGTTAGCGACTTGTTCATTCTTGCTAATGGTGCTTAGGATATGAAAATGGCATTGCTTTTCATCTATATCTCATTTCTAAGGAAACGCATGACATTGGAAAGAGTAGTGTATTTTGCAAATCTGATTTTGCACTTCCTTTATCCTTAATATTTTTTTCCTTTTTTTTTGGTTTTCTTTGGGGTGTGGGCAGATGATGAGAGTCCATTTACTTACACCGAGGGAACTGGTCAAGGGCCAAACAATTGGAGCCAAATCGATCCACATTGGAAAGCTTGTGGTCATGGGAAAATGCAGTCTCCTATTGATCTTTTGGACAGAAGGGTGCAGGTTTTTCCTGCTCTGGGAAAATTAAAAAGGGATTACAAAGCAGCTCCTGCTGTTGCGAGGAACAGGGGACACGACATTACAGTAAGATGCCATTGACTCTATGCTTTGTTATCCTTTCCCATAGCCATGTTTCAATATCAATTCAGTTAATATTTGAAACTTCAATCCCATGAATGCATGAGTGGCATGCCACCAGCTCAGATTGTCCAATCCAGACAAGTTTAATTATTTGATTATCAACCCATACCACATCACTAGTTCCTATACATGATCCGTCTAAGCTATGACACCTTAATATATATATATCTGATGGTGACATGTACATCTATATGCTGACATCAATTGGTTTGATTTATAATTCAAAATAAATGTTTCGCCAGGTGGTATGGAAAGGGGATGCAGGAGAAATTAACATAAATGGGACTAACTACAAGCTGCAACAGTGTCATTGGCATTCACCCTCTGAACATACATTCAATGGATCAAGGTCATTTGTTTGCCTTCTATTTTTTTACAGTTTTCCGTCTGTACATCTAGCATACTAATTAATTTATGAACAAACCCACAGCACTCTTTTTTTACCTACAAAAATGTAAGGTCTGTTCACAAATATTTTCTGCAAATTCCATTTTCAGGTATGAATTGGAGCTCCACGTAGTTCATTTAAGCTCCAATGGAGAGATAGCTGTTGTCGGAATTGTTTATAAATATGGCCGCCCTGATCCCTTCCTTACAGAGGTAACTATACGGATTTATCTTCAATTTGCTTGGACGCATACATAATGAAGACATTGAAGAGTGCATGTACGTGCTATTGACAGAAGTTCCAACTTCTTAGGCACATAATATCGCCAAATGGGCTGCCTCCAGCTACGGTGCCGGAAGCATTCCAGTGGCAAACCTCCATCCCTCTCCCTTTTATCTCTCTTTTTCTCGGGAAAAAAAATGCAAATATCTATTAAATTTTGGGGTATTACACCCCAATGATCTCTTTATGCATGCAATCAAAATGATTTGGAATGTACAAGTAATAACATATGTGATTATTTTTTAACTGTTTCCTCATCCCACCCCCTTTCTTTTTGACAGCTGTTCCACCACATAAAATCAGTAGGAGAAGAAGAGAAAGATTTGGGGATTGTTAACCCAGGACTAATTAAATTTGGGAGCAGAAAGTATTACAGATACATTGGTTCTCTTACAGTTCCTCCATGCACTGAGGGTGTCATATGGACAATGGTCAAGAAGGTCCTTTGTCATACTCCATTGGTTATTGAAATGTTGCACTTCACAATGCCATGCACTTTTACCAACATGTGACTTCTTTTGTATAGGTGAGGACAGTTTCAAGGGAGCAAGTGGCTGCTTTAAGGGAAGCTGTTCATGATGTAAGTTTATAAATATACTAGCGCCTCTGAAAAATAAACAGTCATGACGCATGTTCCCTGATGCTGAAAATTGACTGATGGTTTGTTCCTTTCACAGGGTTTTGAGGCAAATGCAAGGCCGACTCAACAATCAGATTCAATAGCAGTTGAGTTTTACACTCCAAGGGAGAATGGAGGTTCTACTTAGGTGCCAGTAATCCGATGGACGTCAACATGTACTGGAGCAGAAGAGTTGTATAATTTTCATGTTTTGATCGGCTATCGATCTTTGTGTTTTAGTGATTAATGTCATTACTACTGTCTTCCCATGTATCCCAGAACTGTCTTGAGTTACCGAAAGGGAAGCAAAAACAGATCAATAAACATTGACTTTTACCTAAAGACTGATAGCATCGATCGTTGTCGAATAGCAGAATGGGAAATAGCTATGCATTGAGAAATCTGTCAGCAAATTACAGTCATAACAACTCTTATTACAAGACTTTAACCAATGTAACGAAAGATATAGAGCTTTTACTAAAGCTGGAAATTTAAAGCAAATATCAGTTGCAGTGAAACACACTAAAGACCGTGGTCATTACATCAAACCAATCCGAAAACCATTAACATCCTATGCAATCAGGAAGGGCAGAACAGTCAGCATGAAGGCCTCATAAGTGAAACTTGCTGAACCAGAGTATGCTTTGTCTTTCTCCTTGAATTTCTCAGTTAGTCCCTACAACATGCATGATTAACAGCCTTAAAAACCAAATGTCGAAAAAGTAAAATGTCTGGGTTCATGACCAGAAAGGAAACATCTCTTGGTCAACCATTTGCCAATTCCACATTCAATAAACTATGAAAACAGTTTAATTTCTTCGATTGCCAGTAATCTCGGATTCAAAAATTTAAGAAACGCATAATTCAAACATGACAGTTATGCAGCAATATTAAAAAAATGAAAAGATTTCTTCTTTACTTTGGTTGTGAAATCATACTGGGAGGGAAAGTAGCTAGAATTCTGTAATTGGGTGTGATTCTCAACACTTAGGCCCATTTGGATTCAGAGATGAGATGAGTTGAGATGGTTTATAAATAGTAGTGAGATTTTTAGTTGAAATGAGATAAGATGAGATGGTTTCATCTCACCTCTAAATCCAAACGGAACGGGTCTCTTAAACACAACTCAAAAAGGTCAGTGGTGTTGAAAAAAGAAAATGCCTTCTCCGGCTAGTGTTAAAAGTTAAAACCAGTTACAATGGGGCCCTGCTAGACCCAATGTAATTAATGCATTGGGAATGCAAGGGTAGAGATAACATTTCAATCATGGTAGTGATGATATTAATTACAAGAAATGAGCTCACCTTAACTGTTAGACAGCACCTGCATTGCAAATTCAGAAAAAAAGAGGAAGAAAATTCAGTTGATAATAAACAAAGAATATTCAAATTTGCAACTTACATATATATATATATATGAGTAAGTAAAAGAGTATCAGATACTCCAATCAACCAACAAAAGATTGAAACAGTAAACAAAACATACTCGATGAAATTATCATATTCAATGGCCTTGCTTTTGCCTCCAGTTTTATCAAACTTAGACACGAGAAGATCCAAAACCAACGGTGAGACAGCAAATCCCAGACTCTGAAGTGCCTCTCGCAACTCATTAGAATCAATCTTGCCACTCCTGTCCCTATCAAATCTCTCAAAAATGTCCTGAAGCAATTGAATAGAGTAGAAGATGATTAATCAAATATAGATTTGAAGAGAAAGATGTATTGTCTGTCAATTATAATTTAAAACTTTCCTACTTACCCTCCAACTCTGAAGACTGTAAAACACTGCAGTGAACTCCTTAGGTCCTACAGTAAAATCAGGTTTAGGAAAAAAAATTAAAGTCGATAAACCTTGGAAGGAGTAGAACCACTAGATTCAAAATAAGCTTAAGCCCAGGCTTGAGTAAGTTGGCCATTTCAATGCAAAAGTGACCTTATATGTATGTATCAGTTTTCAAGTGATCAAAATATCCATATATGTAAATCAATTACTACAACTCTTGAACAAAAGAAGTGGCCTTATATGGGTTATATCTCCAGTTATAATTGGTAAAAGTACGGGATGCTGAAATCGTTACAAACTAACATGAATAACCTACAAAATGCAAATTATAGCTTTTGCCCAAAAAGTACAAAAGGATTCTTTTCTTATTACTTCCACTCCTCTTTTTTCTTTTTTCTTTTTTTCATTTTTTTTTTAATGTCGGGAACTCTCCAAGATAGGACCCTTCGGATCCACTCCGCAGAGTAAACCTCGGTCCCATACACTGCACCCTCAAAAAGTTTTCTACACGAAACTGATTAAATCACAAGCTTTTCACCAACCACTCCCAAAATATAACTTCAATCATAGCATATTCATCTTCAGGCGGTAACCCTGTTCAGTGTAATCCTATACAATTCTTGGATGTGTTTTACTATTTTTTAGTTTGTACAAATTTTGACCATCACTACCATGGTTGGCCTTGGCCATATTTTATGAGACATGTAACATATATTTAGTAAGAAATTCAAGAGCCTACACAGGAGTCCATTTTGGTCCTACGGGTCGCAAACGGTCTGCCATATGAGCTAATATATACTTGAATAAAAAAAATTAAATTAAAAAAAAAAGATTATTAAAGCTTTTCTATGTTTATTTACGAAAATTTCTCGCTAACTAATTTTATTGAAATTTTATCAAAATAAATAAGCAGCTAAAAACAAAACGCATGCAATCAACCACTGGGACCGCGAATTTAATTGGGGGCCCATCCCAGTAAAGACACCGGCAGCTATCACACAGTTATTGGCCCATCCCAATAAACCACTCCAAGGAGACAAAATATCAGAGGCCAGATTCATAATTTTTTAAGAAAAATCGAAACGAAGTGAGGGTATTATGGTCATTTCGTTGCGTTCTTTTCGTATCTGTAACGCAACCCTCTGAACGTACCACGAGTCAAAACACCAAGCACTCTGGTCAACCAGAACGGAAGTCGTTCCCGTAAATCGGAGGACGCCCAACTCAACCGGCGCAATTTTTAACAGCACGCCGGGATTTCCCCTTTCTTGACGCAATTCGGAACATTCAGTTGTTTCTTTACCGAGCAGGACTTACTTCACCGAGAGAGTAAAACCAGAGTTCTCGATCCCTTACGATTGCTAACTTTACACTACCATACATGAGAGAGAAAGTCTGACCGATTTTCCTGGCGTTGGAATTGGTGAAGAGGTACATGAGAAGATGGACGGTCCTCAAGCTGAAGCTCTGATTGTAAGAAGACAGCGCCCTCTGCAACTCCTTATCGTCGATAATCCCGCTGCCATCTTGGTCAGCAATCCCGAAGCAAGCGACTACGTTGGGATCGGTGCCGGGCGGGAAGTTGGAGGGCACCAGTGATGCGAACGGGCTGGAATAGTTTGGCGCCGATGGGGGATATCCAGAGGCGGCGGAGGAAGATTGTTCCTTGGGGGGCTTGTGGTCGTAGGGCGAGGCCGGGGGGGCGGCGCCGTAGGGTTGGGCCACGGGGACGTAGGGGGACTGGCCGTGTGGCTGTGGTTGGTGTTGCGGTGGAGGTGCCCCGTAGGGGGAGGAGCCATAGGGTTGGCTTCCAGGCGGCGCGCCATAGGGTTGGCTTCCAGGCGGAGCGCCATAGGGGGTGGCGTAGCCCTGTGGTGGGGGTGTCCCGTAGGGGGAGGAGCCATGGGGTTGGCTTCCAGGCGGCGCACCGTAGCCGTAGTCGGGAGGATGGTTTGGGTGTCCTGACATTTTGCTGTAGAGAGCTGAGGGGGGTGAGCCAGGTTGGTATTGAATCTGATGTAGTCCACCATTTTATCCTGCGCGTTCTCATCCGATGAACGAGTCATGCGACTTCGGGCTCCCAGCAAGCTGTCATTACGAAATTGCCATCTTTTGTTCTGACTTGGTCCATATTTCGTCCTGATTTATTTTGTATGCATTATTATTCTCACTTTTCCATTCACATGTAATATTTTTCATTGATTAATAATTTTGTTCAAAAACAATTGCCCTAAATATAAAAGAAGTGAAATAAACATGTAATATGTAATATTTTTATTATATATATATATAATTATGTTACATACTGTCGTTCTTACATATTTATTATATATTTTATTGATGTGATTAGTCGAAATAATTATTTTATATTAAAAAAATAATGTAACCAATCATATTAATAGAGTGCACAATAAATATATAAAAATGACTGAACATAAAATTTTTTATATTTATATTTATTGTTTTTTTTATGAAATTTATAAGTCTTTCTAATTGATACAGAAAAATATTGTTGATGGAAATGTATGTCACATCAGCACAAGAAAATAAAAAGTGGTTTGGATTTATAGATGAATTGAGATGGGTTGAGATGGTTTGTGAATAGTAAAATAAAAGTTGAATTATTTATTATATTTTATGTGAAAATTTTGGAAAGTTATTTTGAAATTTGAAAAAGTTGAATTGTTTATTCTATTTTATATGAGAATTTGAAAAAGTTGTAATGATGAGATGAGTTGAAATAGATTGGGATGAGTTACAAATACAAACGAGAACTAAAAGGTAAAATAAAGTTGGAAATATAACATGACTTTCAATTACGTAGCTAAATTTGAGAAGCAATAAATTTTTTTTTTAGACGACGACTCGTATTAATAAATTAATAATATTAAATCATTTTGACCAAAAACTGACAATAAAATTATATAAGACTCGCGTTACTACGAGTCTCCAAATTAATTTGAATATGTAATTGATTAGAATATTAACCCACGTGGTAAAGTTGATGTGCTCTAAAGCACCAACAAACCTTCGTTGTAATTGAGAAAGTACTACAAATATTACTCCATCTATATTTTTTAAATATCAAAATAAATAGGTTAAAATATCAATGTAAATAAGTTAAAATATGTATTTGAATATAGGAAATAAATTTAAATGAGTTTAATTCTTTTATAAAAATTTAAAAAAATAATAAATTTCATCATTAATTGATTTGAGATAGGTTGAGACCACTTAACCGACCAAACACAGCATTAATCTCCACATCTCATACTCCTATTTTTTTTAAACACCATTATTTAAATAATTTTTTTAACTAAAATGTGTACCAAGACATCTTATTTTCAAACCAGCTAAATTTTAACTTTTTTTTTTTCTATCTGGAGGTTAATAAAAACATCAAGCAAAAACTCCATTTTAGGAGGGATTCTAAAAAATAAAAATATTTTAATCACAAAAAAATTATATAAAAACAGATTTAACATATCATATCAAATAATAACAATTTATGAGATTATTTTTACAAGATCTCTTTATAATTATAATGATTTTTTTTTTCAATTCCAATGCAGTTCTCCATATGTGCGTGGCATAATCATATTTTTTATATTTATCTTACAAAAAACTTATCACGAGTTAATTTGGTCTTTGCTAAAAATTTCACATATTTTCTATATATTTATAAACACAAGAGTATCTCAACAATTTTAGTAAGAGAAAAACTTGCAGCCAGATGGGTTTAAAACCCATTTTCACACCTGCCAATCACATATTGCCACGTATGCCATGCACAAAAATACTTCCTGCATCTCACCACACCTGAATACCTCTCATATATTTCCTTCAAATATGTTCTTCCATTCTCACTGCATTGCATCAAATCAACCCAAGACCCCATCTCGCTGCACTGAACCTTCCCATCAGAAAACCCTGTTCTCTCCCTCTTCCTTCCTCAAGCCATCAACCCAGACGGACTCTATGTTCTCTCCCTCCCTCAAAGAGTTGGACCAATGAAAGATGACCAATGACTTAATAACCGGACCAATGACTTATTGCAGAAAAAAAAAAAATTTGATAATCATCACAAAATAGACAACCTTACCGTATAGCTTGAAGAAAATAATTTAAGCCACGTTCATATACTGTTAATATATAGGAATAGATTTGGTCATGTGGCATATATTTATAATTTATTATAAATTGACCAACTAATAGAATTAGTCCCAGGTAGGGATATTATTTAAAAAAAAATTCATTACAGGTCAGGCGAATTTGAACGACTATTAATTATATCTTCAATAAAAAATTTTGGTTAAAAACAATGAAAAGTCCACGAAAAATTAATGAAAAACATCTCAAAAATTTTGTATTGTCGACAATATTTCAAGGAGAAAACACTACAATACTTAGATGGATGAATGCCTCAGGAGAGACGTATTTTGGAATTGAATAAAATAGAAGAACAAGCCTTGCGAAAATAAAGTAGAAGAACAGAGCAGGCTTTGAAGTGCGTCTCCCTCTTCAAATTGTTTTTTGCCTTCTGTCCATTGGCTTTTCGCGTCGAGTGGGGCTTCTCTTCCATCGGCTTGAGAGAGGGAGAGAACAGAGAGTCTGTCCGTTGTCTGGCTTCCATCGGCTTGAGGAAAGAAGAGGGAGAGAACAAAGAGTCCCAGATTGATGATGGCTTGAGCATGGGAAGGTCAATATATATACAACGAGAATGGAGAGGAATGGATTGATGGAGGCTGGGAAGGTGCAGTATGTAGTATGCAGTAAGTCCCGATCGAGTTGATGGCTTTATATTGATGGATTTGAAGGAAATATATGAGAGCTTTTCAGGTGTGGTGAGATGCAGGAAGTCTTTTTGTAAATGGCATACGTGGCAAGATGTGATTGACCAGTGTGAAAAGGGATTTTAAACCCATCCGATTGCAAATTTTTTTCTCTTTTAGCAAATGTCTCTAAAAACTTATTAAGTATGTAAATTATGTACATAATTCCAAGTGCATATTAAAATCCTCATTTCATCGATGTGGACAAAAATAAATGGATATATAAGAAAAGTCAATTAATATTGGTAATGATATTCCGATTTGTCATTACTCGTTTTAAATAACAGCATAAGCTCGCATGTTGGGTTTGTCCGAGTTGGCAAATAATAAAGAATAATATTATTTTATTCTCTCATTTTGATTATTCAGTTCGACTACTCATGTATTTAATTTATTTTTTTATTTATTGGTTAAGAAATTGATTATTAGTATATTGATATTTAAAAATAATGTTTAAAAATATTAAAAAATGTGAAATGAAAAAATGAAAAAAAAAACATTAATTTTATCTAGACAGCACGCCCAACGGTCACTATTACCTCAATTTTGTTGAATTGACAAAACAGTTTAGAAGATAAGTCAACATCATTAACCTTTAGAACGATGTATGGTTGAGTTTTACAAGCTTTGTTATGTACAATCAATTTTGCGCATTATCTATATATTTTATTAATGTGATTAATTATCTCAATTTTGTCTAATAAGCAAAAAATATTGGACATAAAATTTTTGGAGTTTTATATACATCTTGTATCAAGCAAAAATTTATTTAAAATATAATATATCAAAATTTTAAAACATGAACTTATATGAATGATAATCACAAAATATAACATAAAAAATGAGTAATATTAGATGACTTCTTAATATTTGTAAGTCTTACACACTTCTTTTAAAAAAAGTAGAGTCCATCATTAAAAATATATTTTTTTATGTGAGTCTTAAATTTATCTATTTTTTTCAGATGATAAATGATATTTACAATCATGAAATGTACAAGCGCCGCACATTCATTTAAAAAAAGTAAGTAAATATGAGACCACATAAAATAATTATTTTTTAATAATAGATTATACTATTTTTCTAAATGAGTGTACGGTATTTACACAATTCATAGCTGTATCTAGCATTATTCTTTTCAAATTAAGTATGCAGAATTTACATATTCTAAAATTGTAAATATAATTTCTCAAAAAATAATATTTCTTTAACGCTATACATCTCACCATTTTAATGCTATGATTAAATTAAATTATTCGCATTTAATCTCTTTATTCTAAAAATGGTTTGAAAATATAATTGAAAAGATAAAAATTTGTTGGGGGTGTAATCTACAATTGTAAATTGAACATACTAGATTTGGTTGAATGACTCCCACATCTCCTTGCTAAAACACACAAAGCTTCATCCCATCACAGGGACTGTCACTGGCTCACAACCCATCTCTTTCGGTGGCTCTCCTCCTAACCACTAGGCCTAAAAAATCTGGATTCGACCAAGATTCTTGATCATATTTTTTATTTATTTTTTTTTTCTTTACTTCTTTTTATATTGTATTTGTCAAAAGAGTAATAGTGGATGCAAATCTTAAATAGATAAATTTTACGTAAATTCTTTATAAAAAAGGTGAGTCTCACTAAAAAATAATATTTTTTTTTACACTTTTTAAGGTAGAATTTACTTTTTTATAAAAATTTGCATACAACTTTTTTATTTAAAATTTGTATAAATTATTTATCTTGTCAAAATATTGAGTTTCTTCCCTTCTTTTTTATTATTTAATAGAGTTATTATTTGAGAAAAAAATTAGTTATTTTACTTATCATCTCTATATTATATATATGTAAAAAAAAAAAAATTAATTGTATAAAATAATGAATAGAATTTTTTTAAAACAAAATACTCCTAAAAATAAATAAAAAAAAAAAGTCCAAACTCGGAAGGCTCCCTCCCGAACCAGCATCAGAATGTACGGGCTCCTCTCAATTACCGCTTACAGGCTCCTGACACCACCAAAAACTCCTTCCTCGACCTTTCTCCTATCTTTCTGTGGCCAACAAAATGCGTTAAAAAGTTATTTATTTATTATATATATATAAATAAAAAGAAGCCTCGAAGGAGCGCATGTTAACAAATGTCGCCGAATGGGTGTACGTTAGCAGCTCCCAATGATTCCTACACCGTCCGTGAGACTGACTATGATCACTCTCTCTTTCTCTCTCTTCCTCACCTTATCCTACGCACCCCCCATTCCGTTCCCTTTCCCTCTCAGGACTGCTCTAGGGTTAGGGCTTATTTTTCTTCCCCTCTCTTTAGCGACCCAATTCTCCATGCTCTTCGGCGAGCTAGGGCTTCGTCTCCCTGGGTTAGCTTCGGAGACTTTTCGCGCCAAAGCACATGGACCACAGGAGGCAATCCAGGGACTCTCTCTCGTACTCCAATCTCTTCAATCTTGAGGTTTGTCGTATTGGTTTTGCTATTTGCAAATGGGTTCTGTTTTTCTGAAGTTACTGCCTCTTCTGTTCTTGTTTAACTTGGTTATTTGTAGAGAATTTAGGTTCGTTTTTTATTCAATTTTGCATTATTATAGATTTTATGTTGTGTCTCGTTGCTAAAATTGTTATTTGGATATGTAAGTTTATAGTTTTTTTTTCCATGGTTTTTCTTTTTAAATCTTAAGTTGGGTGGTATTGTAGTCCTTGACGAACTTTCAACTTCCACAAGAAGATGATGATTTTGATTATTATGGGAATAGTAGTCAGGATGAGAGCAGAGGTAGCCAAGGTAGGCTTCGTTCTTAATTCTTTGACTTGAAATCACAACGATCATCTGGATTTATGCGTAATTGGTAGAAGTCATTTGGGATGGGAAGATGTGAACTTATGTATGCATGAATGCATTGTGCTTTTTGGTTTGTTATACAAACAGGTGGAACGATTATGAAACGCGGAAATGGGACTTTGCGTGAAAGGGAGCAGGGTTTGTTAAAGAAAAGGAAGCATTTGGAAAATAGTGAAGACGAGGACAATGACAGTTATTACGGGACAAAAATTACAGAGGATAGGTATCGATCAATGCTCGGAGAACATATTCAAAAGTACAAGAGAAGGTTGAAGGATTCTTCAGCAAGTCCAGCACCAACCAGGGTGGGAACCCCGGTTCCAAGGAGTAATCTGGGTTTAAAAACTAGGAAACTGGAGAATGAGCAGCGAGGGGTATTCAATGAAGTGGAAACCATGTCGGACTGGCTCAATGATATTAATCGTCAAAAACAAGTGAACAATCGTGAACCAAATTTCGCACCACTCAGTGGCACCGAAAGGTTAATCATCTCTTTTGGTTTTTTTATGAGTTCTGTGTTCCCTATCTTTTGTCTTCTTTTTGGAAATATCCTCTACTTTTTACTTTGAATGATATATTTTCATTTATGTACCCTTAGCAGAACAACATATGAACCGGCCTTTTTAGACATTGGGGATGGTATCACCTATAAGATTCCACCAACTTATGATAAGTCAGCACCATCTCTGAACTTGCCAAGCTTCTCAGATATCCAGGTGGATGAGTTTTACTTAAAGGGTACATTGGACTTGGGGTCCTTAGCTGCAATGATGGCCAATAATAAAAGGCTTGGGCCTAGTAACCGGGTGGGAATGGGGGAGCTGCAGCCCCAGTACGAATCACTTCACGCAAGATTGAAGGCTCTGTCAGCTTCTAAATCATCCCAGAAGTTCAGTCTCAAAGTGACTGATATCGGGTTACATTCCTCCATCCCAGAGGGGGCAGCTGGAAACATAAAGCGATCCATTTTGTCTGAGGGTGGTGTTTTGCAGGTTTACTACGTGAAGGTTTTGGAGAAAGGAGACACATATGAGGTTTGTATATTACTTTCTGTTTTTTATGAAATGTTTTGTTTTTTTATTCTGAGGAGGGGGTAGTGTAGTTCTCATATTTTCTACGTGGGGCCGGGGATGGAATTTTTTCATTCAGCTTTGGTTCTTTTGTGCTGCAGATAATTGAACGGTCTCTACCTAAGAAGCCAAAGGTAAAGAAAGGTCCCTCTGTGATTGAGGAGGAAGAAAAGGAGAAGATTGGAAAAGTTTGGGTAAGCATTGTAAGAAGAGACATGCCAAAGCATCATAGGATTTTTTCAGCTTTTCACCGAAAGCGACTAATTGATGCCAAGAGGTTCTCGGAAAACTGTCAAAGAGAGGCAAGTGTTATGCTATTTGGTGCATTTCTTTCCAAGATTTATTTTTGATTAGCATGTAGGATGTGGTTATCTGTTCTGTGAACTTTAGGATTGGTTGATTTCATCCCTTGTTGTTTTATATCCTGAAGCTGTTGTGCCTGCTTTTTCTTTTACCAGGTGAAAATGAAGGTGAGTAGATCACTTAAATTGATGAGAGGTGCTGCAATTCGCACAAGGAAATTAGCTAGAGATATGCTGCTGTATTGGAAGCGAGTAGATAAAGAGATGGTATGTTTCCTTTCCTCTATGAATTTTTATTCAAGTAGCTGGACTATACAAGATACAACCTGTCAGAGGAGTAATTTTATCTGCTATTTATGTGAGGCAGAATGTAGCATTACCATGCATCCACGTGTGTGCGTGCACACACACATTCTCTCTCTTCTTTTACCTCCATTTCCTTAGTTCCATGTATAATTATGTTGACTGTTATAAATTTTATCCATGCATTAACCTACAATTGCATGCTTGTTCATCTGAGGGGCTCAAGTTCTTTTCATTAAGTTTTTTCAAATTCATGTGATTTTAAGAGCTTAAATAACTTCTCATATTCACTAACATTGTGAGCAGGCAGAAGTTAGGAAAAGAGAGGAGAGAGAAGCTGCTGAAGCTTTGAGGCGTGAGCAGGAGCTTCGAGAAGCAAAAAGACAACAGCAAAGGCTCAATTTTCTTATACAGCAAACTGAACTTTACAGTCATTTTATGCAAAATAAGTCAAATTCACAGCCCTCTGAAGCTTTGCCTTTGGGTGATGAAACACTAAATGACCAAGAAGTGCTTCCGAGCACTTCGGATGCTGAGCCTGATGAGGAGGAAGAAGATCCTGAGGAGGTTGAGTTGAAGAAGGAGGCTTTGAGAGCTGCTCAAGATGCAGTTTCGAAGCAGAAAAAGTTAACAAGTGCATTCGATAGTGAATGTTTGATGCTGCGACATGCTGCTGAATCTGAGGCCCATCCACCTGAGGTCACAGGAGCTAGTAACATAGATCTACATAACCCGTATGTTCTTCCCTTCTATCCTCTTCCCCATCTTATTAGTCATTTAGGGACAAACCACAATAAACAAAATTTCTATGATTTATATATGCAGTTCCACCATGCCTGTAACATCAACAGTTCAGACACCCCGGATGTTTAAAGGCTTCCTTAAAGAATATCAGCTAAAAGGTCTTCAGTGGCTGGTTAATTGTTACGAGCAGGTTGTGAGACAATCCCTAGATTAAAAATTTAATTCTCTGTCTCTCTCAGTTTTTTGCTTGGTTGTTTATGTATGTGGTATCTTGTCACTTGGAAAGATTGTTAATTATGATTATCAGGTTGTAAACAAGAGCGCATTTCTTTTGCCTTCTCTTCTTTCAGGGTTTAAATGGCATACTTGCTGATGAGATGGGACTTGGAAAGACCATTCAGGCCATGGCATTTTTGGGTCATTTGGCTGAGGTAAGTATTCAGCTTGGTATTTTATAGTTATAGATTCTCTCTAGAGTAACTTTGGTTACTTTTACCATTCAGGAGAAAAATATATGGGGGCCTTTTTTGGTTGTTGCACCTGCTTCTGTCTTGAACAACTGGAATGACGAGGTTAATCGTTTCTGCCCTGACTTGAAAACTCTTCCCTATTGGGGTGGACTTCAAGATCGAACCATACTTAGGAAAAAAATCAAACCCAAGGATCTGTACCGCAGGTAGCTTTCTTTTCCAGATCTGCTCTTTGACTTTGGCTAGAACAAATATCGATAATGTACTGTTTTTTGGATGCATCATAATTTTATTAATTTCCATACTTGCGTGGAGAGACTTGTTAAAAATGATCTTGGAGACAGACACTGGTTTCTTTGTTGTTGACATGAGTAAGCTTGTAAATAAATTTGCTAATTTGCTGCTACCTGGTCATTGATACTTGAAACGGTGTCCATATTCCTATGAGTTGCTATGACTGATATATCTGAAAAATTCAAGATTCTGAAAATAAGAGCTCGTTTGGATAGTGAGATGAGATGACTTTAGATGAGTTGAATAAAATATTCTTAGAATATTATTTTTTAATATTATTATTGTTTTGAGATTTGAAAAAGTTGAATGGTTTATTATAATTTGTATGAGAATTTGAGAAAATTGTAATTATGAGACGAGATGAGATGAGATGGGTTGAGAGTGTTTCTGTATCCAAGCGGGGCCTAAGATTCTTCCTTCTAAAGTATCTGCCTTTTCAACTATTTCAGTTGGATTGTGGACAACTGATGAAGAACGTATTTAAGAACATTATTAAACAACTAATGGTTGCTCATATTTTGAGTATACATCCTGCCATCTCTAAAAGTAGCACTATTGTGTTAGAGATGGATGGCCAATAGTAGCATTAATATTTTGTTTACCGATATTCTAACTTAGCTTCTATCCTTGCGGATTGGGTGCTGAAAAAGGTGGCGGAGCTTCAGGAGGTTCTGAGGATTTCTTGTGTGGGTTATGAAGAGCAATTCAGGGCTCTTCTGGTGGCCATTGAATCTAGTCGATCAACTGCAGTAAGGCCAGCTACTAAAAAAGATAGAGAACTGAAAAGATTAATGTGCTCTATTAATTACGATAATAAGGAGGGTAGCGTGGGGAGGGAAAGAATGAAGGGAAGGGGGACCAGTGTTTCTTATGAAGCCTAAGATCATATCGTGGAATGTTAGGGGGATTAACGACGTAAATAAGCAACTTTGCATTCGTTCCCTTATTCGCAGTTGGAAAGCTGACATTGTATGCCTCCAAGAGACTAAGTCGAGACATGTAGACAGAAGTATTATTCGGAGTTTATGGGGTTGCTTGTTGGTGGGATGGAGTTTCTTAGCCTTTTTGGGTGCTTCTGGAGGGGTTTTGTTAATGTGAGTTATGAGAGTGGTGGAATTAGTAGAGGATTGCATTGAGTTTTATTCAATGGCTATCTCTTTTAAGAATATTGGGGATGGTTGGAGGTGGGCTCTTGCCGAGGTGTAGGGGCCTAATGTGGATAGAGATAGATGGTTGTTGTGGGAGGAGCTTGTGGGAGTGCATAATATCTGGGAACTACCTTGGGTTGTGTGCGGAGATTTTAATGTGGTACGATTTCCTTGTGAGAGGGCGGGGACTTCTTCTTTGTCACGGGCTATGGAAGAATTCTCGGAGCTAATTTTCGATCTCAATTTGATTGATCTTCCTCTAGGGGTCTTACACGTGGTCTAACAGCAGAGGAGTGTCAAGATTGGACAGATTTTTAGTCTCTTCTTTATGGGAGACACACTATCCGGATCTAATTCAGAAGCGTGTGCCACGGGTATGTTCGGATCATTTCCTCATTTTGCTAGATTGTGGCGGTATTCATGGGGAAGGAGATATTTCAAATTTGAAAATATGTGGCTCCAAATGGATGGTTTTGAGGAGAAGGTGAGGAATTGGTGGGCCTCTTACTCTTTTCATGGTACTCCTAGTTTTATTGTTGCTTGTAAAACTTAAAGCCCTCAAGTTGGATTTGAAGAAGTGGAATATTGAGACCTTTAGGCATACCAATGAGCAAAAGAGTCTTCTGTGGAATGAGTTGAGTTCTCTAGAAGGGGGGAGGTAAATGAGGAGTCTTTGTTGAGAAAAATTGAGGTGGTTTCCGAAATAGAAAGGTTTTGTTGCTAGAAGAAATCTCTTGGCGGCAAAAATCTAAGATGACTTGGCTGAAAGAGGGTGATAAATGTACTAAGTTCTTTCACATAATGGCAAATTCCCACAGGCGTAATAATGTGATTGAGGTTATACAGTTTGATACTACGGTGCATCAATCTCCAACAGACATTCAAGCTCATATAGAGAATTATTATGAAGAGCTTCTTAAAGAGACAGAGGTGTGGCGTCCTAAACTGGATGGGTTACATTTTGAACAGCTGGATGGTAGTGCAACGAGTTTGGTAGAGAGACCTTTTGAGGAGTCCGAAGTGCTGCAAGTGGTGAGAGGTATTTGCAAAGACAAAGCTCCGGGTCTAGATGGTTTTTCTATGGTGTTCTTTCAAGAGTGTTGGGACATAGTGAATGATGATGTGATGAGGGTCTTCCATGAATTTCATTCTTGCCACAAGTTTGAAAAGCCCCTTAATGCTACTTTTATGCACTCATCCCAAAGTTAGTAAGAGCCATTGAGTTGAAAGATGTCCGTCCCATTAGTCTAGTAGGCGGAATTTATAAAATCATTTCGAAGATGTTAGCTAATCGAATGAGTTTGGTGATGGATAAAATCATTTCCAAGCCTCAAAATGACTTTGTACGTGGCCGGCAAATTTTAGACTCAGTTTTGGTAGTGAATGAGTGCTTGGATAGTTGGTTGAGGGCAGATATTCTGGGAGTTCTTTGCAAGTTGGATATGGAAAAGGCCTACGATCATGTGTGCTGGGATTTTTTGATATATATGCTGAGGAGGTGCGGTTTCGGAGATAGGTGGTGTGGCTGAATGAAACATTGTGTATCATCCGTTTGGTTTTCGGTTTTAGTTAATGGGCAACCTTGTGAATTCTTCCCGAGTTTGAGGGGCTTGAGACAAGGGGATCTGCTATCTCCCTTTCTCTTTGTTATTGTGATGGAGGGCCCTGAGTCATATGGTGGAGGCGGAGGTAAGGGGAGGTTTTAGTGCTGGTTTTTCAGTGGGTAACACTTATGCTGGTGCTCTTTCCATTTCTCACTTATTGTATGCGGATGACACTTTAATTTTTTGTGATGCTGATAGTGGACAGCTGCAAGCCTTAAGGGTTGTTCTCTTGTGTTTTGAAGCGGTCTTGGGACTTAAGGTGAACTTGGGAAAGTCGGAATTGGTCCCGGTAGGGGAGGTGGACAATATCAACCATCTAGCAGGTTTGTTGGGGTGCAAAGTGGCCTTTCTTCCTATAAAATACCTTGGTCTTCCTTTGGGAGCCTCTTTTAAAGCAAAAAACATTTGGGATGGTGTTGTAGAGAAGATAGAAAAAAGATTGGCGGGTTGGAAGCGGCTCTACTTATCAAAAGGGGGAGACTTAACCTCATTAAAAGTATCATTTCCAATCTTCCTACATACTTTTTATCCCTGTTCCCTTTACCGGTGGGAGTGGCCGATCGGATTGAGAAATTGTTTAGGGCTTTTTTGTGGGGCGGTATGGGGAAGAGTATAAATTTCATGTAGTGAGTTGGCAAAATGTGTGCTGTTTGAAGGAGTTGGGAGGCTTGGGGTGTGCAACTTGTCCTTTTTTGACAAAGCCCTCTTGGGGAAGTGGTTGTGGAGATTTCAATTGGAAGAGGACTCACTGTGGAGACTAGTTATTGATCGGAAGTATGGTTGTGATTGGGGGGGTTGGTGTTCCAAGGAGGTAAGGGGGACCTATGGTGTTAGCCTCTGGAAATTTATTAGAAAGGGGTGGAAGGTGTTTGTAAAACATACTAATTTTGAGGTGGGAGAGGGGACACAGTTTTTGGTTTGATGTATGGTGTGGTGAGTGTGCCCTATTTACTGCTTTCCCATGTGTTTTCAGATTGGCTGAAGATCAGCAGGCCGCTGTTTCAGATCTAATGTGCCGTTACAACGGGCATGTTCTTTGGAATATGATCTTATCTAGAAATGCGCAGGATTGAGAAGTGGATGAAATAACAGCTTTTTACAGCCTCTTATATTCCAAGAAGATAGGAGGAAACAAAAGGGATAGAATGATGTGGAAACATTCAGGGCGAAGGAAATTTTCTGTTAGGTCCTTCTACAAAGTGTTGGCAGCCCATCAGCCAATTCGGTTTTCTTGGAAAGGTATTTGGAGAGTTCCCGCAACCCCTAAAGTTGTTTTTTTCTCTTGGACTACAGCTTTGGAAAAGATTTTGACGGCTGACAATCTAAGGAAACGCGGGATGATTGTGATGGAGTGGTTTAATATGTGCAAAAACAACGGTGAATCAATTGAGCACCTTTTCCTGCATTGTGAGGTGGCAAGGGAGCTATGGGCAGGTATTTTAAGCAGAGCTGGGTTGTCTTGGGTCATGCCTAAGAGTGTGGTGGAACTTTTAGCATGTTGGAACAGGCATCATCTTTGTCCTCAACTGGCAGCGACATGGAGGATGGTTCCTTTGTGTCTATTGTGGTGTATATGGATGGAACGCAACGAGAGGGGCTTCAACAACAAGGAGAGGAATGTGGGGGAGTTATGGAACTTTTTTGTATTTTCTTTAGTTCAATGGATGGCTGCTATTGTACTAAAGGGAGAGAATGTTTATGAGTTCTTGTTTTCTTTTCAACCTTCTAGAATGTAATTAGGAGTCTCTTTTGTATACTTCCTGTGTACATGGGCGTTGTCTAGTTTCTTTCAATCAATAAAATTTCTTACTTAAAAAAAATATATATATATATATATTTTGTTTACCTATAAAAAAGAGGGTATTTAAACTCTTCTTTTTGTATTGAGTCAGCTCTTAATGCTCCTTATATGAAGATCCAAGCATTCACAGACATATCTTGCCTTCTCTATTTTTGGAAAAGTCATTGATTAACCTGAGCAATTGGTCAATAAAGTGCCTTATTGTCTTTTTTAATGTGAGCTTCTTTTTCTTGCTAGGGAAGCTGGATTTCACATTCTCATCACCAGCTACCAGCTTCTAGTGTCTGATGAGAAGTACTTTCGGCGTGTGAAATGGCAATACATGGTGTTAGATGAAGCCCAGGCAATCAAAAGTTCTAACAGGTTGTAACTTAATCTTTCTTGTCAGTGGCTTGAGTTTATGAGATGTTTTTCTTAGTTTTTTGCTAGCTTAGTTTGCTTGTTTGCTCTTTTTGGTGGTGGTATTAGTACTAGTGTCATTATCACCATAATCGTGATCATTGTTATTGTTGTTCTTCTCATTATGATTCATAGAATTGCTTGTAAGTAAGATTCAACAGAATAAATTATAATCTCATCATTACTGACTATATATTTGATTTGGCAGTATAAGATGGAAGACACTGCTCAGTTTCAATTGTCGGAACCGCTTGCTGCTGACAGGTACTCCTATCCAGAACAATATGGCAGAGTTGTGGGCCCTTTTACATTTCATTATGCCAACCTTATTTGACAGTCATGAGCAATTCAATGAGTGGTTTTCAAAAGGGTAAGTACTTTTTATTCAGGCTGTTCATTATTTTAAATTTATCCTGCAAACTGCAGACTTCGAATGTTTTCCTAGTAATGATTTCTTGTTACAATTATCAGAATCGAGAGTCATGCTGAGCATGGGGGTACTTTAAATGAGCACCAACTTAACAGATTGGTGGGTTTTCATTTTTCAGTAATTTCCATGTGAGAAAAATCAATAAAGTTTTCTATCTTTCTATTTCGATAGACCATCCTTAACATCTGTATTCTATTTAAAGTAACTACTATAGTTCTGAGATTTTTTTTATCCTGATCTCTGCTTCTTTCACTTTTGACCCTTAATATGAAAATAATTTTTTTAACGATCTTAATAGATCTTTCTGAGTACTTAGATCTTTCTGAATAATGTTTGGTTTAATTTTCTGCTGACAGCATTCGATTCTAAAGCCATTTATGCTACGACGAGTTAAAACAGATGTGGTTTCTGAGCTGACCAGTAAAACTGAGGTTACAGTGCATTGCAAGTTGAGTTCTCGACAGCAAGCTTTTTATCAGGCTATTAAGAACAAGATATCTCTTGCTGAGTTGTTTGACAGCAATCGTGGGCATCTTAATGAGAAGAAAATTCTCAATCTAATGAATATTGTTATTCAGCTGAGAAAGGTATTTTATCAACTCTATTAGTCTTTCTTTTTGTTCTATTTCTTCATTTTAAAAGTATAATTTTGATATTTAGTGTGTCAAGAAACGTGGATCTTTGTCACTTTGTCAATTTTGTGTCTATAATAAGAAATGTCTTGTGTTTTTTCTTGTTGTCCATAACATCTGATTAATTTGTGGAATGTTAGGTGTGTAATCATCCAGAGTTGTTCGAGAGGAATGAGGGAAGCACATACCTCCACTTTGGGGAGATCCCAAATTCTCTTCTGCCCCCTCCCTTTGGGGAGTTGGAGGACATACATTATGCAGGAAGTCACAATCCTATAACCTATAGGGTACTTTCTTAAAGCTTTTTCTGCCCCCTTAATTTAAAATTTTCTTTGTATGCGAATTATTGAAAATATAAGCTCAAGTGTCATGATTAATGCCTCCCTAGATAATAAATTGTTTAGGGTCTCTAGTGGTTTTTAATTGGAAAGTCGCCATTCTTGAGTGCCCATCTTTACCCTAACTCTACCGTTTCTGTGCGCGCGCGTGTATGCATGGATGCTTGAATTTTAATGTTATGTTTCTTTATGAATAGTGGAAATATGACCCTTGGTGGTTGTCTCAAGTGCTAAAGGCCTTGGTCTTGGTGGTATGCTCCCTCCAGGTCTAAAATTTGAATTCTTGGGTGCAAACAATTTCTAGGGGCTATCAGACTAGGGGAACTTCCCCTTGAATTATCAGGTGTGTACTTGCAGGAAACTTCTTATCGAGAGCCTGTGCACCCCTGGGATTAGTCGGGATTTTGTTCTTGGACACCCGGTGTCAATAAAAAAAAAGACTAGGGGTTTACAAAATTAGTTTGTGGATTATCCTTGCATTGTTTTGGTAGTACTACTAGTGGGCTAGTGGCTGGTTTAATATCACAAAGAACCATAATAGCATACCACAGAGGTTTATGTCTCACCAAGTTGTATGCCTTGTCGGCTTTTGTGCTCATATTGCCTACTGTGTTTGGTTGTCCCAATCACTGAAACCTAGAATATTTAGGGGTTGTTTGGAAGATGGGATGGTTTCATCCCATCCCATCCCATCCCATCTCTTTTCCTTCCCAAACATCATTCATATACAAATACTTTTCAGTTTCAAATCTTCAACTTTTTCATCTAATCATTACCTAATCATTTACAACTTTCCTAAACTTCCAAACAAAAAACAATTCAACTATTTCAAATTCTAAGACAAAAATAATATTCTAATAATATTTTAACTTTATAATATTTTTATTCAATTTTTTCTCTCTTCTTTCCCAAAATCCCTTAAATCATAACTCAAACAATTTCACTACTATTCACAAATTATTTCACTACTGTTGCGGGTAAATATTCCAGGCCTGTGCGATTTTTGGCATTAACAACTACTATTCACAGATTTCTCATCTCATCTCATTCTCCAAGCATCCCCTTATTCTATATGCTACTTTTGATTTTTAAATGAGTTAACCAGCCAAAGCCTTTGTAGCCTGTACTAAAATTTTTAGAGTTACTTCACCAAAAAAAGGCATTAGCTGGATGTGCTCTGATTGTTATTGGCAGTTTAGCGCAGATGGGGGAAACTGAGTGGAGTTGGTAGGGATGAGTCCGATTTTCGGTCTTAGTTGAATTGCTCTGGATGTTGGCTTATAATGCTCTAGATGTTTATAGTACTACTCGGATTTTATGTCTTATTTCCTTCACCTACCTAGTTAGGTGCTTCTTTTGTATACTTCCTGTGTATTTGGATAATGCACCCTCTAGGATCTTTTTCAAATAAAAATTAACTTATCTGAAAAAGAGAGTACAATAATATCAATTTTTTTATGATGAAATGTCCAAGGTTTATCTAAATTTTTTAGCATCCTAAAGCATGTAGTTTTTTAGCTATATATACAAGTATTGGTTAAAATACAATCTACTCCATAATAATAATAATAATAATATACTTGGGCCTTTGTCTGTTTTTATGATCAATAAAATTTTGTTTACCGATAAAATAATGATAATAATACAATCATTCAGGAACGCTTATTCTTTTGTTTATGTGCCTTTGCATAACTGAGGCATACACATTGGACACTTCTCACTAAGAGCTCATCTTTCAAACATGTTTGATAAGTGGTTTAGCAGCGAATATAATATGGGTTATTATCTAACTTATTGATAAAGCGCAAAGCACATGCATTGTGTTTGTACTCTTGACTTGGATTTTAATAAATCTGGTTTTTTGTTGGGGAAGTCGTGTTTGTGTGTGTATGCATGCATGCAAATGCATGCTCTGTCTCCCCATTTCTCTGTTTTTCCCCAGTAATTGCATGACTTTAGCTCAATTTGTTTTGGATCTAATTTTCCTTTTGCTACCCAGATACCGAAACTCATTCATCAAGAAATTGCCCGTAGTTCTGAAACTCTTTGCTTGGCAGTTGGGCAGGGTGTCTTCAGAGAATACT
Source organism: Juglans regia (assembly GCF_001411555.2). Classification (NCBI taxonomy): domain Eukaryota; kingdom Viridiplantae; phylum Streptophyta; class Magnoliopsida; order Fagales; family Juglandaceae; genus Juglans; species Juglans regia. The sequence continues at coordinate 31,589,668 of NC_049904.1, forward strand.
ATCAGAAACACTTTAATATGGTCTCCCCACAAAATGTTTATCGATCTATATTCCTGCAGGAGGATAATTCAAATGGATTATCTGTTAGAAGTGGAACTTTTGGTTTTACCCGTTTGATGGATCTGTCTCCATCAGAAGCCACATTTCTAACTAGTGGTTCTTTTATGGAGAAACTTTTGTTTTCTGTGATGAGATGGGACCGACAATTCCTGGATGGGATCATAGATTCACTCATGGAAGCTATGGATGATGACCCTGAATGTTACCTCGAGAGGGGGAAAGTTAGAGCTGTGACACGGATGTTACTGCTGCCATCTAGATCTGAGACTAACTTACTCCGAAGTAAATATGCAACAGGTCCTGGAGATGCTCCATTCGAGGCTTTAGTTATCCCTCATCAGGATAGGTTTCTATCTAATAGTAGGCTTCTTCACTCAGCATACACATTTATTCCACGAATTAGAGCTCCTCTGGTATGTTTTTCTTTTATTGATCTATACTCTTCTTTTACTATTTTTCTAATAAATTGTTACTGCTTTTGCAAAAGCTTCTTCATGTACAATTTACATGTTCTCTATAGATTGGTGCCCACTGCTCAGATAGAAACTTTGCTTACAAAATGACTGAAGAACTACATGATCCCTGGTTAAAAAGATTGTTTACTGGGTTTGCACGGACATCTGAATTCAATGGACCCAGAAAGCCAGATCATCCTTCTCATCATTTAATTCAAGAGATTGATTCCAAATTACCAGTTTCACAACCTGCTCTTCAGCTGACATACAAGATTTTTGGGTCTTCTCCACCAGTACGAAGCTTTGACCCAGCAAAGTTGCTCACTGTGAGTTATTTCTTTCCTGTGCCCTTTTTATTGTTTAGTGATCATGTTGTTTTCTTTCCTGTTAAGCTGAAGTGTTATGTCTAATAGGACTCTGGGAAGCTTCAAACACTTGATATACTATTGAAACGTCTGCGGGCAGAAAATCACCGAGTTCTCTTGTTTGCCCAAATGACGAAGATGCTGAATATTCTTGAGGTATTCTTAGTTCTTTTTTCTAACTTTCTTGTGCAATCAATATGAAGCTGTCACAAATTCGGCATCAATTGTAACGCCATGAGTTATAGATTTTCTTACAATCATGGTATTGTGGGGCCCTGATACAGATTGGTGTTGGTGATGTGGAAGAAGTTTTTGCATGTCTTTTGATGCATATAGTTAGTTAGAGACAAGGGGTTGGGGTAGTTACAGTAATTTCTCCCTCTTGGGCAATGCTTATTAGGGGCTCTTTATTATGGGCTCGGTGTTTTCTCTTGTATACTCCTAGTGTACTTGGTTACGCCTATTGATATTAATTCATTTTTACTTATAAAAAAAAAAGTTAGTTAGAGATTCAATTATGACACAAGCTTGTGGGAGCCTGGATTTGAGTTCCCTAAATTCGCTATTGGTTGGTTGAGAGATAAACCTTACAGAGGCTGTGTGTTGAAAAACACATTTCAAATTTCATTCAATGAGTTGATTTGCAAGCCACTTGGCGGATTGGAATCTTACTCTGTTTTGGTGTTCTCCACTCTTTTTTGTACTTGCAGGACTATATGAACTATAGGAAATATAGATATCTTAGACTCGATGGATCCTCAACTATAACCGATCGGCGAGATATGGTCAGAGACTTCCAGCATCGGTATGAGTTCATATGCGTAGTGACTTTGAATGGGTTTTGCAGTTGAAGGATAGTCTTATTTTTTGGTTGCTTGTTCTCACCACATATATGGCAAACATGTGAGTTGTAAGAGTTGGTTACCAAGATTTGCATTTGTTTTGTTGCAGAAGTGATATTTTTGTGTTCTTGTTGAGTACAAGAGCTGGTGGACTTGGCATTAACTTGACAGCTGCTGACACTGTCATATTTTATGAAAGTGATTGGAATCCAACTTTGGATTTGCAAGCAATGGATAGAGCTCACCGGTTGGGACAGACAAAAGATGTAAGTTTCTTTTTTGAACTTCAGTTTGGTTCTTCCCTTTTAGACTGCCACAGGCATTTGGATGGTTTGACTCTCCAAGCAATGCCATCTGTTTGATTGGCTCTTTTGATATTTTTTGGCTTCCTTGCATGGCATTTCTCTCTCACGCCCACTGGCTGCAGACACATGACCACACTCATTAGAAAACATGAGGTTTTCAATTTTTTTTGTGGGTTCTTTGATTTATGAAATGATAGTGTTTCCATGATGTAGGTTACTGTCTACCGACTTATTTGTAAAGAGACAGTTGAAGAGAAGATTCTTCAAAGAGCAAGTCAGAAAAATACTGTGCAGCAGCTTGTTATGATGGGTGGTCATGTTCAGGGTGATCTTTTGGCTCCTGAGGATGTTGTATCACTACTTCTGGATGATGCCCAGTTGGAGCAAAAACTGAGAGAAATTCCAGTGCAGGTGGGGGTCAAATCTGGTTCTGTCTATCAATTGTTCCAAACTTAGTACATTCTCCAAGAGATAATTCTGTTCATAGGAGTTTTTTTTTTTTAATCTTTCCATAACTAGAAAATCCGATTTCCTAATTATCATTTGTCCTGCCAGGTTAAGGATAGGCAAAAGAAAAAACATTCGGCAAAAGGTATACGGGTAGATGCAGAAGGTGATGCATCATTGGAAGATCTAACAAACGCTGGACCTCAGGATACAGGACATGAGCCCTCTCCTGATCCTGAGAGAGCAAAATCTAGTAACAAAAAGGTACTGGATTACTTTCAAAACTATTATTGCTGAAAATAGGATTGTGAATTCTTAACTAGTTTGGTGATAACAAGCCTTATGGGGAAGCAGTTTGCAATTGTTATGGATCCATAAATTTTGTTACTAGAAAGATCCCGTATAAGATGTGGGTCCCTCATTACACCAGTCAAGGTTAACACTTGTGGATTTGTCTTTATTGTAGTCTGGATGTTTACTGCCTTACCCTTGAATAATTGTCAACCATTAGAGTTAGGTTTTTTTTTGGTTGTTGTGAAAGAGACATGACAGCACTATTGATTACTTGCCCTATTATGTGTCGCTTATATCCTTCATATTTTGACATGTTCGCCTTGAGCATACTCAAGCTATTTCTGTGTCTTTATCATTAGCTGTTCATGCTGAAAATGCCATGCATCTCTTAACCCAAATGGTCATCTTCAGGCATGTCAATCGCGTTTACCCCACATATATTGAGTGGTTCCGTCTAACAGAGAGTATTGTTTTCATGCTCCAACGTTATATGAACTAAAAAGTATATATTTTGTTCTTTCAGAACTGTGGAAAATTGGAGTCTTACCAGTCCTTTTTTTTTTTTTTTTTTTTCTCTTTTTCATTTTTTGGGCTAAACAAATTTCTAGGAGAGGAGAGGATAGGAGAGAATGAGGATGAGGTCCATTAACAATAATCCTCACACCACCTCTGTAGAGTTGTACTGTTTGTGTTTTTTTTAGTAGAGTCGAACAAGGTAGAAGTACCAGTACCCTGTTCTTATTTTTCTCCCTTCCTCATCCTTGGCAAGTCATAAATGTAGAACCAACCTTAAACAACGCTACCCCTATACCACCTTAAGTAAGCCTAGGCCTCTGGGTACTCTTACTACTACTGCTACCATTCACTTTTGTTGTCATCGTGGGCTTTAATTTAAGTGACTTTTGTGGAGTTGAAACAGGAGTCTTAAGGGCATTTACTCGGAAAATTCTAGGTAGGAAGTAACAAGCTCCGCACTAGGCATCAAAATAGTTATAACAAGCTTCTCTAAATTGGCACTGTCAGTTCTGTTTATGATAACATCTATGTGCAGAGAAAGGCTGCTTCGGACAAACAAGCTCCGACAAAGCAAAGGAATCCTCAAAAGTCAAATTCGCCAATGGACTACGAGTTGGATGATTCCCTTCAAACTCCTGATCTGCAAGCACAGAGGCCGAAGAGGTCAAAGAGGCCAACAAAGAGCGTAAATGAAAATCTTGAACCGGCATTTACCGGTGCCCTGATGACCGTAGCAGGGCAGACCCATATTCCATCAGTGAGTGAGTGAGGTTCTGGTGTTTTCAGAGCAGAAGCAACGCAAGATGTCTCAAGCATGGCAACTCGTTTACATTATAGTTGGAAATTAGTATAAAAGATCTTGCTAGGGTCCTTGGATAACCAGGAATGCGGGATTCTTTTATTTTTCTTTAAATGCAGTATTATTTTTTTCCAGGCCCTGTTACGGGTGCTAGATAACAGAAGCAACAGAAAAGTGAGTGGAGCCGTTTGATAGTTTGTATATAATGTGCGGAGTTAGGTTCCACGTGACCATGCTGTGCACAGAGGGTTCTTTTGGAGTTTGTACAGATGCGTTCTCTACTCTCCCCCCCCCCCCTATTATTTTGGCTGCACAAGCTATATATACTTGATTTTGTATATTAAGAGCGATATTCTAATGACATCTCTCTCTCTCTGTTCCCAAGTATGTAATTGCTTCAGGACTCGAGTGTTATAATTCCAAGCCAATTGAGCTCAATTATGATCTGGCTTATCATGTTTCAAGACTGCACGACTATACCTCCAACCGTTGAAGTTGGGGAGTAAACAAACGAGGCCTAAGATGATGATCGATGATCACAGTCGACTAACCTCTTAGACATGCCGTTGGAAGCTAAAAGGCTCACATACCGTTTGATGACAATTTAATATTTTTATTGATTACTTCCACATGAAATGTTAAATTTTTAATCTCTGTCCTTTATTCCCTTCTCAATTGTTGATTTTAGATTTTGGATCTAGCAATCAATGGTGTTCGGATGTAGCCTAAAAACCAGTAGAGATGGAGGAGCCGAGTAATAATAAACACAAGAAAATAAAGGGAAATAAATTAGATGAGATAATCTTGATCCAACGCTATCTATAGCTTACATCCAAAAAGGTGAGGAGGATGTAGATCCACCATATAAGTATGTGAAGTACAAAGCTTAGGAGCTCTGTTTCTGTTACAAGTTGAGAAATGGAGATGGATTGAAGAAGGCCCTGCGGAAGGAGATAATTACTGCAATAAGCTCAATTTCGAAAGAAAAATCATAAATATTTTGTCATTTTTTGTTTAATTTTTGGAGGTCAATACTTATTGTTTCATATTAGAGCATTATATATGTAGATTATGAAACTCAAGATTAACATAGAATAATAATAAAAAAAAAAAACTCCTCAATTGAGTTAAACCAAATTGCTTAATCTTAGATACATGCATTTATGTTGTCACAAAAAAAAAAAAAAAAAAAAAATCATTTGTATTTATTGTCTCATGTCGGCGGCCACCATGTGGACCGCCGACATTTTTTGTCTGGCAGTCCATTTTCTATCCCCACCTAAACGCCACCTCTGCGGCCAGTGGATGTACTTGTCGGCCATGCATTTCGGGCAGGAGCTCCTCGGCCAGAACACTCCATGGCTAGTGGATGTACTTGTTGGCCATGCACTACAGACAAGACTCCAAGGCCTCTACTCCACGGCCATAGGCTCATCGTTTAGTCTCCTCAGCTAGTGGCAACTCGACCAGTGCATTTGTCGCCAAGCAATTCATCGGCCAAAGACCTCCACTCCATGGCCAATATATTTGTCACCAAGCAGCTCATCAACCACTTGCTCCTCACTCACGGACTCACCTCCTTTGCTCGGGACTCATCTGCACAGGTGGCAAAAAAAAAAAAAAACAAAACAAAACAAAACCAGTCATAGTGGCTAAATACTTTGATTTGTCTCCTTCAAAACTAATGTGAATTTTATTTTTACTAACATGATTTGTCCTTGTAGCATGAAATTTTCATCAGCAACTTACCTTCCCGCGAGGCAAAAATGATGAGTGTAATGCCTAAGGCTGCTCTATTCCTATTGCATAGGAGTGTGGGTCAGCTTTCGTCTACCTGAAGACAGAATCTCCACCAACAAAATTTCCATCAACAACTTACCTCCCTACGAGGTGAAAGGGATGAGTGTAATGCCTAACGTTGCTCTATCCCTCTCATGGAGGAGTGCATGTCAGTTTTCGGCTACTAGAAGACAGAATCTCCACCAGCAGAATCTTTACCAACGGAATCGCCACGAATGGAATCTCTATCAGCAACTTACCTACCCGTGAGGTGAAATAGATGAGTGTAATGCTTAAGGCTGCTCTATCCCTCTCGTGAAGGAGTGCGGGTCAGCTTTCGGCTATCCAATGATAGAATCTCCACCAATGGAATCTCACGATGGACATACGCACGGATACCGTACAGTCGCACTGGATCAATGCTAGGGGCTCCGCATATCACCGATTGAGACCCAGCCCACCTTAGCACGTCTGAGAACTGATCTTTTTTCTCTTCCGGACTGCGTTGTTTTTGGAAGTTAACAATATATGTAGATTATGAAACTCAAGATTAACATAGAAAAAAAAAAAAAAAACTTCTCAATTGAGTTAAACCATATTGCTTAATCTTTGATACATGCATTTACGTTGTCAAAAAAAAAAAAATCATTTGTATTTATTGTTTTTCAAATCACATTAAACAGCAGGTTAATATTAAATATATTTATCATGAATTACGTAGCTATATGTTATGGGGGCATGTAACGGGGAGAGAGATGATTTTAGATATATAAACAGTTTTATCTCATTTCAATTTATTATTATAATTTTTTTAAATTATTATATAAAATATAATAAATAATTTAATTTTATTAAATTTAGAACAATAATAATATTAAAATAATATTTTATTTTTTCAAACTCGTCCGATATTAGCCTTAGGGACCGTTGGGGAGGTTGGCAACACCCAAGAACTATTAATGCGTATGACACCAAATTCAATCTCCAACTGTTCCCCAATCAATGCATGCCTCTCTCTCTCTCTCTCTCTCTCTCTCGTACTTGTATCGAGCACAGGCAAATGTGAACACAGACAGCTAGCTGCTGTAATTCACCGTTTCCGCGTTTCCATTCCATGCACTTTTCATGCATTAATCTTTGGATTTGTTTTGGTTTTCTAAGCTTTTCCTCCAACAATGCCGGCTTATTTATGAGTTAAAACAGTCTTGGAGTCTGCGGTGGGTCTAGACTGATAGAATTCAAGTGAACGGCACCCCGTCAAGTTGAAGCCAAAGCTTTGTAGTTACCCACAAGGTTGTTCCTTGTTGACTTTGGACTTTAAAAGCCTTTTTTTTTTCTTTCTTCTTGGATTTTAGTTTTGGTAGATGAACAAACTCGGACGGGGAAAACAATGTTGCATTTGAATACTATTTGTGTCCTTTCTTTTAAAGTATATATGTGCTGCTTAGGAATTCTGAGGAAATAAATAGACTCGTATGAATTATGGGATCCCATTCTTGTGTTATTCTATTTCTGCTGCATTCTGGGTTAGAAGAAAATCTCACGATTGGTAGGTCTGAACATCTGAGCGGAATCATCAAAGATTAGTTTTGGTATTGGTGAAAGAAATCAACCAATAAGATTTTGTTCTTTCAATGCGACCTGCAACTTGAGAAGTGGGATTTGTCGTTTCAAGCAGGGATTCGAATAGTGTGGGGTTGGCAGTTGGCACAGCAAAACCCATATCAAAATTTGAGTTGGGTTGTCCTTAGAATTCTGGTACAGAGCAAAAAGTTTTAACATTTATCGAAACTCAGACCTTCAAATCAAGGAAAAAGGGCCACTCGATTGCTACAGTTGAAGACTTTGGTCTTCTTTACAGGTGACTACTGATCTATTAGTACTGCTGAGTTTACTGTAAAAGAAAATGGTGGGAAGCATTGAGGAAATGGGTCGTAATTACTCAAATGGATCTATTCAGAACTGTAATGGTTTGGAAGAGAAGCTTGACGAGTTCCGTTGCCTTCTTCGCAAGGCTGATGGTGATCCGTTGAGGATTGTTGGTGTTGGGGCAGGTGCTTGGGGAAGCGTTTTTGCAGCTTTGCTGCAAGATAATTATGGACAATATAGAGAAAAGGTCCAAATCAGAATATGGAGAAGGCCCGGAAGAGCTGTCGATAGAACCACAGCTGAACATCTTTTTGAAGTTATCAATTCGAGGGAGGATGTGTTGAGGAGGTTAATTCGGCGCTGTGCGTACTTGAAGTATGTTGAGGCCAGACTAGGTGACCGGACTCTATATGCAGATGAGATTCTGAAAGATGGCTTTTGCTTGAACATGATTAATACACCCCTTTGTCCTTTGAAGGTTGTGACTAATTTGCAGGAGGCTGTTTGGGATGCCGATATTGTGGTCAATGGCTTGCCTTCCACAGAAACTCGTGAGGTGTTTGAAGAGATCAGTCATTATTGGAAGGAGAGAATCACAGTTCCTATCATCATCTCTTTGGCAAAGGGCATTGAGGCTGCATTGGATCCTGTTCCCCATATAATAACTCCCACACAAATGATTAACCGAGCAAGTAAGAGTTCCCTTCTTTTGCTTTGCAAGCCACTTGTTTCAATACTTCTTGCCTTTATTTGCTTACTACAGGTAAAGATGAACGTATTTTTTTAGGTTAGAGGAAAGAAAATGATAGAATCAATTATAGTTTGTGATAGGGGCTTCGGCACTGTTTAGCGGCGATGGGAGCTTCAGTTATTGTAGGTTTGGTGGTCATTTTGGGAGTGGAATCAGGATCTCTTAAGCTTTGGGCCTTTGGCAGGAAGTTAGTTCCAGAGTGTTGAAAAATAATCTCATATTACCTGTAGACAAGGTTTTGGTTATGTTTATAAAGAATGAACAATCATTTCTTGTTGAACCGATTTTATGAGATGAATTAGGCCCATGAATTTCTTTATGATATAGCCTGCCACAGGACGAATGGAGGCATATACTACTTATCCTATGACAAGGACTAGAAAAAAATACTGGCATGCACGTGAGGGAAGGTGTTGAGGAATAATCCTGCATTGCCAGTGGATAAAGTCTTGGGCATGTTTATAAAGGATGAACAATTATCTTTTGTTAAATCGGTTTTGTTAGATGAGTTAGATATATGAATTTCTTAGAGACTACATATGCGCAATGAAAAAGCAGTGAGAACTCTAGTGCATGTAGAGCAGTGTAATTCCCATGCTTGAAAATATGAAGACTTTGGCAGAATAACTCGCGCAAAAACTCACAGAAATCACCTTCTGCATAATAACCGCACAATAATAGCCTCGTGTTCTGGGTATTTTCCTATTTTTCTTGTATTTTGGGTGGGGTGGACATAGGCGATGGTGGGTGTACTGTTATAGGATGGTTCTAATTTAAGTTGTTTTATAATTGGCCATGATGCTAATTCTCTGTTACCACTGACCTTTCTTCCCCTTTTGAATCTTGTTTTTGTTCTTTCTCTACTTTGCTGGTTATCTTTACTTCTTTTCATTTGACTCTGTTAGCAAATGTTTTCTTCCCTCATTCTCTAAATTCAGTATATGTGCCTGACAGCTGGAGTACCTATGGAGAAAATACTTTATCTTGGCGGACCAAATATTGCATCAGAAATTTACAACAAGGAATATGCTAATGCTCGAATTTGTGGAGCTGAGAAGTGGAGGAAACCTCTTGCAAAATTTTTGAGACAACCTCATTTTATTGTCTGGGACAACAGTGACCTTGTCACACATGAAGTCATGGGTGGCCTGAAGAATGTCTATGCTATTGGAGCTGGTAAGTTTCAGTTTCTTGTTGAGCTAAACTAGAATTTGCATGCCCATTCCGTTTTTAAATTATTTAAAAGGCCTGATTTTTCCTCCTTTTCTGGGAACTTTTAAGTGATCCATCTTGGTTTCTTTAGGGATGGTCGCAGCTCTTACCAATGAGAGTGCTACCAGCAAATCTGTGTATTTTGCACATTGTACATCAGAGATGATATTCATTACCCATTTGTTGGCTGAAGAACCAGAGAAGCTTGCAGGGCCTTTGCTGGCTGATACTTATGTTACCTTGTTAAAAGGTCGTAATGCATGGTATGGCCAAATGTTAGCCAAGGGTGAGCTAAGCCTGGATATGGGTGATAGCATCAGTGGCAAAGGAATGATTCAGGTATGTGTTATCATTTATCACTTTCTTCTGAACCCATATAAGATCCTTTCACTTCAAACTCTGCAATTATGCGGCACACTTTAGGGTGAGTTTGGGAGCAATCCTTTCACTTCAAGCTAATTGTTTTCCAGGTTTAATGAAGGTATGATCTTAATTTAAAAAAAGTAATGTTAATGTAGACTCCCCACACCCCAACAGGATATACTTAAAGCAAAACCATCAAAATGAACAGCCCCATTAACAGAAATTCGGAATACTAACATGAAAGTCATGTCAATGTATACTCCCCACGGGCTGGTTTTCTACCATGAACACCAGAAGTTCTTTATTTTTATTTTATTTTCTGTAGAGTCACCAAAACAGCAACCCTGAGACATCTCCACTTCTTATAGTGAGGCAATGAAACTGACGTGTCCTTGAGTTTCTTTTGAAGGAACCATTGATATAACTTTATAACAATGTTCTTTGCATTATTTCTACATTGTCATGCCAGTGGCCTACGATGCATCCACAATGCTTGGATAATTTCCCACTAAATGCATCCACAATGGAAATCATAAAGCAAGAAATTTCTTTATTACATTCATCTGTATCATCATCCATTCTAGCTAGGTGCAAGAAATAACACCTATGATCAGAGACTGGTGGCTTGCTTTCTACTTGGTAAAACATAAACTCTTAGAAACAGATGGGAGTATGAAATTGCAGAAGAGACATTGCTTATTATTATTGAAATGAATCGATTATAAAAAAAAAATTAAAGCAAAATATTATGAGGTTTTTGTAAGACATATGCCATAGATTCTGTGGGCCCTGGCTGCATCAGTTGGACTATGATTCTGGATTTTGACTAGAAAATTACTTTTTTCCCTTTCCAGATTCATAATTAGTAACACTTTCCTTTCCTTTTCTTTTTATTTTTTTGTTTTTCTCCCAGGGTGTCTCTGCGGTGGAAGCCTTTTATGAACTTCTGAGTCAGTCTAGCCTAAATGTGCTGCATCCTGAAGGAAACAAGCCTGTAGCTCCTGTAGAGCTTTGCCCCATCTTAAAGACACTCTATAAAATACTGATCTCAAGGTAAATTTCCTGCAACTCTTAAAATCTCGTTCGTGATCTTAACCTTCAATTGGCATGTTACTAATCATTGAACCCGAGTTGTCGCAGATGGCACGTGAAAGCAAACTAGGCATGAGCAATAACAAAACAGGGTCCTGTTTCTTCTGTTCACTTTACACTAAACTAAACACTTCGAATTAAATTCTACCATGAATAAGAGCCACACTAACCATATTATTATGCTCGCTCACATATGAAGTAGGCCTAGACTTTGTTGAAAATTGCGAATTTAATTCAATTCATTATTTGCGTTTTATGTTGGATCTTCAGGGAACAGTCATCACAAGCTATTCTGAAAGCACTGAGGGACGAAAACTTGAACGATCCCCGGGAACGTATTGAGATCGCGCAGACCCATGCTTTCTACAAGCCTTCGCTTCTTGGACAACCTTGAATATTACAGGTCTTCCCATAGTGAAAGAAGTATTTGTTATATATAAAAGACGTGATGAACAGAAACATATATATATTTTTTGCTATTGTAATAGATTGATTTAATACCTAATTCATCTAAGTAATTGGATTTATCTCCACGTTCCAAAAGGGTAAAGTACCTCTTGATGAGAACACTAAAAAGAATGGCATGGTTTCACAGAGTGTAATGTCACTGTAATCATTTGAAAAAGGTTCAACCTTCAAAGAATATCAGCCTGCATTACATTCCAGCTCTACTCTTATTGTTTTTTTTTTCCTGACCGGTATAACTGTATCAACTATCTGGTGAGTTTAGGCATAATTCATAAACAAACATGTCATATAGAGAGGGTGCAATTAATGACGTGTCTCGCACACCAGTAACCAGGTTCGATTACCTGCAACATAAGGAAGATGAAGGATCGAGGTTGATGAAACACCTCTGATGTAAGTCAATTTTCGAATCATTGGAGGAAATTCTATATCTGAAAGAACGTAAGGAGTGCTGTTATAACCTGAAATTTAGCTTTTATACCCCCTAGTGAGGTGGGTTTTCGTATTCCGTATTAGAGGTGGCCATCTTCCGTACAAGATATCAGTTGTCGCTTTTGATGTGGCGCGGCTCCCCAAGATTGTGTGTCCCTCGTGGCAAGTTGGTGAGTGCTGCCATCTTATCGCTCATCCTATCAAGGACAGGAGGCCTTGTTGATCTCTGTCTACGACCCGTATCTGGTCCTTTAATGCATTGTGGCCTTCCACTACATGCATGTGCAGGGTCGTGTCAGAAATGTCAGCATCCCATCATTCCACGTCTGCCTTCTTCCCTCATTGGCCCTAGGCCTCCTTCCTTTTGCCTGGCTCATGGGTCGACTATGTTTTGATTGCTGGGCCTCCCGCGATAAGTTAGAGATATAAACATCCATTCCAGGTGCAACCAATACTAATTAGAATAAATCTTCTTCACACTCTACTGTGTGAAGAAGCCCCAGCACACCTAACGTGCAGGGGTGAAAAAAAAAAAAAAATTTATGAAGGGTGTGTTGCAGCTTCCAGCTGATGCGCAGCACATCCCTACTAATTATACATCCTAAATATTAGACAATTTTCCGAGAAACACCGGATGCTACTATGATCACTTCAACACAGACTTCCACCTCAAATTTATCTAAAACTAATTGTTTTTTACAAGTTGCTGTGTAAAAATGCACACTCTTTACAGTTATAAAAAATAAAAAAAATTAGGATGCTCCCTAACTTTTAGCCCATGGGTTTAACCTTTTTGGCCGTTTGGACCATTATCCATCCTTATTGTGGATTGGACAGAAGTTGTGTCCGTGCATGTGTAACTACTGTTCCTTCTAATCCCTTGTGTGTGTGTGTGTGCTGTGTATAGTTCCGCGTATATTACATATAACCGAAGCTGTGCGCAGACGCAGTTGACAGTAGTCGTCGTTCTGAGCAGAGCTTGTGCGTTCACAAACAGGAAGGAAAGAGTGAGAAAGAAAATGGGGGAATCTGAGAAACGGAGCGACCTGGAAGAGAACCTGAAGCCATTCTACCAACGTGCTTCTGAAGCCGAGGTTTTTTTTTTTTTTATTGTTTCCCATTCCTTTTTTTCACCTATTTGATTTACCTGAAATTTTCTTGCGTTCCGGCTGTTTCATTACGCGAATTTTGTCTTGGGCGCCGTAACCTTTCGTGATTAGGGTTTATTACCCGCTTTCATATATGTCTGTATGTTTTCTGTATGTATATTTGTGCAGGTAGGATGTATTTTTTGTATATGTTTATGTACCGGTATCTATTGATTTATGTCTGCCTGCTGGTGAAGATGAGGGTTGTCTTCTATTAGTGAGATTGAACAGTTGCGGCGAGGTTATGAATGCTGCTTGGGTTTTTTTTTTTTGGAATGGAAATCATGCTAATTCAAAGTTTCTTCCTTTTCATTCTTGATTGCTTGTAAGATGAAAATCTCATTGGTTTTCGAAATCAAATCCTAATTTATTCATTGAAGGACAATGTGATTTTATGGTAATTTTATTCAAGTAAGCCAAAGCCTCGTTTGTTTACATAGATAAGATGAGATGAAAGTTGAATAAAATATTATTAGAATATTATTTTTGTTTTGAGATTTGAAAATGTTGAATTGTTTATTGTATTTTGTGTGAGAGTTTGAAAAAGTTGTAATGATTAGATGAGATGAGTTGAGATAGTTTATGAAAACAAACGATTAGTTGCTTATTAGAAAAAAAAGGAAGTTTCTCATGTGAATAACCTGGAATACTAATTAGAAATGGGCAAGATTTTTATTTAAATTAGTATAAAGTATAAATACTAACAATGGATGTTTATATAATAGGAACGCTTATCCAGACTTGAAGCTGCCCTGGCTACCAAGAAGGGTAGGTCCTAAGGCATTCACTCTACTGAACCAACAGTATTATCAAGCTAATTGTGCCCCGACTTTCTTATATTTATACTTCATATGTAAACTTGTTCAGATTCTGAAAATGAAGATCATTTGAAGTTGATAAGTGAACTTCAGTCACGGCTAGAAGAGGCAGGTGCAGAGCTGGTTGCAGAACGAGAAAAGGTTCTTCCGGTTTATATCTGGTTCTCTTTACATTTGGATATTATTGAGAAGAGCTAAATATTTGTGCTTGTGACTTACAGGCACATAAGCTTGCGGTGGAAAATGCAAAACTTGAGTATCGTATAATCCATCTTGCCAGGGCAGCAAAGGAGGCAGATCTCAAGTTGGAGCAAATGGAGAAGTGAGTTGTAGTGATTTCTTAACCTCCTTTCACATGTTGAATGGTATAATTATTGAGAGCCATAGATTGTACATTGGTGTCTCATTATTGGAAAATAATGAGGTACTTTTGGTATTGGTGCCCCCAAAAAATCTGGATTGCTTGGGACTGTCTTATATATTACATTTAGTGGATTTAGCGTTTGGATCATTTATATGGAGTAGAAAGATTGATAATTTCTTTTATAAGAGAAGATATTGGGATTCCCATTGTTGTTGAAGCTTGAAGTGTAAAACTTTTGGAAACTATTCTCAACTTTCAAGTGCATGATTTTTGCTGATTTTTATCTTAGGTTTTTTCCATCTTTATTGTTACTTGTTAGTCTTCTTGTCAGCCTACAACATACAGAAATACAGATATAGCACAAAATTTTGCCTATTGTAAACTCTGTTGGTTTGTCTTCGCATGTGATATTAGATGTTGTGAAATTGATTTAGTGTACGTACTTTACTTTCGTTAGGTCTTGATGGGGGAAGCAGCTGGATGCCTTGAAATCCGAGGATCCTGGCACTGGTACTTGAGCTGAGAAAAGCAATTTGTGGTACTTCTCTTACTCTAGGTCAATAACTCAAGGAAACCCAAATACATAAATTAGAATGCCAATGCCGATTGCCCCATATGTCATATTTTTGTTAAGCGGTCTTGTTATGCATGTTCATCTGGGGATTGCCTTTTTATAGAACATGGTCCATGTGATCAAACACTTGCATAGATTTGTTGATCTAAAGGATGGTCCTTGATGATCTCGATCCAAATCGAAGCATTCTTCCATTTCTTTCAATTGACATGGTTAACCAATAAAGTGCTTGTTTTTGGGAGACACTCGGGCCCTGGGAATTTAATACTCTGGTATTATTATATGTTTAGGGCACTATTATATGTGCACCAACATGATAATTGTAGTCCCTGACTCCCTATGATGATCATTTAACGCTGGCAAGAAAGCACATTCACACTAAGCTGTTTAAAAACAAAACATTAACAGCTCACAGTGTACCTCGAACATGAGCAGAGGCCTCTACAAAGTATCGACCTTCAACTAAAGGTAGCTTTTATTTTTTCTGTTCTGTAACACTTAAACTAAGGAAAAAGAAAGAACTACTTTTTGTTGTAAGAAGAACACTTGAAAAGGACCAAGAAAATCCACTGAGAAAGGTGGTTTTTTGCCCGGGGAACAAACAAATTGATATGAACTCGCGAGAATAAAATCATTTGAACCTACAATCAATTTGAAAACTTCTCAAGAAAGTCAAAATCAAGTCAATGGATGGAGAGAACTTAGACACGATGAGAATTCATTACAAGAACTTAGATTATATTAAAATCTAGACATCTATTTTTTTTTTTTGTAATCAATTCTAGAACAATGAAATCCTAGAATTAAATATGCAAGAAATAAAAGATAGAATCAGACCTGATTGGAAACCTTGATCTGAATACCAAATGATATGAAATCGCGGGAATGGAATCCCTTGAACCCACAATCAATTTGAAAACTCTTCAAGAAAGTCAAAATTAAGTCAATGGATGGAGAATCTAGATCCAATGAGAACTCGTTGTAAGAACTTAGATTATATTAAAATTTAGACCCGTTGAAGAACCCGTCTAAATGATATGAACCCGCGGGGAAGGAATCCCTTGAACCTACAATCAATTTGAAAACTCTTCAAGAAAGTCAAAATCAAGTCAATGGATAGAGAATTTAGACCCGATGAGAACTCGTTTCAAGAATCCAGATTACAAAGGAGGAACGTCACAAAAGTTGCAAAGGAATTTGCAAAGGATTTTTAAGATTAGGTACATTTTGGTGCCCATCACAAATCATAGGCTGTGGCTTCAGAAAAAACATGATGAGTGTGAGAAGGAGCGAGACAGAGAGAGTTCGACGGACATGTACGTGCATAAAAATCCCAAGGCCTCGTTTAGTTTCACTGATGGTCTTAGTTAGGCATCGTTTGTTTTCACAACTCATCTCATTTCAATTTTCAAATACTATTCAAACACAAATATTTTTTAATTTCAAATTTTTTAATTTTCAAATTTTTCATTTAATCATTAATTATAACTTTCCTAAATTTTTAAAGAAAACACAAAAAATAATTTAACATTTTCAAATTTCAAAACAAAAAAAATAATATTTTAACAATAATATTTTTTTCAAATTTTTTCTTTCTCATAAAACATTCTAATTCAAACTATTTTACTATTATTTATAAACTATCTCATTATTATTATATATTTCTTTATCTCATTCATTTGTGTAACCAAACGACTACCAAGACTACTATGGAAATCTTATGAGAGTATTGATATTGGTTTCATTAAAATCATTTTTAAAATTTAGCTAAAAATATATATTTTGCATAAAATCAAAACCATTCAAGCCATAATCCAATATTTTTTTAATAATAATTTTTTTTATTTTTTTTTTATATTTTACAACTACACTAATCATATATTAATTAATCACTTAAATCTTACTTAAATTATTATTTTTCAATTAATTTTTTCTACAAACTTATTGAAGCCTGTAATTCATGTGCCCAAAATCAAGAGAAGGTCAAAATCATTTGCAGCCTTTGAATTCATGTGGGCACCTGGAGTGAGGAGTAGATTATAGGACCAGAAATGTGAAAGAAAAAAAAAAAAAAACAGTATTAATGTCACTTTTGGAATAAAATATCACTACAGTTTATCTATATTTTGGAATAAAATATTATTTTTAAAGATGAATAGTTCATCTCTAAATATAAAGATAGACTAAAAAATACTGTAACTCAAATTTAAAATTTCCAATTAGTCCATTTCATAAAATATTCTTTCAAATTTTCAATGCAAGTGCTAGAGGCAATGGGAATGAACGATATAACATCGAGCTAAAGTCCGAATGACTGTCTAATTGGAATACGAGAAAAAAAAAAAAAAAAAAAATCTAGGCTTTTGCGGCCTCAAAGTTTAGGAAAAAAAAAAAAAAGACGGTGAGAGAGGAGATTTTCTTTGTTAAGAAGGTCCAAAGGGAGGGATTTAGATCTTGTTTGTTTTTATAAAATATCTCATCTTATTTTATTTTATATTATTTAATTATTATAATTTTTTTAACTTCTAATAGAAAATAAAATAAATAATTTAACTTTTTCAAATATCAAAATAAAAATAATGTTAAAAAAGTATATTCTAACAATATTTTATTTAACTTTTTAATTTTAATCTGAACTCATCTTATCTCATCTGTAAAAACAAACGAGACAAAATTTCCATCCCATTCTTTTTAAAAAAGATAAAGTTTATTATTAAATAATTAATGATTAATATTAGATAAAATTATAATGAGTGTAATGATATCCTTACTATCCAACTACTACTTAAGTTACTTTATTTTTTTTTCTGTCCTGTTTTCTATCCTTCTACTTTGCTTTCTGTATAAATTTTTTGTCTAACTATCAGATATTTATTGTGTTTAGATGTTGAAGTGAGTTGAGTTGAGTTGAGTTGAGATGATAAAATATTATTAGAATATTATTTTTTAATATTATTATTATTTTGAGATTTGAAAAAATTGAATTGCTTATTATATTTTATGTTGAGATTTGAAAAAGTTGTAATGATGAGTTGAGATGAGTTGAGAGGATTTTTGAAACCAAACGAAGCATAAATCTCTTGACTTTGGAAACATTCCTTTCAGTGCCTTCACCTCTTTTGAGACTCAAATCACTTTGTAAGTTTTAAAATTTGGAACTATAATCTCAGACATTAAGATTGTGTTTGGATGTTGAAGTGAGTTGAGTTGAGTTGAGTTGAGATGATAAAATATTGTTAGAATATTATTTTTTAATATTATTATTATTTTAGAATTTAAAAAATTGAATTATTTATTATATTTTATATTGAGATTTAAAAAAATTATAATAATAAATTGAGATGAATTAAAATGAATTTAACATCTAAACGAAGCCTAACATTTTCATACCTCTCTTCTCTATCGAAAACCAGGCAGAGCCTCCTCTCCATCACAGAAGGGCAGAAAGCAGAGTTGAAGAAAAAAAATAAAGCCGCGTAGGTTTGAATAATAAGTAGGTAATAATGGGGTAGTAAGAGTATACAAGTTATGGTGACCAAAAGTGAAGACACGTCACACCTTCTTTTTTTTTCTTGAACAACGTCACACACCTTTAAAAAGTTTAAAATATAAAAAATAAAAAAGTAAAGAGAGATGAGAAAAGTTTTTATTTCAAGAGTAATATCACTCTTTCTATTATTTAGTTTGAATTACCATATTATAAAATCGGTTTTCTTTTTACATAAAGTTATAAAATAATCGTAAAATAAAGTAAATCTAGATATAATTATAAATTATACACGCCGTGTACTAATTTAAAAAAAAAAAGATAGAATCTATTATTAAAAAATTAATTTTTTTTATATAAATCTCATATTTATTTTTATTTTTTTTAAAAGAATGCGCGACGTTTACGCACTCAATGACTATAAATATCATTTATCAAATTAAGGCCTAATTTGGATACTTAGGTATTTTCAGATAGTGTAATGATAGATTTACAATCCTTTTACCATTACTTTACGACTCTTAGCGTATTTATTTATTTATTTATTTTTAAGTATTTTTTAAAATATATTTAATCATTAATTTTTTTTAAAATATATATAATTTTATTAATAATTATTTTCTTAATAAAAAATGAAAAAAAGTAATGAAATAATAGTAGAAGAGTGATAAGACTATTATTATTATAACCTCATTATTATTTTTTATTATTTTTTATATATTTTTAACTATTTTTTAATATCTTCTCATTATATTTTTATTATTATTCACAAAATTCCTCATTAGTCACTATCCAAACGTAACTAAGGCTTTGTTTGTTTACCAAAAACATCTCATCTCATCTCATCTCACCTCATCATTACAACTTTCTCAAATCCCTACACAAAATAAAATAAACAATTCAACTTTTTCAAATCTCAAAATAATAATAATATTAAAAAATATATTTTAACAATATTTTATTCAACTTTTTAACTTTAATCTCAACTCATCTCATCTCTGAAAACAAACGGGCCCTTTATCCGATAAACGGAACACGTGTTGAGATCCTTACCACGTAATGTCCACATGTCGAGACTTGACATTGATTCGTTACCAGTAAAGAAATTGAATAAAGAAATGAAGTTATTTTCACGTACGAGGTGAATGTAAAATTGCCACCGACACCGATACGTAGTGTCGTTCGGTTGGCTCCGGGAGTCGACGTTTGAGTTTTGAGTCTTGACCCCTGTTTCATAGATCCCACGAATCCGGGACTCCATGAAAAAGCTTATTCCTCCCTCTCTCTTCTTTAGTAAAAGTAATACCACACACATTGCAGATTGATTAAAATATATTTCAGTTTAAAATTAACAAATATGATTGATTTTACTACGAAAAATGGTGACTGTTATTCATTTTAATTACATAGATTTTTTGTTGAGAAAATAAACAGACGAGAGCCATTTATATATATATTGATCACAATTGGTATATTTAATAAGATATATTTCATTTATTTATATTAAAAATATATTTAACAGGAAATTCACCTGATAAAAAACCAAAACTCAAAAGAGCAGGAAAAGTTATTACAGTAAAAGAGGATCTGAAAGTGACGCCAATCAGACGTTTTCTCTATTCCCTCAAACTGAGCACACATCATACATCCCACTATCCCAGCTGTAATTCTTTCACTCTCACAGCCAAAACACCCCTCTCAAAATCAAACTCAACGATAGTTGTCATTTTGTTTTTAAATTTTAAAGCAAATATGGGATCCCATTGAAGCTCTAATGTGAGTTTCCCCCGTCGAATCCAGGCACCATTTGAGGCAAAACCTGTAAAAATGTCTTCCAAAAAGCAAGCACTTTTCATATCCTCCCTCGTAATACTCTGGTACACCTCCAACATCGGTGTCCTCCTCCTGAACAAGTTCTTGCTCTCAAATTATGGCTTCAGGTTCCCAATTTTCCTCACAATGTGCCACATGTCGGCATGTGCCATCCTCAGCTACTTTTCCATCGTTTTCCTCAAGCTTGTGCCCATCCAGGCCATTAAATCTCGCTCCCAGTTCCTCAAGATTGCGACTTTGAGCGTTGTGTTTTGTGGGTCTGTTGTGGGTGGGAACATCTCCCTCAGGTACCTCGCGGTGTCATTTAACCAGGCTGTCGGAGCCACGACGCCGTTTTTCACGGCGCTGTTTGCGTTTATGGTTACCCTTAAGAGGGAGGCTTGGGTCACGTACGCTGCTCTTGTTCCAGTTGTTGCTGGAGTTGTGATTGCTAGTGGGGTATGTTTTTTGTTTGTTCGATCATTTTTGTTATTCACGATTTGTTTGATTTCATTACTAGCTAAATATTTTGTTGGGCTAGATGATCTTAATTCGTTCCGTATACAAATTTTGTGATTGTTTTTTAAACTAAGACAATGTATTTAACTTTATGGTTGTTTTATTAATTAATGCAGTTTAACATTTAGGTTTCAGTCATGCCATAAATGCCAATCCAGATCTAGATCTATAATTACTTCAAGATTAAGACGTTTTCTGTGACCTACATAGTGTAATACGACACATGGAGGGGAAGATCTCAGCATTTACAAGAGAGGTTTTGATAGATAGGATCCTGGATAAAAAGAAATATTATAGATTAAGCAATAGAATAACTGATTTTGGAATGTGGGTAACGACATTGCAATGGGTAGAGTGATGTGGGGATGCCACCAAGGATGGCAACTTTTTCGGCTCCAAAGCATGTGTATGATGTACTTGTTGGATATCTGAGATGGAAAAAACAGGTTTGGTTTCCTAACATATATCTTAGTGTGTTGTAGTTGAAATCGAACAACAGAATTGAGTTTCTTATTGACTGCATAGATTTTGTATGAGAAAGATCAGACTGTTATAGCACGTGAAGAACTACTTATTAAAAAAAAAAAGTAGTACGTGAAGAACTGGTGACTGTTGAGCTATACAGTGTAACTTTTAGCAATCATTCAAGAGATATGTACTAGATCGCAATTTTGAAATGGACACTGCTTTCTTCATCATATATTTCTCCTTTTCCAGTTATTCCTGTAATTGACTGCAAAAGAGTGAAGCTCCCATCACTTCTATTTCCTAATGTATTTTCATCTTGTTTTGGTGAAGTTATTAGAATTCTTGGTTTGTGGCAGGGTGAGCCAGGTTTCCATTTGTTTGGATTCATTATGTGCATAAGTGCAACTGCTGCAAGGGCCTTTAAGTCTGTTCTTCAGGGTATCCTACTTTCTTCTGAAGGGTAAATGTTTTGATCTATCATCTGATTGTTATTTCATCTTTCGGTGTAGATTCTCTTCCACAATTTATCTATTAACTATCATCTACTATTTCACATCCATAAGGATGGAGTCGTTTTCCCTTTTTTCTGTTTTCCCTTGTCTTGTTGTCATTGTGTCTAATGTTAAGAATCTAATGCATGCCAGTTGATTTCTGTTTATGTATATAATGTACTAATATGGAAGAACACGACATTCATAACTGTTCTGAATGAAAGGACTAGAGAAATCTGATCTGTGCTGTTAGTGAGGTAGATAAGGAACTTTTATGCCGAATTAAGCAAAAGAATGCAACTAAGTTCAAGTCCTCATAATTTTGCTTTCTTTGGTATCTTGAAGAACATGCGATCATCATATGTGTTTGTTCTTCAAATATTTTATTCAGCTTGATGCATGTATTGATATTTTTTTTATTTTCTTTCATGTTATTTCATCTGAGTCTAGAATCTGTCTACCTTTGATATCCAACTATACCGAATATTTCTGTGAAAGAGTCATATCCTTTTTGAATACCATACTTTGTGGAATCCAATTCATCTTTGACACTCCAAGCGGCCCTGTACATCTGTCATAAGGAGGTGATGGATTTAGTTAATTGGATAGACTGCTCCACTCATATTGAGGTAATCTGGAACAAGTTAATCAAGGTTGCAGCAGTTCTTGCAATGACTCAAGTAATCTACTTTGTGCATGGGACTACCATATTTTGGTTCTACTCTTATTTGTAACATATATGTAGCATCAGGTTTCTTTTGACTTTCTTCGTTTTTATGTTAGGATATACTTATTTCTTCATGACATGATAAGTTGCATCAGATCAGGATGGGAATTACCATGTTCATATAGCTTGAAATCTTGAATGATGTATTTGAACTCCAACTTTAATACTCATGGTTTTACAAACCCTTACTTTTAACTGGTCTGTTCCTATTCATACCCTGCAACATATGGTATTGAAGAAGGAAGACGAAAACCAAACCCAGAAGCTTTTCATTTCCACTATGAAAGATATTATGAATAAGAGCCAAGGGTGTAAACAAATGTCAGGAACACTCTGTGTAGTGTGAAGAATGGCTGTTATTATTTCATTTGTATTGTCACGATTTGTTGATTTTTCTTTGTCTTAATGTGAGCTCGTTTTGGAATTCGATGATTAATCTTTCCAGAATCAATTCCTACTTCTACAATATACATTTATTCCCTTTAAGACCGTGGCATTTATAATTTTTATATGTTTCTCCTCTGCTTGATTTTTTTCGCAATCGCTGTCATTTTTCTTCTTTCATAATCTTTTCTTTGACCCAAGAAGAAATTTTTTGTTCTGTTTAGTGTCCACTGAAGTCTTGGTATGTTTTGTACTTAACAGGGAAAAGCTGAACTCAATGAATTTGCTGCTATACATGTCACCAATTGCAGTTCTAGTTTTGTTGCCTGCAACGCTTATAATGGAGCCCAATGTCTTAGAAGTTACTGTGTCGCTTGGGAAAGAGCATAAATATATGTGGCTGCTGCTTTTAATTAATTCAGTGTTGGCCTATTCTGCTAACTTGTCAAACTTCTTGGTGACAAAACATACAAGTGCATTAACGCTTTCAGGTTTGACCAAGTTTATTCTTCATTATCCTTTCTTTTTCAAAAATAGCCACTAAATTTTTTTATTTGCCGCATATAGATATGACAGTTTATCTAGCATCATGAATCTTACTTAAGTCCTGTCAGTTTACTGGCATAGCCACTGTCTACTTTCTGTTGATCACGATAAGTATAAGTAATTATATGATGTATATTCTCTATCTTCATATCAAAGCCACGTTAGAATGAAATGGAAACAATGGCTATGGGTGTTCCTTTTCATGAAACAGTTTTGGTTCCCTCCAAGTTGAAGTCGCATTCTTCAGGCAATATAGGCAGATGATTTTTTTTTTTTTTTTTTGAGTTTTGATGCACTTCATTGTTTTCTGGGTGTTTCTCCCGAATATATATACTGTATCATATGGTTTCAACCCTTGAATGTAATACTCGCATCATCTAGCATTAGCAAAACCCTGCCTTGATGAGGGATGCCAAGAAATTCAAGCCTATTACTTATGTGTTGTGTTGGTTGTTTTCCATTCCTCAAATCTTTCAACTTATCTTTGTGGCTCCTTGGAATTATGCTGTGATCAGGTATTAGGAAATGCGAAAGGTGCCGTTGCGGTTGTTATCTCAATACTCTTGTTCAGAAATCCGGTCACCGCTGTGGGCATTGGAGGGTACACAATCACTGTTCTTGGGGTGATTGCCTATGGAGAAGCAAAGCGGAGGTTTAGATGAATGGAATGGTTTTGAACGGAGCAGTGAAATTACACGGGCGTAGATTCTTGTAGAATATTGTTTAGAGTGTAATTTCACGTGGCCTTGTATTTATTTATTATTGTGTAGACTAACATATTCTTCGAATCATCCTATTTTGATTTATTGGTGAGTGACATCTCCTTGTTTGTGCCATTTTTATCATTTTTTATTCAAATATTTTATTATATATATATATATTTATATATATATATAACTTACAAATAAAGAAAAGAGTGTCAAGTTCACAAAAAAAATTTACAAGTTGATGTGTGTTAAGGAAAAATCTAACATTGCCTGTGGACAAGATTTTGGGTATGTTTATAAAGAATGATCAATTTCTATTTTGTTGAACTGATTTTATGAGATGAGTTAGGTCTATGAATTTCTTCATGGTATCAGAGCCTGTTACAGGACGAAAGGGGGCTCATACTACTTATCCCGTGACAAGGACTAAGAAAAATATTGGTATGCACGTGAGGGAGAGTGTTGATGAATAATCTTACATTGTCTGTGGACAAGGTTTTAGGCATGTTTATAAAGAATGAACAATCTTTTTTTGTTGAACTGATTTTATGAGATGAGTTAGGCTATGAATTTCTTCAATGTGGTTAAATGCGATATATTAAAAATTTAAATTTACTTTACAAAAAAAAAATTACAATTTGATGTACCATAACAAATTCACATTAATTGATATGTTAGTCAAGTAAATCATTTTTCAAGAGAAAAAACAAAAATAATGAGCAGGAGATATCAATCAAGGAAAGATAGATGTATTATTGAATTAATTGACCTTCCCTTTTATCAAGCCTGGTCTTCACCAGCGGGGAGGGCATCATAACCATCACGGTGCTTTGTTGCATCTCTTTCGACTGGGATGCATTTTAGGATCACAGCAACCGGCATACTTACCGATCCCAGAATGATGCTGAGTAACCAAAGTTTCCAGCTTTAGTGGAACTGTGCTCGCAAAATCTCCCAGAAACTCTACTATGATTACTTGGAAACTCACTGTAGAAATCATGATTCCCAGGAATATCCAGCTGCCAAACATTCCTCGGAATATATGTTTATCTTCTCTGTCTCCCGGCTGTTTATCTCATTAAACGCCTGAAAAAGGCAATCCGCAAGGGGAAGCACGGCGCTCATTATGAAACATAAATGCACACATTTGGTTACTTTTCAAAAGTTGTAGAGAGTAAAAAAAACATGCTGGACACTTCAATTACAAGTGTTTGAGAAGCAGACAATATCCAAAGGACAAGTGATCTCTGTAAATTCATTTTTTAGTTACCCATGTAAAGTTTGGTTGCACATACTGATTGATTATGTCCAATACATCATCAGTTCATCCTTTTAACTAGCTGGACTACAATTAAAGAAAGAGAAATCGATTGTTTTCTACATATGCCCAATATCAATAACAGAAAGAAACCAGAATATATTTCAAGTGCAGGGCGTCCTGATTGGTTGGTACCACCATGACATACCTGGCAAAAGACAAAGGAGTTGAATATCAAAGTTTTGAGAACATCACTTGCATCAGAACCACTAAGTTTTAATAGCTGTTTCCTGTCAAAATTAAGAACTGCTAGGACAGCAAGTTGATATATACTTTGACCAATAATATTTCTCCACATGGCCTTAGTGATGAAGCTCACACTCCTACCAACTGGGGGGCCTTTTCATAAGCCTATCATGTGGAGGTTCTGTAGCCAGTGCTAGTGCACCAAGAGTGTCCATAATCATGTTGACCCAAAGCAACTGCACAGCTGTTAGGGGAGCAGAACCTGAAAATGACACGGGAATTTTCACGGTTCTTTTGTTGCCTAACATATGTAGTATGTAATTTCGGATAGGAAAAGAAATCACACGTGTGCTCAAAAACACACACGAAGAGGGGAATGTTGTCTTTGGATTCAGTGGTAAAAGTACCGTATGATTCAAGTGTGCTCAACCCATGGAAAAGAGAAAGGAAGGAGCATGATTTAAGTTTTCCAATGGCCTTGAAAAGGCCTAGAGATGAAGATCTAAAAGAGTTAGATCTTCATATTCCTTCATTCAAAATGAGAACGCATGATGGAGAAGAGAAAACTGAGACTTATGAATTAGAACGATATCAAGCCCGCCTGGCTTAGCCTTTCGAAATCATCAATATTACACAGATAAGGGAGGGTGGTTTTGTGTGGCAAGAAAACGAAAAAAGCAGTGACAAGAACCTCTGTTCCTGCTATGCCCATAGCAAGTCCAATGTCTGCTTCATGCAAAGCTGGAGCATCATTGGTCCATCACTCGTAACAGCAACAAACAAACTTCTCAAATGAGACACCAAGGTGTGCTTGTCCAATGGCAAAGATCGAGCTATAACTTTTGTCCACAGTAAGAATCTGCAATCATCTTAGGGGAGAAATAGTTCGAAGTCGAAACTTTTGAAAGCAAGCTTTTAAGAACCTGAATCCTTGGTATGGTGTCCTTCATCTATTCAAAAGACATGCGATGAAATTCTGGTCCTTCTATTGCCACTCCATCCTCCACACTCTCTAGCAATGGCCTTAACTGTGTTTATATTGTCACCAGTAACCATACGGACGGTAATTCCAGCAGCTAAATAAGTTCGAACTGCATCCTTGACCCAGGGCGTACAGGATCCTTGATTCCAACCACTGCTATCAATGTATAGCCATTATCGGGAATGCTGATCTCATTGGAAGTGTCTTGTAAATCTTTAAAAGCCAAGCAGAGAGTTCTCAGAGATTCCGATGCAAAGCCATGTGATATTATTTACCTGTTCTTCACGGAGATGAACAGGTTCTCCATTGCAATCAACAAATTTGTCACACATTCCTAGTATAATTTCAGATGCGCCTTTGCAAAATGCACGTACCCCTCCACCAGGAAGAGCTACAAGCACAGACATCTTCTTCCTAACTGAATTGAAAGGCTGAACCTTAAGTATCTTAAACTCAGTGCGCTGGACATTAAAATCTCCACCCAGAAACAAGCCAAATTCTAAGATTGCTGATTCTGTCGTTGTTCCCAAAATGATATTCTTTCCACTTTCATCCTTATCCACTTCAGAGCCAGTATTTTGAAATATAGCTTGCAATAGGATGCCTAGAACTCTTCCTGATATAACCGATTTTAACACATCTTCATTCCCACTACCTTTTACCTCTATAGAATTTTCAGATATCCATAATTTATCAACCACCAAATGATTTGTGGTCAATGTCCCTGTCTTATCAGTGCAAATGCAACTAGCGGAACCCATTGTCTCACATGCAGAGAGATGCCTCACAAGCACCCTTTCATCCATTAATTTCTTCATTGCAAAAGCAAGGCTCAAAGTCACTGCCAATGGCAATCCTTCAGGGACTGCAACAACGATAATGGTCACTGCAGTGGCAAAGAAGTTTAGAATTGTAAGGGCATCACTTGAAGACCAATTTGTGAACTCATGGTCAAGTGCTTTTTACGCCAGATACCACCTTCCTGTCAATTCCACAAATGTCAGCACGGCAAAAGCATGGCAAAAGCATGGATAGTGTACGATATCTCTAACAACCAAGTCATATGTAGAAATCTTTTTTCTTCTCCCGTCTCTATTTACCTGAATAAAAATCTTTTTCTTCTCCCTATCCAAATCATTGAATTATAGATTAACTTTCCAACCAGACATCCCAGAAAGTTATAAACTATTGCGAGTCAAGGAAGCTGAGGGCCGGGGAGCTCAAAATTCTAACAATGAATAGGAAAAGTGATACTTAGCACCTTATTAGACAAACATTAATGAAAAAACCTTTTTTTTTTTTTTTTCAATTTCTGATTTTTTTTATATGAAGATTCAAAGAAATAGTCATTTTCATATAAGAAATTAAAAAAAATAAAAAATTATTTTTTTATTTTTCAATGCCTTCAAATGATTTATTTGTTCGATGGACCCAGTCAAAACCTTTGTCATTGCATTGATGCACTCGTTTTTTTCTTGCATTATGCTCAATGCTGCACCTCCAACCTCTACTGGAGCAGAGTTTGGAACCAGTGGAATATTTATATTTCATGAAAGGATTGCCCCTAAAAAGTTGCAGCAATGCAGCCAATTTTATCAGTTTATCCAAGTCAATCCACTTGTGCTCAAGCTGTAAAAACTAAAAACAGCAAAAACCATAACAATTCCGGTAGCTACAAACTAATTGCCATAACCTTCAATCTTCATCCAGGTTACCAACATGATGATCCAGACTGTAACTAGGAGAAAAAACTACAATAATATCCCGCTGGTTATTGCGGTTGAGTCCAAACTGCATGAAATATTAAATGACAAATTTTCATACAACAAGATCGATTGGGTATTGATGAGAAAGAATAAGCATGTATGGATTAAATCTGCCACTGGTTGTCACTTGCTTTTTGTTACCGATGATTCGAGTTTGTGTAACCAGTCCACATATTGGACTTGCTCCTTTTTATGTAGGTGAAGCAAGAGAAAGTTGGTTAGGTTTTCTCCAATTCCCTTGGATACTAAGTACTCCTTCAGAGCATCTTGTAATTGAGGATCCAAAGAACTGCAAATAGACATAAAAGAAAGAACGATAACATAGATGATAACAATACAACGAATCCAGACCAAGGAGGGAAAAAAACTAAAATTAACATGGTGGATTTGATGTGAACAAATAGCATGTGCGCTTAGGCATTTGAAGACAAAAATAAGTAAGATTTGATCTAGAAAAAATAAAATCAGAATTTCCTTGAGATGGAGAACCCTCACTTATACGGTTAAACTAGAAGAGATATAACAGCAGTCTTCATCATTCATGTTCCAAACTTTGCTAAAAACTTGAGCAAAATATGAGTTTTTATGTTGTCATTACCATCCCTTTCCATTATTCTTATATCTTGTCAAGGTGCAGCACTATACTGGAAATGTATGGATCACAAACTCTTCAGATGAGTACCCAGAAAACCAACATGAGCGCTCAGGAAACCAGGAAACACAGTGGAAAATAGCAGTCTCACTATGAGGAGTCTTTTTCTCCTTCTAAATAGGTGACTCTCTTGTATGCATCCAGTATACTTGGGTGGCACCTTTTGTGAGAAAAACCATGAGGTGGGCTATGATCTAAGAATAGAGATCTATCAATGAAATATATAAAGAAGTTAACACCAAGCATAATCCCTAATAAAGGACTAAATTAACACCTATGTGAGCTATTTTAGATCAGTATAACCATGATACAGCCCCATTATGGCTAACACTCACGGTGAGGAAATGACATCTATGAAGTAAGGGATGAGGAAAATGCAGAGAAAA
Organism: Juglans regia; assembly: GCF_001411555.2. Classification (NCBI taxonomy): domain Eukaryota; kingdom Viridiplantae; phylum Streptophyta; class Magnoliopsida; order Fagales; family Juglandaceae; genus Juglans; species Juglans regia. Next base: position 31,619,052 of record NC_049904.1, read on the forward strand.
ATATAAAAGAAAAAATTATTATTATTTATCTACTTTTATGCAAAACAGATGGATCATTAGTGAGTTTAACCTCAAGGCTTCCTCCTGGAAACATGCATGGCATTCTATTTAAAAGAGTCCAATCAACAGTACCAATCAATCTACAGAGAAACTTTTTCATAACCAATCTTACAGGTGGATCTTGGCAACTAAGTGAAAACACATCACTATCTTAGTTAGTAGTCTGCTTAAGAGAAACCAGCTCAAAGCAAAACCTGTAATGCAACTCTCCTAACAGGACTCTCCTCTTCAAACGATAATAGGACACATCAAACCAACTATATCTGGTGGCTGCTGTTTATGTTATCTATTTAGACCAAAGACCATGCCTCACATGATCATGTGGATTTTAAGGATTAACATACAAGCAATACTATCATCAAGCAAGCAAAGTCTTTTACCCCAAGGATATGTAAAGGTTGATAACTAGTACACACATATGACTGCAAAACTTTACCTGAATATTGGGCCTCTGTAGAGGGAAGAGTCAACACGAATTGATGATGGTATATAGTTGGCATTATGGATGTCAAACTCGGATACATCATTGCCTCTGTAAGAAAGTCCACAATCAAACTGCAACATTGAGCTCAAGCCAGGCTTTTTTAAACATACTTTCATCAAAACTTCCCTTGGGAACACACTCTCTTGTCCATATGTCACTGGACCAAGCACGGCTGATACAGCAACCTCTTCCCCTGACTCGCATGTTTTCCGCAAAACCACATCTTGGGATTGGGGCGAGTCCCATTCCACCAAAAAATTCCCCAAGGAACCACTTTGGTTATTCTGTTTACATATCAACACACATACAAGTTAAGATGGGTCGAATCCTCTTAATTTTACAAGGCTAGGCACACAAGTCATCACATTCCCAAATATCTTTAAATTCGAAGATAAGAAACATATTGCGATTAAAAAAAAAAGCTTTCTGTTTCTATCAGCTTGGTTCCCTATCTAGGAACGGAGTGGGACAATAGGACAGGATGCCCTATCCTTCCGATAATAATCACAGAGGTTTGTTGAGTTGAGCTCACATAGAGAGTCATTTAATTCACAAGACAAGTTCATGCAGCCCTCCCTCAACCACGACCACTAAAACAAAGAAATCAATTTCAGATCTCTTAAATTCAGGTATTCAAGAGGCTGGAAGTTTCAAGAACCCATTTTTTTTTCCCACATTCACACTACGTTTTTGCACTCAAATAAATCCCATTTACCTTTCACACATCTAATGCTCGAATAGCGCGAGATTCATTTCAATAAATGGATAGCGAAGGCTGAGCCATGAATAGCGCGAGATTCATTTCAATAACGATCCAATCGAAGCAAAAGAAATAATCGAATATCTAAACAGGAAAATCATGGAGGGTAGAAGGAGATATAGAACCTGAAAGCGATTGAAGGAGTGCTCGTGTGCGATCTCAGACTGCAAGACCTTGAGCAAGTCCAAATCTTGAAGAGCTTTCCGACCCTTTCGCAAGATTGGAGTCAGCCTCGTCATCCTACGCTTCGACTTTCTAAAACACAGCTTTATTTTATTCGAAATGTCGATTTGTTGGAACGAGATAAGGAAAATACAAATGGATGTGTCCGGAGACTCGGAGTCGGGACCTGCTACATGCGCATGAACGCCCGTTTCGATAGGCAGAAAAATAATTTTAAATAAAAATTAAAATTGGAATAAAATATTATTTTTATATTATTATTATTTTAAAATTTAAAAAATTTGAATTACTTATTAAATTTCGTGTAAAAATTTAAAAAAATTATAATAATGAGATGAATTGAAATCGTTTATGAATCTAAACAGGACTAAAGTCTTTCAAAACTATTCTAAATTATTATGAAATTTCGTAATAATTTGCAAACTTGTATAATATAAATATATATAATATGTCAAACACTTGATTATGTAATTAGAAGTGTTACAAATACAAATGAATTATATAAAAATAAATTTATAAATTGACATTATTCCATATAATCAATTAGATTTACTTTACGATAAAAATAATTTTATAATATAATATATCATATCTAATTATGTTATTTTGTAGATTTATTTTTGTATAATATCTTTATAATTAAAGTATTTCTCCTATATAATACTTAAAATGATTTTAATAAACAAAAGGCATAGTTTCGTAATAATTTTCAAACTCATACGTATGAATCGTGAATAATTGAGTATTGCTCAGTTGTGAACTGGACCAATGATTTTGGTAATGTAACTTCAATTATGGTTTGAAAAAATGGTTTGATTTCGAAGAATATTTAACTAGAGAAATGATACTTGCAGTCGTGAGCGTGCAGTCGTCGTGCAGTCGTCGTGCAGTCGCTTTGAAAAAAGTGAATAAATAAGGGACCCGCCTGAAAAGAAATTAATTTTTTAATAGTGGACCCCACTCTTTTTCAAAGCGACTGCACGGCGTTTACGCATTCCACGACTGTATGTAGCATTACTCATTTAACTAATTGAATCAGTTAGAAATTGAATTTGACTCTTTGCAATTCGATAAATTTGGTCACAAAATTTATGAATAGAGATCGATTGTAGCCGACTGCAATAAATTACTCAAAACTATATTTAGTTTCTGAATTGTGTTTTGGATGTGAAAGTTTTCTCTTATACAAAATATGAGAGAATATAATTAATATATACTAATTTTCTCATGTCGATCATTATGTAATAAAAATAGAAGAAAAATTCAATAATAAAATATGATATGGAATATGCATAGAAGATATGGAGTCCGATTATTCGGCAAAGAGATTATGCCAACTTACCTTGTATAGCGCACACTGTTGACTTGTATTGGTCAACATACTGTACACAAGTTTGATATATATACAATATGATTCTCACATTTTATGTGTGGTGAGATTTCTTTTCCATCGATATCTTATTTTCTTCTTGGTATCAGAGTGTCCAAAACTATGAGGAGGGCTCTTCTTTTACTTTACCTGCAAAAATGTCTTCTGCTTCATTAAATGTTAGCAACTTTGTCACATTGAAACTCCAGTTTGAGAATTATCCTCTTTGGCGTGAGCAGGTTCTTGCTTTAGCCGAGAGTCAAAAGCTTGTTGCCTATCTTACAGGTGATGCTACTACCCCTGCTACTGTACTTCCAATTCTAGAGGGTTCAACTGCTCAACCCGTGCCTAACCCAAAGTTCAAGAAATGGAAAACAATCGATCACTTGCTTAGAGGCTGGATCATTAGAACTTTATCTGAAAAAGTTCTTGGAATTGTCATTGGGTTGGATATCTCGGCACAAGTATGAAATGCTCTTAAGGAAGCTTATGCTCAATCTACTTAGGAGCGTCGACGTGCGGTTTAAAGGAAACATGTGGGGTACTCAAACTATCGCGATTCATCTTCCATCGACACCATGCGAGGTAGCTTAGGGCTAAGTGACTCCAGCAACGTCTTGACCGGCCGAACGGCTCCTTCCTAGTGTGGCATGTGTCATGCACGCGCCACCGATGCTTTCCATTTTGTGTTTTCCGATTATGTTTGGTGTTGTTTGGTAGTGTTTATTTGTTTCTAATATTGTATTTCCGACTTGATGTCAGTGTTATTTTTGTTGAAGTTTGTTTGTTGGGTTTTTTATTTGTAGGAAAATAAAGTGAAATAGGCTATTGGACTTTGTCCATAGCGGTATTAGGTTCCTCCCTCCTCCGTGTTAGGAGGATGCGTGTGTTGTTTACTTCTCCTTTTGGAGGATGGAGTTTTGATGCAGGGTATTTTCTCCTCTGTTTTAATACAGAGAATGATAATCTCTTTTTGAGAGTTTTCATGAAGTTAAACAATGTCCATCGCAAAGATTTTGTGTACAGGGTTACTTATAATATATGTTAGTTTGACTTGTAATTTGAGTCACATATGTAATTTTTTTTATGAAATGAAATCTATTTTTTATCAAAAAAAATAAAAATAAAAAATTCATGTCATCATCATGTAGAGTATGGACTGCATTGTACCGATATCAATTTCTTTCCCTTGGACGATCGAGGTAGCTGGCTATAAATAATACGTACGTACGTATAACCTTGCGGCCTGATCTGCGTTTGCGATTTTGTAAAATCCAGCATTAATTAATGATAGCTAGTTATGTACTCGAAAAGATAACAAATTATTAATTAAGAGCTTTATTTTGAAGCTCGAAAATGTCCAAAAATACTGTACCTCATGCACCGTGCCGTACATAATCGTCTGATCTGCCTGGGCGCGGAGCCGCGGACGTTTAATTAATTGGAATTAATTGTGAATTTTTTAAAGTACTGCTTAATTCGATCTACTCCTAATTAATTAATGGGTACTTAAACTTCTTTTTTTTTTTTCTAATTCCCCTTAATTAAGAATATTCCTTCCATATATAATAGTTATATATATAATTAAGGCTGATCATCTCTAGCTAGCTAGGTGGCATATATATATGGAATATTCTTGCAACAATTGATCAGAATTAATTAGCTTTTAGATATATATTATCTTAATTTATTAAAATATATATATTTATATATTTGAACAATTGGTATGCTACCTACAATTTAATATTACAATTAGTTCTATCACTACAATAAATTTGAGTTTTTGGGATGAAATTATTTAGGGATGAAAAACTAAAAGTAATTTTTTGAGACGAAATTTAAATTTCATCCTAAAAAATTGATGATTTTACAAAATCGTTTGAACAGTATTTTCTGTGATGAATTAAATTATCTTAAAAAATTTTCCCATTCGAACGGTAAAAAAAAATTCGAACAGTAAAATCTTGACGGGAAAGTAATTTATTATGGCGGAGAAAGTTCACAACCGTTCGAACGATAATTTGTTGTATTTAAACGAAAAATATTTGGTGCCAAAACCTGGTGGGAAGGTATCTAAACCATTCGAACATAATATATTTAGTTAGAACATATTCAAATACTACATTTATACATTCGAAAGTATAATATTAATTTCGGTACGAAACTCAAAATATAAAAAATATATATCATATATACAAATTCATTAATTAATTTTATGTAATTAATTTAAAAATATTTTAATGATTTCTTTTATGTTAAATAAATATTATCAACCATACAGCACATAATATGAATCAATAATTACTCCAAAAAAGATAAAATATTTAATTTACAAATAAAGTAAATTATCAAAACACCATATATACTATCCAAAACTATAACCAAAAAAAAAAAAAAAAAATAGAAATTACTATGATGCAAGGTCTCTACACACATCCTTGACTGCAGCTAATTGTCTATCTATCTGTGCCAGTCGAGTACTGAGCGTGACTTGAGTTCCACAAAAACGAAATATCGAGTATCCCATGCTCCGTGACAGGGTGGTGCTGTTGATCAGTCCCATCAGCTCTCAGGAACACTCGACAGGTTCAGGCACAACCCCGGCATGTAACAAAAATCGAGTGATGAAGATTCCAAATGGCAGTATATCTGTTGTAATGAACCGTGCCTCTGAGCGGATCCTTTCAAATATATAACCCACGAGGTCGATCAGGATGCCATGAGTGATCCGTATCATAAATCTCGCTCGATCCATGCTAACCTCGGTCTTGTGCTGCCGATGGTCAATATTATTGGCGATGATCAACTTCATGATCTTGAAGAAAGAAGATAAATCTGTCTACCTAATACTCTTCGTCCCATTGTACACTGGAGCATCTGCACCAACAATCAAGTCTCTGACCTCATGATCAGCAAGTGTATCGATCTCATCTGTGTAAACTGGTCCATCGTTCTGAGACATCTTTACATCACCTGAAGGATCAGACTCTCAAAGCGGCAAGTTCGGATAGGCATCAAGAAGCCTAGGAATACCCACATATGCAGCGAGTCTATCCTCTAAAAATACAACAGGAGCTCTTTGGACACAGATCCTGTATGCCCCTCCATCGTCTGGGCTGGCACCACCGAGCTCTTTATAAAATTCAGTAACGATCTCAATGTAGGAAATAAGTTCCACTCCTTCTCGTTGATATAAGATTGATGTCCAACCACGATCATTGAATACTGATGGGAGGGAATGACCCTCCCATATAAGAGCCACAAAATCAGACAGTTTTACATGTCGCTCAAGTAAAACAGTCCGCTCTCGAACTATTTGGATGGAATGTTCTCCTGATCTACCACGTTTACGGCCCCTATAAGACATTATTATGAACCTGAAATTTTAAAAACAAAATATATATTCAACATTAGTAATAAAATCTAATTACGACAAAAAGATTTACAAAATTATATACTAATAGCAATTTAATAAATTAATTGATAGAATAATTCAATAAAACGATGAAAACAATTTAATAAGCAAATACAAAGTAAATGGTTCGAATTTAATATAAAGCGTTCCAACAATAAAATATATGGTCAAATGGACACTGAAAACCGTTCAAACGTTTTAAAACTGTTCGAATGAGTTTGAACGGAAACCAAATCGAGCTCGGCCATGGCTGAGTCAACTCAGTGGCCATGAAAACATCCAAAAATGCCTCGATTCCGTGGTTTCTTCAACAAAACACATACTACTCTTTATTTCTAAACATCCTACGGTAAATTTATGGTGTTCTACGGTGACTATTGATGAAAAATTATAATTTTTCTAGAAAAAAAATAAAACCATAAAATCATAAAATAAACGGTAAAATAACTTTTAAAATGCATACATTCACTTGGGAGGAGGAGTGTTTGACGTAAGTGCTGATTACGGCGGCGATTGATGGGCGTTCAAATGATTTCTCTCGTTTTCAAACGGTGGGGACGTCGGCGTGAGAGAAAGCTCTGCCTGCGATAACTTTTATGTGCATAACCGTTCGAACGTTATATTTTTCGAACGGTTTTAAACTACAGTTCAAATGTTAATATTTACCGTTTGAACGGTATTTGTTTTAAGTTTAGTAAAAATTTATATTAAATATATATTATATTTATAATCCTATAAATTAATATAATATATATACTATTATAGTAGATTATATATACTGTAATACATATGTAATATTATAATATATATTATGATAGTATAATACTTTAAATGAAAACATAATAACTTATATGTATTTTATTATAGTATAATAGTAATATATCATAATACTTTACTATCAAAGTATTATATATGAGGTTGTAATATATATATATATATATATATATGATAGCATATAGTACTATATAGTATGAGTTTATACTTAATTAATATATATCATATTATATATTCCATTATACTTTACTATATAAGTTATATATGATACTATACAGCATACATATATATAGAGTATAGGTTACTAATATACTACCATCTTATAAATTTCTCTATACTTTACTATGTGATCTTAGTATATTTGAAACTATATATATGTGAGTATATATTACTAATACATATGATCTTATATTTTTCACTATACTTTAGTATAGGATAATATATATGATACGATATATATTATAGATTACTATATATCATATAGTATATATTACTAATATATATGATAGTATATATTACTAATAGATATCATCTTACATTTTTATAATATACTTTAGTATACTATACTATATCTATGATATTTAGTATAGATTATTATATATATGATCGTATGTATTACTATATATATGATAGTATGATACATATGATCTTATAGTACTTTTCATTTAAAGATGAAAAATAATATATTTAAGCATTAAGATGATGGGTTCGAATGGTACTCGTAAATCGTTCGAACACATTATTTGCGTTTGAAGTTATGAAAAAAACATTCGAACGGATTATTGTAATGGTGGAAAAACATCCCGTCAATTAATGACTCTGGATAACCGTTCAAATGTTATTTGTTATAGTTCAAACGAATTTTGCAATGGTAAGAAAATACCCCGCCAATTAAAGACTCATGGATTACTGTTCGAACGTAATTTTTAGCCGATCGAACGATAATCTAGAAATTTGTGCAGGCAGGAAAATTGGCGTGTTGAAATTTTTTTGCGTTCGACCGCACTTTATTTACGTTCGAACGGTTGGCCATAACTTATAATCTTCTCGCACGCCGTCAACCCCTCATTTTTCTCTCCTCTCTTTCACTCTTCTCCGTTTTCTCTCCAAAATCTTATATTTTCTTCACACAATCCTTCATTCTATCATCTTACAAAGATGATTGCTTAGTATATTTTGCTAGGTATGACTTTCTTTATCATTTTACTTCTAAATCTATCATTTTTTTATTGATTTTGTAGTTTATATATATATATATATATATTGTGTAGGTGTTTGTTAGATTAAACACAAAATATGTTTGTTAGATGGTTGTTATTCGAAGTATATATCTTGTATGTTTGTTAGAGGGTTACTATTCGAAATATATATGTTGTATGTTTATTAGAGGGTTGCTATTCGAAGTAAATATGTTGTATATTTGTAGTGTTTTCTGAATATGAGTTTGTGATGTTTTGTGAGATAATATTCATCTGAATTGGCTGGTGTTTGGAATCTGGGTTGATACCGTTCGAACGTGGTTATATACCGTTCGAACGGATAAATACGTTCGAACAGTATATTACCTACCGTGTTCGAACAGTTGTAAAAATTATCTTAAACTATCATATAAATATGTAATATTATAGTAGATTATATATAGTATATATATGTAAGAATTAATAATACTTAAACTCATATTAATACTTAAAAGACAATAGTTGTAAAAACTATCTTACAACTAATTACTTAATATGTGTTAAAATTATATTATAAAAACATAAAGATTATTAATACTTAAACTCATATTAATATTTAAAAGATAATAGTAGTAAAAACTATTTTACAACAAACTTAAAAGGGATAAAATTATATTATAAAAACATAAGAATTATTAATACTTAAACTCATATTAATATTTAAAAAATAATAGTTGTAAAAACTATCTTACAACAAACTTAAAAGAGGATAAAATTATATTATAAAAACATAAGGAGTTATTAATACTTAAATTCATATTAATATTTAAGTATTAATTAAACTATGAGGACTAACTTAACAAATAATAAAAGATAATTAATATTAAACTAGTAGATATCACACAATTGATCGAGAATTTTATAGGAAAACACAAAATATGGGTGTCCTTGTCGAAAGGAGTCATGATGGAGACAATGTTGATTTCTATGGACTTATCATAGATATAATTAGAATGAGATATGTGGGGGAGCTTGTGATTTATATATTTAAGTGTGATTGGTGGGATTTAAGTAATCCCTGAAGGGAAAAATGCCAGGATGAATATTTTCTGAGTATTAATACATAAAAAAAATGGTATGAAGATGATCATTTTATTTTGGCTTCCCAAGCATATCAAGTATTCTATTTAGACGATCTTCAGTTAAGAAATCAATTGCAAGTAGTAAAAAAGTTTTCTCCTAAAAATATTTATGACGTTATCCCTGAAGCGGAGGGACAAGATGAAGAAGAAGAAGATGATGATCTCTTTACTCAAGAAGCATACTAAGAGAGTCAATCTGCCTTTAACTTATTTGTGGATTTGAGCCAGTATGAGATGATATCATTACATAGGAAATATATTGAGGCTGAAATAATTGAGGCGATAGTTGATCAAAGTGTTGACTTATCTGAAATATCTACAGATGATGAGACTGATACAGATGATTGATCGGTTTTTGTGTTCACATTATACAGTATCTTGCAATTATGCCACCAAAGAGGAAGGAAGTTCACATCTCATCTACACATGTTCCTAGCTCTCCGTCTGACTCACCATTAGAGACTGACTCTACGAAACAAGGTAAATAACTAATACTCATTTTTTTAATTAAGATATATGATAATTGATACAAGGTAAATAACTAATATTATTTTATAAATATAACAATACAATCTCATAACGGACGATGCACTACTAGAGGCGTGATGTTGAAGAAATATCGTAGTATATAAGATTAAGGTTAATATTCCTGACGAACATACTGGAGGTGAGGGATAACAAACAACTTGACTTGCTTCGCATGTGAGTGCTCTTAAAAAGATTTTACTGCAACCGTAGTATATTTTCATATGCAATATTTAATTTAATAGATTCCACGTCAATATCATGTTATGACTATTTTTTAAAAATATTTAAATAAAAAATATGAAAAATAATTCTGAATCGGTGGAAACAAAAGTACGTAACGACGGACGCATCGATCGAATTAACTCGAGCTAGGCCTTATATATTCTTAATAATTAGCTAGGTTTGCTCGTGGTTTTGTTTTCTTCGGATCTTCATCAATATTAATTTTCTTTCTAAATGATATTGGACGTACAAAATTAAATTATATATAAATGATGTCCGAATACATCCAAGTGATCAGCAACGTCAGAACTTAGCTCACTTATCAATTAGAGTGAAAGAACTAATAATTAAGTGGCGCCCGTACGTGGCTTACCCTCTCGATCGCACTTATAATTTATATATATATATATATATATATTATGTATATATAGATTGTATATCAGCTGCATGCGTCGTCTGATCTATATACTATATTATATTCTAAGATATCGGCATTGCAAATGAAGATTTCTTTTGTCTGCGGCCTTTGTGCAGATTGGTTCGTGATTTTAATTAGCTTTATTTGAAACAAATTAAGATCGTGGGACTAAGCTGGAGATAGCAAGCAGCTAGCTGCCTGTGATCAGGAACATAAAAACATTAACAAAGCTTGTTTGAATAATAAGATGAGATGATTTTAGATGAGTTAAATAAAATATTATTATAATATTATTTTTTAATATTATTATTATTTTAAATTTTAAAAAAATTATAATAATAAAATAAGATGAGTTGAATTAAAAATATTTCTGTATCCAAGCATATAATATATATATATTTAATATCATGTATATATGCACATATATTTGATCTATTTTTTCAGGTGAAGTACTTGTTTTATTATATTTGTTATAAATTAAATTGCAATTCATTAAATTTTAGGCTTGAACAAGTTTTGCAATTTCGGATTTGTAGCTGATCATAATATTGTATTAGCAGATAAGAAATTCTTCAAGGAAAGAGAACATGATCAAGTAAAAAAGGTGCCTGCAGGCTTCATGATGATCATATCTTTCGTTTTTTGTTTTATTACCTTTGTCCTTCTTCTCGTTTAATCTCCCAAAGTCTTCAGTACTCTACCTACGGCCTAGAGATATGAGCAATGAAAGAATCCAACTCCATGCGGGAAACCCCACCTTTATCCATGGACCGCCTGACAGTTCCGCCCAAATCCGCCGCCCTCATCCTTATCGCATACCCTTCCTTCGATGCCATCAACAGTTTCACAGCTTTTTCTACAGTGGTTGACTTCACTAGCTGTTCCCGGCGCGACCAGTCCTTCACGACAATTCCAACTTCGAGCAATTCTGTAATCAGGACCGCGTTCCTCGGCTGGTCCGAGGCTATTGGCCAAGCTGCAATTGGCACCCCCATGGTGATGCTCTCCATGCAAGAATTCCATCCGCAGTGACTCAAAAATCCACCCGTTGATGGGTGGCTTAGAATTTCCAATTGTGGAGCCCACTCTCTCACCACCATTCCGCCAGTCTCTTTAACTCTCTCTTCAAACCCTTTGGGGAGCTCAGCTTTTCTCACATCTCCATTAAAAACATCTCCTTTATCAGCATCCCTCAAGACCCAGATGAACTTCTGCTCACTTTGCTCCAACCCAATTGCTAGCTCCTTTATTTGCTCATCTTCCATGGCAGTTGTTGTCCCAAACGACACATAGATTACCGAGTTTGGTGCCTGTTTGTCCAGCCACTCCAAGCACTTATCCCGTCCAATATTCGAACTACTCTTCTTCTTCTCGGGTATCCTAACCGGGTTGAATGGCCCGATAGCCCAATGCTTCTTGCCTCCGTCAATCTTTTCCATTAGATCCACATAGGCACCCTCGACGACCCTGCATGTGTTGTAGAGGAAGCCAGAATTCCACTTCTGGAATTCATATTGGGAAACAACGAAGTCAATGAACTCGGTCGTGAAGCAACTTTCAAGAGATGGAATGTCTATAGGGATCTTGGCGTTTACTTCAGAATCTCGAATATTTGCCATAGAATCCCACAAGTACAAGAAACAAGTAAAAGCCGATACACTGTGGAAAGTGTAGGACTCGGCGTTTGGGATGTTAATCACGTCCTGCGCCACATATGCCATCAGGGAGTCATTGATGACAATGACCCTTCTTGCTTTGGATGAAAGTTCACGTAGAAGTGCGGCCAAGGGCTCACGAAGATGCAAGGAAGCATCGAATAATGGTTGGAGATGTGCAGGGAACTTGATTGCTGCACTGGGGTTAGGAGGAGGGGAGAGAAAAGGTGGGATTGTGAGGTCATGAAAATGAATATTGCTGTTTGAAACTGAAGAATTTGGGTCCCAACCATGGATACGAAGCATGGCTTGGCGGTTGTGGATGGCGGTGCCGGCATAGTGGACGGGGATATTGTACCGCAAGAGAAGACGCGAAAGGTGGAGGAGCTGGTTGAGATGGCCTTGTGCCGGAAAGGGCACCAGAACCACCGCCACCTCGGCTTTGTTCAGGTCATTTAGGCCGCCATCATGATCATGGAGCTGGGAGTTGGCCATAGGAGGCGATGGAAAGTTTGTAAAAGGATTATTATATGTTATTGGGGTACCCTTTGGTGAGTTTTGGAGTATAACTTTGATCTGCTGGTTGTGTGGGCTTTTATAAGCTGCAAAAGTACGTTCTGATGTTTCGGGATAACCGAACCGAACAGAACATTAAATATAATTAATTTACAATTTGTCGTTAAGTACTTCTGGAGCTTCAAAGTTCATCTGGCCAGTACTTACAACATTGATATTGTAATTACATTGTTGTGCTGAAAAGGCATGCAACACGATTTGCGCGCACTAAGGCTGTACAGATCACAAAGACGACAAACATAATTAACAAGGGAAGGCCAAAATTGAGCGTAGTCATGTGCATCAAGTCAGATTGCAGGCAAGGGAATCTCTCTTGTCTCAAAAATATATATACTCTCTGAAACATCCTGAAATAATGCCATCTATGATATTCAATTTATTTCGAACGATTGATCATATATGTTAATTAATTTCTTTAAAAAAATGTCATGAAATTATGATTTATCATATATGTTAGACTGGATTTAAACAAATATTGATAGAGAAGGAAATTTTGTAAACTCACTCAATTACCAAGTCTAGTGTCGTCTAATATTGCAATATATATATATATATATATATATATATATATTGAAATACATGTGTATGGTAAACGAATATACAACTTTAGGAAACTACGCTATACATGGAAAGCATACAATCCTAGAATGGTCTATTGCATGAATCAGGTGGCCTTGTCTTGTGCACATTCGGTGATAGCATTGATTTCCTTATTATCCCCCCTCAAGCTGAGCGGGAGTGAGCGGACGTACAACTTGGTATGTAGATCTTGAAACCTGGCAGTAGGCACTAGGTAGTGTCTTGGTGAGTGCATCCGCGAGTTGTAATTCACATGGTGGAAAATTAACAGATAATGAACTCCTTTGAACTTGCTCCCGGACAAAATGGTAATCAATCTCAACATGCTTAGTTCGAGCATGAAGGACAAGATTTGCAGACAAGTACGTGGCCCCAAGAATTTCACACCACAGGCGCAAGCATTGAGCGTAGGAAATACCAAATTCGCGCAAAAGAGTTTTAATCCATAACAATTCAGAGGTAGCATTTGCAAGGGCCTTATACTCCGCCTCAGTACTTGAACGAGCCACAGTGAGTTTTTTTTTTTAACTTCAGGAAACCAAAGATTGACCAAAAAATACACAATAACCCCCTGTTGATTTCCGGTGATCAGGGCTCCCCGCCCAATCAACATTGGAAAATACTGATAAAACAAAGGTCTTACTTGGGCATAGTAAGAGTCCAAAATCAACAAGCAAAATGTGATTGACTGCAGCCCAATGCTTATCCATCTGCTTGTGCATAAATTGGCACACTTTGTTCACAAAAAAAACAATATCAAGTCGAGTAAGAGAGAGGTATTAGAGAGCACACACCACACTTCGATACAAACTTAGGTCTGAGAGATTTGCACCATAAAAAAGTGACAACTAAGTGCTCGATGACGTAGGAGAATGCATAGCTTTTGCATTCGCCGTATTAGTACGATCAGGAAGATCCATAATGTACCACTTTTGGCTAAGGAGTAGGCCTTCAAGAGTGGAAATAGCTTCAACGCCAAGGAAGAAATGAAGAGGACCAAGATCCTTGATTGCAAACTCCAAACTGAGAGACTTGATGAGTGATGTCACGACGGAAGGTGACAAGCTAGTAATAAGGATGTCGTCAACATATACAAGGACAAAGAGTTAAGTGCTATGAGAGTTGAAAATAAACAATGAGATGTTGGACTTGGAATTGTAAAATCCATAGTCAAGAAGCTAGGCCCTTGAACAGGCATATCACGCACGAAGGGCCTGTTTTAACCCATAAAGAGCCTTGTTGAGATGACAAACATGATGGGGAAGAGCCTTGTCAACATAACCAGTTAATTGGTTTAACCATGAAGACCTCAGGGAGGAAGGCATTAAAGATATCAATTTGCCATATAGGCCATTGCTGTGAAATGGCGAAAGTGAGTACCAAGTGAATAGTAGTAGGCTTGATCACTGGACTAAAAGTATCACCATAGTCAATGTCAAGTTGTTGTGGTACCTTTTAGCAACAAGGCGAGCCTTGTGGCGAACCGGCTTGCCCTTGGAATCCCTATTGACACAGTGCACCCATTTGTTTCCAATTAAGTTCATTCCTTCTTGAAAAGAAACTAGTTGCCATGTGTTATTTTTCATCAAGGCCAAGTACTCATCATCCATGGCTTGTCTCCATGGTGCAAAAATGACAGCACGTGAGTAGCACCCCAGATCATCAGGAATGTGAAGGAGTGACTGAGATATGAGGAGTGAATAGAGGTGATTTTGCTAAAAAAAGGAAGGGAGACCGGATGAGTTTATGTGCATGAATCACGGGATGAGGAATTCACAACTGAGTGCGATAATGAGGGAGTAAGTTTCAGGCTAGGTGGCACAACTGGAAATTTCGAGACATTCGACTATGAATAGGTAATTTGTGGCATGGATTCTTGTCTTGAGTTTGGAAGGACTGCATGGGATTTTAATGAAGCTTGACCCGAGGAAGGAGGAAGATTAGCATTGTGACCATCTACACAATTGAGAAAGGGAATTCGATCTCATTGAATATTACATGCCGAGAAATAAAAATATGTCCTGAGTGTATATCCAAACATTGATAGTCACCATGATGACTACTAAAACCAAGGAAGACACATTTTTTAGACCAAAAATCAATTTTGTAATGATTGTACGGTCTGAGATATGGCCAACAATCACAACCAAAAATGCGGAGAATGGAATAATCTGGTTTTTTATTGAACAACTTTTCAAACGGAGAAATGGTGTGTAGGGGAGATGTAAGCAATCGGTTTATAACAAAAGTGGCCATTGAAAATGCTTCATCCCAATAAGAGTGAGGAACCAAAGATTTAGACAAGAGAGATAGACCACTCTCAACAATATGCCTATGTTTACGTTCCACAGTGTCATTTTCTTGAGAGGTATGAGGACATGTGAGACGATGTGTGATGCCTTGTTGGCCAAAGAAGGGATGAAGAGAACGAAATTCTCCCCTCTAGTCAGTTTAAACACACTTTATTTTACGATCCAATAATTGTTCAATTTGTTTTTGGAATGAAATGAAAATAGAATAAATTGACGATTTAGTAGGCATTGGAAAGATCTACGTGAATTTGCTAAAATGGTCAACAAAAGAAACATAATATTTATTGCATTTTTTCTTCATTACATGAGAAAGGCCCCCATACATCGAAAAGATTAAATCTAAGGGACCCTTGGAAACATGATGGATAGGGGGAAAAAAAAAAGACGATGGCTCTTGCCCTGCTGACAGGAGTTGCAAACCACTAGTGTTTTATGTGAAGAAATATAAAGAAAAGCCTTGGAAGACAGATGCTTGATAGTTTTGAATGAAGCATGACCAAGATGAGAATGCAAAACATCTAACGGGACACATTAATAGGAAAAAGCTTGAAAAGATTTGGTAGGTCGCAAAGGATAAAGACCACCCTCAATTTTGCAGCTGAACATGAGCTTCTACGTGCATTTGTCCTTCACAGAAAAACCCCCGGCATGAAATTCAATAAAAATATTGTTATCAGCAGTGAATTGACTTACTGAAACCAATTTTTTTTTAATGTGAGGAACATGTAAAATTGAATTTAATTTAAAAGTAGTATTAAGGAGAGAATGTTTAGAAGAACCAAAATGGCAAATTGGCAAACCTGTTTCATCCCTAACTTGGATGGTGTCGGTCCCTTGGAAAGGTTATGCACCAAGATTCAGGTTTTGGAATTCATTGTGAGATGATTTGTCAAACCTGTCAATGTACCAAGTGAGATCATTTGATGGCTGAGGTTGAGTATGAGCCATATAGGCCTGCATGATTGGTGCGTACCCTAATAAGAAAGGTCGAGCCTATGGTAACACTGCACTGCATTGTGGCCATTCTTGCCACATACTTGACAAACCATTTGTGATCCTCTAGAATAATGTCTTTGGGAGCCCCTTCCACAACCACGATTGCCCCTACCTTGATTGTCTGGAAATGAGCATTGGGCATGTCTACCTCCACAGCCACGAGTTTGAGTATGGCGAGTTGCCATATTCGCTAATCCAATAGAGATATCAAGAGCAGTATTTTGCTGCTCAAGTCACAATAAAACTCATTAAAGGAGCAAATGCATCTTCAAGAGAGACTTGATCAACCCGAGTTGAGAGGGAGGTGACTATGGAGTTCTGAGTCCCGAAAGGGCTCTCCCATTGCAGCCAATGAATCGGCAGACGATTTCACTTTTTGATAATACTCAGAAATGGACTTATTATCCTTCCTGAGGGTTGATAATTCAATGTGAATTCCTACCACGCGTGCTCGGGCATGGTTAGAGAACATTCGCTCAAGAGCATTCCACACATCCTTGGAAGTTTCAAGTCCCACCATGTGGGTGATAACTGATTCAAAGAGAGAGGACATTAAAGCATCGAGTATGACTTGATCCTGATTGTACTAGTGAGAGAACAAGAGGGATTTGGAGCAGTTTGAATTTTTCCATCCACTTTGGACGTGATATGAAGAATTGGAGGTGGACATGAGATTGTGTCATCCACATATCTGATCGATTGTTGGCCTTTAAGGTATGGTAGGATTTGGGCTTGTCAAAGGAGATAATTATCCTTTGTCAGTTTTATAGTGACAAGATTTTGTAGCCTAAGTGGGGTTGAGAAAGAACTATTTGTGAAGTAATGGAGGACTTTGAGTTTGAAGAAGAAACGACAGGGCTAGGGGAGGCCATTGGGAAAAAAAAAAAAAGAATGGTTGTCTTTTGGTTGGCTCTTGATATCATAAACAAATATTGATAGAGAATGAGATTTTGTAAACTCAGTCAACCAAGTCTAGTGTCATCTATTGCAATATATATATATATATATATATATATATATATAATTACATGTATATGGTAAAGGAATATACAGCTTTAGGAAACTAGGCTATACATGGAAAGCATACAATCCTAGAATGGTCTATTGCATAATTCACCGTGGCCTTGTCTTGTGCATATTCGGTGATAGCATTAATTTCCTTATTAGGATTTAGAACCTCTTTAAGTTTCAAGGCCTATGCATCATATTATATATATATATATATATATATATAAATGCGTGCTATCGATTAATACTAGAAACAGTCATGATTGTGCACCCTTTTTTTAAAAAAAAAAAATTAGAATACTCCAATATTATTTTTTAATAAAATAACATATTTACTCACTTTTAAAAAATATATATATACAATACTTACGCAATCCGTAATTCCAAATATTATTTCTCACCGAGTTGGTTAATTTATGTATGGTTGAAACTTTATAGGTTTCACAAAAACTACCAGTACTGCATTATTTATAACTCACCTACTCCCATTACCATATGGGTACGTCATCTCAATCCAAAATTACTACTCTATAATTAATAGCTTCTAACACTTTTAGAGATAATTAATTAAATGCCGAATCTCGCAAGCTTGCAATATTACTAGTTTTTTAAGTTGATGCATTGAAGATTTGGAACGCCTCTAAATTGTCTTCTGATCAATTCTCAAACATCTATAAATGGCTCAGGGAATTTTTTTTTTTTTTTTTTTTTCAAAAATGTGTTTTTATTTTAATTTTACCCGTGTACTTGATATCTTTTGAGCTAAGATCAAGGCCGGTACGTAGAATATGATCATGGGTCCCTATTTCTTTACTGTTTACGTTTAGAGATATGACTCACACAACACGCCTTAGAAAGTGATCACATCAGCCCTCGGTACCTTAACTAGCTAGCCGATCTCGGTATGGGATTACGATTTTTAAGATGTTTCAATTTATGGGTCTTAGGTGGCCAGTTGTTCATATTTGAGGATCTCAAAGTGTAAGAGAAATAAACTCATGATCATTTAAGTGAATTCTACCATATTTATTATTCATTTAATGATCTTCAAAATATTTGTACGTCAATAATTAATAAAGGCAGTAAGATGATCTACAGCAGCTTGATGCAGTATGATTTATATATCGATAGATGATAGTTACAGTTGTGAGTATGTTAGTACCGTATAATCATTTTAAATAAAATGAATAAATTAATACGACACTCACATTTTAGTTGCAGTCGTGAGTGTGCTAGTACGGCAATCATTTTTAAAATGATAGTGAATTTCACTCTTTTTTAAAATAACTGTACGACGTTTGTGCGCTCCACAAGTACATATAGCATTACTTTATATATCTCTCCAATATATATAAAAAATTAAAAAATTAAAAAAAAAAAAAAACTCTCATGCTAGCTAGCTAGCTGCATATATAAATATATATATATATATATATATATATATGTATATAAGCAACTGACGTCTTTGATTAACTGATGCAGCTACCTCCTTTTTTTTTTTTTTTTTTTATAACAAAGGATCTCATTTCATTTATTAAAAGATGACATACAAAATTAACTTAAATAACAAGCCAATTACATACGTTAATAGTTTTTCAGTACACTTTCGTGATTGACATGGTCTAATTCAGACGATAAATTTCTAAATATCGAAGTCTAAGAGATAGCATAACTCTGTCCACGACAGAGTTTGTAGTAACCAAGTAACAAAACTCCATATATACCCGACTAATCGGAGCATGGAGAAATCAACCCCATCATCACCGCCTAAGCGGAGGGAGGACAACACCCTTCGGACCTTAGTCCAAAGGCACAACGTTTTTAGATTTTTTGTTTTCTTGAAAATAAAGGCAAGGCATAAAATAAATTACATTGTGAAAACATTATAAAAAATAAAAAATAGTGCACAAAAAGACTGCAGAGGGAAAATCGACGATCGATCTTGAGAGATCCAGAGTCACTAGTTCGGGAGCAGTCACACATTACAACGACAGAGAACTCCTTGGTGGCGCGTGAGGGCCACACGCCGACGATGCAGCTACTAATTAATGCAAGGAAAATTGGTAGCTAATTTATTAGGTAATATTACTTCGCTTAAAAGGACGTGAAAAATAAAGAACGTCTTCCTTAATTCTAACGTCGTCAGCTGATCTACCAATTACGTACCTAACCAGCTCGACTCTAGTATTGGCTCACTTTTGAACGTAGAACAGAGAGATTAATGTTGTTTAATACATAATTCACGATTATATTAATTAATTTCATGCTTGATTGTCGTGCACATGTATGTTGATGAAGTTAGCTTATGCATGCAAGTCTTATAGTTAATTTAATTTGCTATTCCATCGGCATCTTTGAATATATCTGCAAGCAATTTAATTTCATGGATAAATTATTTGCCAATTAATTAAGATTATACTCCCCCAAACCATATATATAAGGTGCATGGGACGAAGTCTATATATATATATATATATATATACCTTATAATTAGCCGTACTGATAGGAATATTTGAAAATTAATATATATTGTGAAGGGAAAAAATGTCCATAGCTCATAAATTAGGCTCAGCCCATCAAGCTATCACTAAAGACAAAAGAGGAGACAAAGAAGAGATAATAATAGAATAATGGGGATATAAGGGCCGCAAATGTTAGAGGGAGGCAAGATAGATACAAGAGAGATATTAGGACTGTAAAATGGTAGAGGGTCAAGAGAAGAAAGCAAAGAGACTCGCGCAAGGGAGATATGTCACCTCATGGCAAGCTGACATCAACAATAAAGTGTCAGACAAACGTATAAAAAGAGTGCCCCAAGCAAACATGAAGGAGGATCAACAGATGGATGAAAGGATTTTATGAACACGGATGAAGAGGGAATCGATGAAAATATATTGAGGAATAGCTCCAACCTTCTCTGTATAGTGACATATGAGGATCCATGAGTGATTATAAACAGATATATTATAGTAGAAACTTCCCTCTTCAAACTTTCGTGGACGTAGGTATATTGCCGAACCACGTAAATCTTGGTGTTCATCTTTTTATTTTCCTTGCACCTATATATTTTTCATTCACCGCTATGGACATACGAACTGCCACCATACAACAGCACCGGAACACTATCGAAGACTCTAAATAATTCACATTGTGACATTATCGACGTAGAGTTGTCCAAACTCGCGAAACATAACGTCAACATATACTTTAATTTTCGTCATTTAATATTGATCTTGTCATCAACAATAATGGTTCTTGGTTATAATTTGTGGACTTGATATTCTTCATCAAACTTTTGTTTGTTTCTTTACAATTAAGGAGGGTTGGATGCATGCATCATGTATAGGATCGAAGTACTCAATCCTTCTACATCGGCGGCCTTAATGATCAGAGCAGGAAAAATCATGTCATCAATCTTCAAGGACATCCTGATTTACAATCGCCAACTTCAACCCACCTATGAGTTAGGACTAAAGGTACTCTAAGGCATGCACGCTGCACGGCTTGATGAGATATATATATATATATATATTATATATCATTACTCAAAAAGACAGAAAGAAAGAAAGAAAAAGAAGCACGAGTAGTATTAATATAGAGTAGTAGTAGTACTGCAGTACTGTCGATCATCAAAGATGGCGGGCGATAACCGCGTGTAGGCCCGTGCATGCATAGTCTGCCGCATGCATGCATGCTATATATCATCTTTCTTTCGTCATTGAGAGTATCTCTTTTCATGAAAAGGGTCCAAATTAGGTTGCCCGCCCATCTCTGTTAGCTAGGCTTCCAAATTAAAGATCAGATTGCCGCCATCACTCAAAGCAGCTTAAAACTTTATTATATATATATATATTGTGGGCACCAAATCAATCAGTCGGCAGCAGCTTATTCAATTTGTCCACAACAACAGCGCGCTGCATGCATAGCTAGCCTCGGTGCATGACTAGGTCTCTTATTATAAACCACAATTGCATGATTTTTCTATATAGTTTGATGTGATATATATATATATATATATATATATATGATCATGATCAGATTCTGATACTTTATAATAAAATTTGTTTAACCATATCAAAATATATCATTTTATAAGTTTATTTTGGTAAACCAAACATTTCTGTTTTTTAAAAGAATAACTTGGAATAAAGTAATTACTTTCGTGGTCGGGTACTGATCTTAATTAAACTATGATCAGCTTATATAGCTATTGGCCAGCTGAACAGGCAAACAATGTAATCAAATATAATATCACTAAAGATGGCGACGTCACACCATCCACAAAGCATGCATGCATGCATTTACATAAATTAGTTCAATCTGTCAATCAAATTATATATATATATATATATATATAAAGGATCTCGTTGAATGGAAACTACTAATTTGCATGATTAATGTCATTTAGTTTGATCCCTACTCACCCAGTACTATTGGTGTGCAAATCAACCGCTAGCTCCTGACTGAAATATATACTTCCACGTAATTCGGAGCTAGTAATAGGTACTTGACCACGATCCTTTAATTTATTTTTTTTCCCTTTTTATTTGACTAAAATTGAGGGACACCACCACCACCGTTGATCAATGTGACTCTTACCGTTCATCCACTCGATCGATTGAATAGTGAACGTTATGTGGCATGAGCCTACAGTTCATCCACTCGATCTGAGATTTTTTATTTTTTTCCCCTTTTTGATTGAAAATAAAATAGAAAATTTACACACACACACATATATATATACTAGTAAGATGTTACGTGCCTGAGGCACATATGCATAGTTCAAAGCACTAATATATTTTATTAAAATAAAAATAAAGTACATATATCTTATTATTTTATTACTAATATATATCTTAAAAGCTATTGAAAGATAGGCTATTTGTAAATTATTATAATGTTTTTCTATTATAATGAATATGAAAAGATAAATCTACATAAATCTGCTTTCCTATTATAACGTATTTTCAAATTGGAAATTGAATCCATGATTATTATTATAATAAATCTGCTTTATTAGTATATTTAAATATATTAATAGTAGAATAGAAATCAACAGAAATCATAAAAGTAGCCATAAATAGAATGTAAATGAAAATACAATTATATCCCTATGTTCTGTAATTATTACAAACAGATGGAAAGTTAATGAAAATCAACATATTCCGTTAAAACAAGAAATTTCTGTTAAAATAAAAAAATTCCGTTTCATAGGCTCTTTATATATATATATATATATATATATATATATCATGAGAAGTGTTATGGACACAAAAAGATCTCATAAAAATAAATTCACAAATTAATATCTTATATGATCTATTAAATCATCTACTTTACAATAAAAATAATAGCTTTATAATTTAACGTACTTTATCAATTCATGTTATGTCAATTTATATATTTATTTTTATAAGATTTTTTTGTGACTAATATATATATATATATATATTCAAATATACATGCGGATGATCTTTAATCTCCCCTGCAGGGAAGACAGAACAGTGTTAAGTGTGAACATGCAGCACTAGTTTATGCATACATGTAACATTGTAAATGTCGGGAGAAGCCATATATAAAGAAGAGATAATGATACTTTTATATCTCTTTTATTATTATTTTTTTTTCCTCTTTTTGCCATTTGAATTTGGATTAAAAATCTTAGAATATGACCTTCTTACATAATTTAAAAGAAAACAAATTCAATCAACCAACATAATCATGAAAAATGCTTCTTGCAAACGGATGGTGTAAACGGCTTGCAATCGGCGAGGCCACGTCAGTGTTTTCATTTTCCTTCTCTCTTCGTGTATGATCTGTACCTTACTTGTCTTCCATGGCCTCTCATTCTTCGAAATCTCAACTCCCTCCTCATCCTGCTCCTACCCTTTACACATTTCTAATAATTTCATCCCAAATTAATAACTCCTCTCTCTCTCTCTCTCTCTCTCTCTCTCTCTCTCTCTCCCTCCCTCCCTCCCTCCTCGTCTGTGTGCTAGCAATAAATTGCAATGGCATCCCAAAACCCGGAAAGCCAATTCCAAGATTTCTTACCGACCATGGCCTACAAGCTCGGTAGGGACAGCCTGATAGTTGAGCTGTGCAACGGCTTTGATCTGTTGGTGGACGACGACAAAGTGGTCATCACCTTCGATAGCCTCAAGAGGAACTCCGCTCTGCTGGGCCTGCACGACTTGAGAGACGAAGATCTGATTTCCATGTTAAAGGAAGGCGATTTCTACGGTGATGGTTATTGACAACTCACAACTCGTAAGTAGTGAGCACTTGACATACAACACCCAAACACTCATAGCTCTTCAACACAGTACTCCAACCAAGCCAAGCATGACATCACTTTCACTCAATGTTAGAAATTTCATTACACTTCGACTCACCCCTTCCAACTATCCATTATGGTGTGAACAAGCCTTGGCCCTTTCAATTTCCCTTTCCCAACCCTAGATTTAGGTTTTCTTTGTTCCGCACATTTGCCTCTGTAATACCCCATCTACACTCGCTTCAATTACAAAAATCCCAATGTACGGACACTCATAGACCCTAAACATGCCCAATCAGATCTTTGCGGCAGCCGAGGACGACGACATTTCCGGCGCCGGTCAATCGATAACTCCCTCATTCGCTACGAAGACCACTTAATTGACGACGATGCCGACTCAGTAGGCGGTGTCGTCGATGACGTCACTATTGACGCTGTGTACAGTCATGGTGGTAGTGATGGTGGAGCCTCGGAGATGGTGATTCAGTGTCACGACGGCACCAGCCAGCTCATGCTCTCGTTTCCAGGCCAAGTTTATGTATTCGACTCTGTTACCCCCGATAAGGTTCAAGCAGTGTTTCTGCTTCTAGGTGGATGCGAACTATCTTCAGGCCCACAAGCGGAGATGTTGTCTCAGAACCAGAGGGGTGGTGTGATGGAGTACTTGTAAAGTGTAGTCAACCGCAAGGAGCAGCTTCATTGAATAAGTTCCGGCAGAAGAGAAAAGAGCGATGCTTCGATAAGAAAGATATAGTGTTCGTCAAGAGGTTGCTCTCAGGATGCAGCGTAATAAGGGCCAATTTACTTCTTCCAAAAAGTCTGAAGGAGCTTATAATTGGGGTGCACTCCAGGGGTCAGGGCAAGATGCTGGCTTTTGGACTAATTCTTTGAGTGCAAGTGCCTGAGATGGGGAACATCGAAAAGCACCCAGAGAGAGAGACATGGAACCGTCCACCAACCGATCAGCTTTTGTTTTATTATTTTATTCCACGTAAGACTCGATTACCTGCCGCTTGCACGTCCCGTTTGTACCCAGCAGAATTGCATAATCATATAATTTAATTAAAAATAAATTTAATTTTATAAAAATTGACAGATCAATTTTTATAAAATTAAATTTATTTTTAATTAAATTATATTATTATGTTAGTTGGTTGAATTTATTTTCTTTTATATTATATAAAAATATTATTTTATAAGATTTTTAATCTAAATTAAAAAAATAATTAAATAATAATATAATAATATATATAAATGATCGCAAAAGTTTAGTGTGGGTAGCGTTGGCACTACCTGCTGCAAGTAGTCATCCAATTACCGAAAAAAGATAAGACATACTTGGGATTGGTGCATTTCTTCTGTCGGACATTAAAAGTTAAAACATGATCAACGCGTGTACAGAATATCCATCCATAAATGGTTTGGTGGCTGAAAGTACTCAAGCTAGCTGATTCAGATTCCACTGCATTATTAGATCTAAAGATCATATCCAAGCTGTCCGGTTGCAGTATTATATATATATATATATATAATATTAGTCGCATGCAGGCCGCCTGGCCACATCGATCTATTAAGAAGTCTTGTTTTATATGTTTGATTTCCATATCATTTATTTAGAATTATCCGTACCGATTATGACCACCTCTACTCAACCTTTTGCATGCAATCTTATCTGTACCGGCCGGAGTGATTAGCAAAAATATATACAAATAAAAAATTAACTAATATCCACCCGGACCACCCTACATAATGTACATATGTTTTGATATTATCTTTCTATTGATTTGATATTATCTTTAACATTAAAACTTTATCTTTTACTTAATGATAAAAAATTAATATTTTATAAATTAAAGTTAATTTTAAGTGTATGGTAGAATATTTATATTTTAGTTATTTATTTTATGTTAGTTTAAATCAATATTTAAACTTCTATCGTTAGATTAAATCTGAAGATTAAAGATGAAGGGTTGTAATTTAAAACCTAAAAACTAATATTTTCCCCACGCACGTTTGCCTAATTTAGTTAATTAAGAATATTATCATATTTAATAAATTAAATTTGATAGTTTATAAATAATATAATATTTATATATTAATTATTTAAATTTTAAAATAATTTAAATCAATGTTTAAATTTCTATTGTTAGATCAAATCTAAGAATTTAAAATGAAGAATTGAGATTAATTTCTGAAAAATATTTAATAAAATTTTATTGTTTATTTAATTTATTTCAATATTTTTAATTAAATTAATATTTATGTATATTTAAATAAGTATTTTTATCTTTTATTGTTAAATCATTTTGAAGATCCCAAAACGAAAGGACTGGATAAATTCCTATATTTTTTCTTTTCTCCCTCACTTTTCCCTCCCCTCTCTCTCTCCTCCCTCGGCTCACGCGTACGTGGTACGCTGCCTCTCCTCCCAGCCGAATCTTCCTCTGCCCAGCCCGACGTCGTCGTACGTCGGTGAGCCTCACCGCCTCTTCCACCGACATCACCTCACTCCGGCGAGTCCCCCCACACCGGTCTCTCTCTCTCATGCTCTCTCTTCCTCTCTCTCGGCTGTGCACAGCCCGAATGGGTTTGATGCTGCTGCGCCGCCGTACGCCATCCTCCGGCGCCACCACCTCCACGGTAGCCTCCTCTCCCACCGGCCATCCCCCTCCAGCGAGCTCGACCTCCATCTCTGTGCCGTTTGCTCCCACAAAATCTACCTCTCTCTTGCACGGGTTCTCCACACCCACGGCGGAGCTCCACCTCCTCTGGCCACCGCACCACCACCAGGACCTCCTTTCGCCACCGACCACCTCTCGTAGCCGTCCTCACGCCCAGCCGAGTCACCATGGATGCTCACCTTCCCTCACAGACGCCCACTTCCCCTTAGGCCACCTCCACCACCGTAATTTGTGGTGATTTTTTTTATTTTATGGTATTTTTGTTGTGATTTTATAGTGATTTTGTGGTGATTTTGTAAATTTGTGGTATTTTTGTGAAGATTTTATGATGATTTTGTGATTTTACCGTGTATTTTTGTGATGATTTTATGGTGGATTTACTTCGGTTGCCTCTGTGGTTTTGCGGTTTTGTGATTTTTTGTGATGATTTTATGGTGGATTTGCTTCGGTTGCCTCTCGTGATTTGCAGTTTTGTGATTTTGCCTTTAATATTACTGTTTATTACTGTTGATGTCACTGTTCATTGAGCGATAGGCACTTTTAAGTATAAGGAGATATTAGTCGCATGCAGGCCGCTAGCCACATCGATCTATCGAGAAGAGTTGTTTTATATTTTTGATTTCCATATCATTTATTTATAATTATCCGTACCGATTATGACTACCTCTAGTCAACCTTTTGCATGCAATCTTATCTTACCGGCCGGAGTGATTAGCAAAAATATATACAAATAAAAAATTAACTAATATCCACCCTACATAATGTACATGTGTTTTGATATTATCTTTGATATTATCTTTAACAGTCTGCTTTTCATCAAATTTAATTTTCATGCTAAGTTCGTTGCACCATACACGAATCTTAAATACAATCATTGCAATGAATATATATCTCAAAGTCGACAAAACCTTTTTCATATATATATATATAAGCACAAAATTCATATTTGTATATATCGGGTGAAAGGTTTTTAAATACGAAGGAAGAAAAGGTAATGAATAAAAATATAGCAAAAAAATTTAAGTTATTCATACTATTCATAAAAATATAGTAAAATTTAACAAAATACTATTAATGAATATTACATCATTCCGCGATCAAATTCACGTCTAGTATGCAGAAATTTTGAGTTCTAGTTAGAAATAATTGCTACAAGATAAGAAACTGTCAGCGTTGCCAAATCAAAAGAAATTAACTCAACAAGAGAAAAAGTAAAACGACATCTACAGAAATCTTCATAGCCCTCTCTACAAGCTGTCAAGTTAAAAAGAAAATAATTTAGCTAAAGAAAAATAAATCATAACTAGAAGAATTAATGAACAAAGAGGGCACAATGAGAAAATATCAATAACCAAGTGTGAATAAGAGAAAATTGGAAAGAGGTCTTTCGGTGATAAGAATTCTTTCTGAGCTTGTAGAATTACTCTATGAAACTTGAATTGATCCAACCATTTTACATCAAACTTAATACAAGTACCTTGTTCTTTGGCAAGTTCTCATTTCAGGATTCACGAGACTTTATACTTGTAAAAATAAGGGAAACAAGAAATTGGAAACCATGTTTATCAACTTAGAAGATAGCTTAAAACTGTCTGATCACTTCTAGTAATTCTTTGGGATAAATTTCCATGATGGAGCCTGCATTAATGGTACTCCACCAACTTACAGACCAACTTGAAATTTTACTCTTGAAAGAGTTGTCAGAATTTACAAACCAATATATATATATATATATATATATATACACACACACACACGAGAAATGCTACAAAAACTTAGTTTACACCACACACATTTATCTAATTAATATATGATTTGCTATTTTTGTCATTCTATTTAAACAAACACAAATATATTTAAGCAATAAGATTGAAGGAGAAAAATGACAAATCACATATTGATTAGGTGAAGTATGTAGTGTAAAATTTTCATGTACAATTTTTCATATATATATATATATATATATATATATATATCTTCCTGTAGCCAATTACTGCTGGCAAAAATCATAGATCATCTTGTACTATATACCCAACAAATTATATATCAAATCCTCCACTCTATTTTTGGTTTGCCGCCATATAAGACATGAATGACTCAAAAGATGCAAGGAATGTAATCTTCTAAAGTAGTCATGCGCGCACACACATATATATATGCATCGCACTGAAAGGATAAATGGACGGCTGGCCGGAATCAAGGGCGTGCAATATTGAACTAGCCGCATTACCTCAATGTCTTTGAAATAACCCACGAGAGGACAGAAATGGACGTTGGCCGACATGGATTCTATTTTGAACTTGCCGACGTGATAGTTCTTGAAAGAGGATATATTCTGTCATCACACCTATATATATATATATACAAATTATGTAATACATTTTAAATTAATTATTTATCACATATATAGTACTCATCATTGACATATTTTTTAAAAATATATATCAACTATACGTTCATAACGATTAATCACAAATAAGGTAAGAGGAAATACTTATATATCTTAGAATCAGTCTATTAATGGCCGATATGAGTTTAGGTACGTAGATGAAAGAGATCCTCGTGTCTTGTTTGTGTAATAAAGTATTCTTCGATATTGTATTTTTAACATCACTCAAATATAAAATATTTTTCAATTTCAAATCTAACTTTTTAATCTAATCATGATTACCTAATCAATACAACTTTTACAAATTTCAAAAAAAAAAAAGATAAAAAAACAATACAATTTTTTCAAATTTTAAAATAAAAATAATATAATAATGCATGCAGTGGTTGATAATATGAATTTAGCACCAAGAATAGTTAACAATATTATATATACACATGATCAAGTATTGGGATATATATATATAGAGGGGTTTGCCCCATTGAACCTGAAATGAAAAATATACTTAGTTCATGAAAAGAAAGATCAGCAGTAGTACTCTTGCTAGCCTGCTTTAATTAATTTACACCCTCGATCGTCTCATTTTTATATAGACTTGCATGGCATGCTCTCGAGGAAAGTCTGCAATCTTACCACGATTTTGGATAAAATCACCACCACAAGGGTTATTTTTCAAACTATTCTTTTCGTATGTCAAAGTTATCACTTGAATCTCCAATTAATTGGAAACATAATTAAGTTGCAATCTACTACTACTTCTCCTTATAAAAAGAATGGATGCTTAGGCATTATTTTACTAACTGAGAGGTGAGAATTTAATGGAGTACACATTAATATAATTCGTGTCATATGTGGGTAACAGTAGGCCTTAAATCTTTTGGGTTGTATAGAGGAAAGCTCAGCCATGCATGCCCATTTTGAGAAGCCCAGGTTTTTCCTCTAAACGGTCCGGAACCCGGTTTTGACAGCCCAAGGACCCTTTTTTGGGTTGATGATGGAAGTAGAGACGTATTGTTGAGGTGGCACATTTAAAAGCCCATTTTCCAAAAACTTAGCACGCCATTATCTATTAGTTCAAGTCCAAAAATTAGGGTTCGGTTTCTTTTCTGCGTTAAGTTTAGCAATTCGATTCAGATTTAAACCTTTTTTTATATTTAAATATTCAATTTTCAAATCACTAAAAACTCGTTTAGATAATAAGATGAGATTAGATAAGATGGTTTTAAATGAATTAAATAAAATATTATTTTTTAACATTAATATTATTTTAAAATTTCAAAAAATTAAATTACTTATTATATATTTTGTGTGAAAATTTAAAAAAATTATAATAATGAGATGAAATCGTTTCTCTATCCAAACAAGCTCTAAACCCATCTAAACTCAAAACCTCTTTACACATAAGACTTACAATCTTTTTTAACTCAATACCTCTTTACACTCGGAACCCACGACCTCTTTCAACTTTCTATAAATACATCTAAACTCATCTTAACATCTAAACACATCTAAATTCATCTTAAGTGAGTCTCATAGAATTCACTTCACCATCTCAACTCACTACTATTTATAACTCAACTCAACTCAACTCAACATCACCTAACTTGACTGCCCAAGTTTTTTTTTTTTTTTTAAACAAAAAAAGAGAGCCCTCAAAAGGGTATCACATCCGGGCCTCCGGGTCTCGAAATTCCATTTTGCGTTAATACAGTCCTCAACAAATTTCTGTAGCACTATAAGTTTTGTATAAATATATCGCCATGCTATTAGGGGAATCGAATCGTGTAATAATTCAGTGCAAGGCATAAATAAAATAAGGAAGATGCCGAGTTCTTCATTGTTCGTATGTGAAAGAGTTAAATACATCCGAGAGATCGAACGCCCCTCAAAACGGCAAAACCAACTTGGCAATGCTAATTTTTCCGTTGTTGTTTGCTCTACGTTTCAAGGGCTGCAAAGGTTCTTGAGATCCTCCTCCTTGGCATACCAGCCTGGAATTATCTTTGACACATGGGGATAAAGATCCTTGTAGGAATTCCTTATTGTCCCTTCTGCAACTCCAGTAGCAACTGAAATATCTGCATTCACATGGTTTGAATTAGCACCTAGAATAATGAATTGCCCACAGGAGCACATCTTATATATATATATATATATATATATATATATATTCTTGTGCATGTATCAACCAAGTTGGATCATCTTGTTCAACCCTACAATCTCAGCACATTGTATAAACCTTAGCAAACAAAGTGCAATGTATAAACCTTTAAGAGGTTTCTTATCATCTGAAAGCTGGGTGATAATGTAAATGACTGCTGCTGCAATTGATATAGGGCTCCTCCTGCGATTCAGGAAAAAGAACAGTTGATATAAGCAAATAGTAAACAAAATAATATTCAACAAACACAATAGATACATTGTGCGTCATGCTGATGAGGAGAGCCGTGCGTGAAAATATACATGATACTAAGCATTATATATATATATATATATATATAAGCACATAGTAAGAAAAATAATATCAACAAACACATTAGTCAAGTGTCATGCTGAGGAGAGCCATGCGTGAAAAATATACATGATAATATACATCCCCATCCAACCCCCGACATGTCCAAAGTTGATTGTGGATGGAAGCAAGGAACTTTATCATTTCCACTTTAACTTGGCAGAGTATGGCCCAGCTCAACAAGGGAGGTGAGCTAGGAAAACACCAACAGTTTAATCTATTGATATCCTTAAACACCTCCTTCACCTTAACCTACTTGTTCTTACCGGCACCTGCTAAAAATGTTATACTCTTACCCCTCTCTCTCCCCCACAAAAAAATAAAAAATAAAAATAAAAAATATTAAAAAATATTTTCAGCATCTTGTAGTTGGCCTTCATTATGTGTTTAAAACAATCAATTATCTTCATCTCTTTTCTCCATAAAATGGCAAAAGCTGGGTACAAAAAGGGGGTAGGCCATACATATAAAAAAAGGGGCGGGGTAGCACCAAGTACATCCCCACCCATGTACCCTAGATCTCCTGGGTAAAACAGCACATATCTATAAGATGTTTTATATCATTTCCGTTATGCCTGGGATTCATCTTTTCCACTCTACTGCCTAATCATTAGTTCATGTGTCATGAAACCTTTTTAATAAGTTATATGTCATGAAACCTTTTTAATAAGTTATATGTCATGAAGCCTTCGGTGACAAGAAACAAAAATAAAAATATTTGATATTTTGGTTGCCAATAAAATATGACGATACAGGCAAAACCCAAAACTACCTTATATCAAACTCTTCTGACTTTGTAACAGCTTCTTGAGCAGCTTTAACCGCTTGATTATTCATACCAAGATTGGAACAAAATCGTCTCTAAAGATTAAGTAGATATCAAAGTCAGTCTCTGTAAATGATCGTGAACACTGTAAGGAAGTTACTTATTTCAGAGGAGAAAAAAATCTCACCATGAAGTCCCCAGCATGAATTGTTCCCATTTCCACCGACTGGCCATTCTCCAACCCCAGTTGTTTCACTATGTATTCTTTTGCTCGGCCAATTTCCTTCTTTGTGGCTCCATTGGCGACAGAGCAAATTTCTAGTTGAAATCCACAGTTTCAGGGAAGCACATTCACAGGGAAATATAAATCGGGAAGCATCCAGATGTTAAAAGAATCATAGGCTGTACCCTTTACAGTGCGTGGCTTATCTTCTTGTCGACAAGCAATGTACAGGCAAGCAGCCAATAGTGCATCCTGGTTTCTTCCTCTACTAGACTTCTGATCTTCCACCCTCTTATATATCTCATTAGCTCGGTCCTTCAATCAATTACAAACAGGACCATCAAAGGAATGAAAAACCTCAAATCACAAGGCTATTAAAACAGGAAAACATTTTTTTTATAGGTAAAATAAAATTTTATTCATAGAAAAGTAGGCATAGCCCAATTACACGGGAGGTATACAAAGATAACACCTAACTACAAGTTAAGAACTAGAAATGGAAAAAATAAAATAAATTAAACAAACAAGATTTCATCTTAGATTGATGCGTCATATAACTAGAACTTGCACTTCGATGTTTATCACACTTCTAAAAGGAGAACATTTTATTAGAAGTTCATCCATCAACATGCAGCCAAGGTTTCAATTTAAATCTTTTACTCCCTGGGGTTTCAAAAACAATCAAATCCTTTCTCCACCAGTCTCCCATTTGTGTCATTAGGAGGATTCCCTACAGCTATTATTTATGCCACGTATAAGAAGACACATGAAAGCAGTAGAAAAAAGGTGGTCCTATTCCATAACAATTATATTTTATTATAACCAAATGTTACTGACGGGGTCCTATTTCTTTCAATGTTTGATAAATTAAACAATTTATATGCTTCAAGCTTCAGGAATAGCAAGAATATCATCACCACAAAAATAAGAGTGTGGGTATACGTGAAGACTTATTGACATTTGGGTTTGCTAAAACTCAGTCGCAAAATTCATAACAGCAAGTAAATTGCGTACCTTAATGGTTGCAACAAGGCCTAACCTGAAACATAGTATCACCACATTAGCTTCACATTTCAGTATTCATTTTACCATAAAAGATAACATTTGGCAGAGTAGCATTTCAATATTTAACAAAACAACAACAAAATATTTTTAAATATCCCCATAAGCAAGAATAGATGAAAATTTGAAAGAAAAGGATCATAGCTAACAAAGAAAGATAAGTTAACAAACTATTCTGCCTGTATACAGCCACTAAACGCAATTAATTTGTGCTTGTGTCTGAGTCCCCATATTGTTGTTGCCTTTAAATCATTGCTGGCGGAATGATTGATCAAACTTGAGACATATTCCACTTAATGTTGCTTAGTAGGAGACATATTCCACTTAGTTTTGTTTAGTTGGACGAAAAGAGCTATAAGTTAGCCTAGGAAACATGAGTACTAGGAAAATCTAGCTTAGGTAATAATCAAATAATTACCAATTTGAATGCACAAATAACAAGTTTTCATTTTCATAGCCAATACATTAGGAAGGATTCAAAACCCAGACCTTTAACCTCCATCAATATCTCAACCAGGGTTCAATAATCTTTCCCCGCATTCTAGAGTCCCAAAACTGTGAATAAACCAAGACTCCAATTTCACTATTGCCTTTCTAATGCTTTCTCAGCTGCTAAACAGGCCCCCCAATCCAATTACTCGGACGATCAACACGGAGTCCATTATAACGAAGTAAAAACTAACCAGACACTCATCAACAGAATCCCGAAAAAACAAGTTTTAAAGCCTATACAGGTTAAATGTCAATCACGGAATCCAAAACCCAGCTCCGATTCCCTCTATTTTCCGCAATAAACATAACTCAAAAAAAATTCACACTTGGCTCGGCATATTTCTCACGCTTTCTCAACATCCAAAAAGGCGCTCATAATGTAAAGATGAAAGGAAAAAATAGAGAGAGAAGAAAAAAGATTACCTATCAGACATAGTGGCGATGGTCTTGAAGGCGAGGATTAGCCCCCGATCGGGGTTGGAGCCGCGGTTCTGCCAGCGGCCGAGTGAGGACGAGAGGAACTCACCGGTGGCACCGTTGGGTTTGGCTATGACGGTGGAAAGGCCACCGTCGGCCAAGAGGGGGTTGGTGGGGCCGCCGACACGGACGGGATCGTTATCGCCCGATTCGTTGGCGAAAGTTCGCCACTCGGAGGTCTCGTCGATGGAGTGGGACTCGAGAACGAGGCCGCACTCGGAGCACACAGTATCCCCCGCAGAGTGGTCGAACACCACCTCCGTCTGCCTTTTGCAGTCTGAGCAATACGCGTCGGACATGTTCCTTTCGTCTTTTTTCTTCCTTCTATTCTTTTCCTCGAACAGTACGACTTCGGTTGGTTTCAGGTGTGGATTATTTTCCTTCCCTCTTCTACTTCTCCGCTGCCGAGACCACGAGGAAGAGGAGGAGAGGAACGGAAATGTGGAATGGAGAGAGAGAGAGAGAGAGAGAGGGAGGAGAAACGAAAGTGAGGTTGGGGAAGGTGGTGGGGGGTATTTATAGGGAAGACTTGTTAGGAAAGTCATGGGGATTTCATGGCCTTTACTTGTGCTTAGTTGGAATGGGATATGTTTGTACACACCGACTACTTTTATCTCTGATTTGGATTGCACCGAGTGGTATTCCCATGGAGGGATACTGCAAAGCTTCCACTCTTTTTATTGGTGTTTGGGTAAAATGAGAAAGAAGGTTTGTGCACGAGTCTGACTCACTCGGGTTTTCGGTTGGTTGTGTTTTTTGTGGATGACAATATTTATAGGAAGACACAGACAATCATCAGTCTGACTTTGGGGAAGGAAAGATAAACCCCGTAATTAATAGATTAATTACATTCTATTCTTTTAAATTTTCACTCAATTTATAATACACTTTTAAAATTAATAATTACATTAAAATGAACTCTCGAACCTTCAAAACTTCTCAATCTCTATTTTCATCTATCAGTATCGTTAAATTTAATAAAAATTCACTGTAAATATATAATTTTTATCTAATTTATTATCATTGATCATATAAAATATAAAATAATATATGTTATCAATTAATAATAATTCATTAATCATTAAAAATATATAAAATTATTTTATACCTAAACTGTAAGCAAGTATGAATAATTTATGTAGATAATAAAATTATTTAATATTTATTAACCGTATATAAATTAATAAAAAAATTATTTAATAATTTATAATTTATTATTAATTAATAGCATATATTATTTTATATTTTATATAGTCAATAATAATAAATTATATAAAAATTATATATTTGCAATGAATGTTATACACATGAGCAGCATATACAGTGAATTTTTATTAGATTTAACGCTGCTGGTAGACGAAATGGGGGGATTTGAAAGTTTTGAAAGTTCGAGAGTCTATTTTAATTTAATTATTAATTTCGGAAGTACATTAAAAATTAAGTGAAAGTTTAAGAAAGTAAAATGTAATTAATCCTAATTAATATTAATCTTTTTGGGTACATTTTAATGGGATTCATAATTCATGTCGTTCCTTCAGAAAATTTGACAAAGAAATAACGGTTGGTGTTAAAATTAAAAAGCAATGGTCCAAACATGAACAGTGAAATCAAAGACTAAACATAGTTACAGACAGTGCTTCGCTTTCTTCTCTACAGCCTTCTTTATCTTCCCCACCATTCTTTTGCTGCTTTAATCCTGTAACACCTCATGAACTTGATAAGATAACACTGATTTTACTCTTTTGAAAGATGAGAGAGAAAATGATAAAAAAAAATATTCCAGAATAATTCGTACAAGCAACTACCTCGAGTACATATACTGTGAAGCACTCCCTAATCGACAGCAACAAAATAAGGCCATGGACCGCTAGGACACTAGTCACTCAAATAGAACAAAAGAAAACAATTTCGCCAAAGGCCCATCAAGCCCGGCCCAAGTTAATTAGGTTTGTTACAAATCCCCCCAAAGTTAATAATCCTTTGATTTTAGAGAACCCCTTCCCTTTGATTCGTTCATGCTTCCATCAGAACCCATTTTGAATGTGTTGGGTTCGGGTCCAATTCAAATGGTCCAATTCTTTTTATGTTCCAACCCATTTTGAATTGTAATTTTTGCTCCGATTCTATTCCCATATATTTTTAATTTTGATTTTGATTTTAATGCAATATTTTTTTGGAAAAAAAAATTAAATTAAATATATATAGCTACCCACCATCTCTTATTCATTTCCAAAATGCGATCTCTACGATTTGACATGGCTAGATGCAAGGGGACTATTGGGTCAATGGTTGGGCTTTTAAACTGTATTTTGTGGGCTCTTTGAAAGGGATCACAAAGTACTGGGCCTCTCTCTCTCTCTCTCTTTCTTCTTTTTCTTTCTATTCTTGTTTAACAATAGAGATCTTATCGAACGGGTGGGTGATCTTCCAAACATACAAAATAAATATGAAAATAGAGGTATGGCCTATAGGGGAGGGCTCCCTGACATGAAGCACGTGATTGACATGTGCTTAGATCCAAGTGTTTCAGCTTTCAGATTATGTTTATTCAGATAATTCAATCAATAATAATAAGCACGAGGCTCGTGGGAGAAAATTATTAATATATTCGATCATTAATTATCCAAATTGTAAACAAATTAATCACTAGGTCATAGGATCTGGACCATTAATCCCTTTTTTTATTCCTTTCGGTAAGGAACCTTTATCTTTTTATCACATGCCTAAATGTTGATCCAAATTTCAACATAATCATCGTTAACTAGGGTATAAATCAGTCCAGTCCAATCCAAAGGTAATAGACCGAATTTTTCGATCCATTTTTCTTGGACTGAACATCGATAGGGACTAGTAGCTATCGGTCCGGTTCGTTCAGTCTGACTCAATTACTATTATTATTATTTTTCAAATAAATTAATAAAAAATATCTAAATTAAAATTAAGTGAATTATTAATATGTATTATGTAACTAACTTATTAAAAAAATATTTTATATGGTCAATGATAATAAATTAGATAAAAATTATATCATTAACTTATATAATTATTATATAAAAATTAATTATATAATTTTTATATAAAAATAATATATTAATTTGTTAAAAATATTTTTAAAATATGTATATAGGAATTCGGTCTAGTCCGGTCTAAAATTTATAGACCCGGGACCGAACCAAATATTTATGGTCCATAATTTATGGGACCGAGATCAACGGGTTTGGAGTTCGGTCCGATCAATTTTTCCAATCCGAACTCTTTACACCCTTATGGTCAACCACTTTTCTTAATTATTTTCTAAATGTTGGCTACCAATACTATTATTACAATATTAATTATATTTATCATCAATTTAATTATCAATCTTTTATAAAAATTACGTACATAACGTTGGATTCAAAAATTATTTATTAATTATTATTTATATGCTAATTATTCAATGCCACAACATAAAATAATGAGTGGGATTTACTTAATATAGTAGGAATTGCTACATTATCCCATCCACTCCTTCTCAGGGCGGTCGTGAACTGCAAACGGCGCACAGTCGGATTCTAAAATAATACTTTTTAATTCTCACGTGGATTAATTTAAAAAAAAAAAATAACGAACGAACAAAAAGACAAAGAAGAGAAATGCAGGAAAGTGAGCTTCTTCTTCAACAAGCCAATTTTCAGACTTCGAATGTTCTAAGATTGCCGTACGGAAAAAGTGAAAAAAAGTTTCTTTGCTTGTTGAAAGAAAGTGGAAAAAAAATTGGGAATCATCATTAGTTTGAATATTTTCTTCCAAAAATGACAGTGTGGGTCTTCGGCATTGTCGTCTGACGGTGTGGGTCTTCGGCATATTCGTCTCACTGTCTTCATCTTCTTCTTCACTCTACTGTGTGGGTTTTCATCTTCTTCTTGAGCGTGTGGTAAGAAATCATAGTTTGGATTGTGCTTTGAATGTATTGGATGAATATCCTCTGTTTTGAAGCTATTTTTTCAAGCTTGAAACCATGACTTTGAACTCAAATAACATGCACAGTAATTTCGAACCACAAAAAATGGTAAAAACTGAAAATCGCTTTGCACATTGATTGACGCTATTACTCTCTGATTACCACTGTAAATTGAAGAATAGAAAACTTTTGTTACTTGTTTGTAAAGCGAGTCCGCCTCCTCTGGTTTGCCACATTTGGCATATGCATCTCTTTAACTTATATATTATTTTCTCATAAGTTAGGAAATGTAGAACAGCTACAAAGACTTATTGGGTTTTATTCAACTTGTGTTGCTTTGCATATAAACTAACCAGCAGAGAAGGAGGGAGGAAGAAGAATGGCAGAGACGACAACTTGTGGGAAACGAGGCTGAAAGAAGAGAAATGAGGGAAACGATAAATCGAGGACATCAAAACGCGGCGTTTCGTTTAATTGCCACATCAGCAGTTGCTTGTGCGGCGCTTCCCCCAGACGATTGAGTATAGTGTATTTCTATCCCATCTATATTTATTGACTCTGACACATAAATAATAAGCTTTTTTAAGACAAGAAAAAATCAAAATTTACGTCCTCACGAACTATCAAAATCTACGCATTAGATTCTCAAATTAAAATAAATAAATTTCGTATTTTGTACCTTCTGTTCAAATTTGATGGTCAAGATCATTATGTTGCATCACCAGCTCATTCATCTTAACCGTTAAAATTGGATGGGAAAGTAACTTAGTATATGTTTTTATTCCCATGCAACTTTCCATTTCTAAGCGCAGTTTCGACGTAAAATACCGGTCTCAATATCT
Source organism: Juglans regia (assembly GCF_001411555.2). NCBI lineage: Eukaryota > Viridiplantae > Streptophyta > Magnoliopsida > Fagales > Juglandaceae > Juglans > Juglans regia. Next base: position 31,658,372 of record NC_049904.1, read on the forward strand.
CGATTATCGTTACCTTGCTTGTTTTTGGCATCTCGAGTCTCGCAACAGTAGAACAAAAGAAAGAAACACATGTAACTTTTTATAATATTTTATATAATTATATTTTAAAATAAAGTATATTTTTATAAAACAAACATCATATTTTTATCATTATAATAAGTAATTCAATTTTTTAAAATCTTATAATAATAATAATAATATTAAAAAATAATATTATAATTAATTTAATTTTTTTAAATCTTAAAACAATAATAATATTATATTAAACTTATTTAAAATCATTTCACCTTATTTTACTGTCCAAACCAATCCATTCTGACTAGCTTTTCCGTTGGAATGGCGAACATCAATACTTTTATATATATATATATATATATATATATATATATATTTATATAAAAGAGTAGTTTATAACCCACGTGATGCCCTTCATACAAGGCTGAATCTTGGTGATTGTTGTTCAAGCACGCACTAGACAATGTAGTCGTATATCTGCTAAAAAATTAGACATAGCTTGTCACACTTTGGGGTTCATTGCCCTTTAATTAATATGAAGTGCTGAGTTGGAAACAGAGTACTTATCAATTATAAGATTTTTGGGACAGAAGATTAATTAACGTGGAATTGTTGACCGAGGAAACACTTTGCATGTGATGATGAAGCTTAAACCCTATTTTAATTATTTTCTAGTGGCTGTATTGACCGGTAAACACCGAAGAAGACAGCCATCCTGGTTGCAAGGGAAGATACCCGGAAACTAAGATCGATCCATGTGATTATTAATTTTTCCAATTTCGAAATGGTATTTACAATTTTACAGTTGTAAGGTGCATTATCTTGGAAAAAAATTATATATATATGAGATTTATATAAAAAAAATATTTGTTAATAATAGATATTATTTTTTAAAATAAAGCATACGAAACTTATATATTCTAAAACTTTATATAACATTATTTCATATAATTTTGAATTTACACAAGAATAATTTATTAGTTTTATTTGACAACAGCCTCCGATCTCCATCGCATGCTAGCATGAGTTTTTGCCCTCAATTAATTGCAGCTACATCATTTAAGATTTCTTATTGGGTAAAAAATTAGTATAACGATACACTTACATTTCTTTTACTATGTTATTATTCAATTATTTTTTTTCTTTTTACTATTTTAATTTGGGTTAAAACTCTTAAAACATGACATTCTTGCATAATTTTAAAAAAGTAAATTCAATCACGTAATCATATAATTTAATTAAAAATAAATTTAATTTTATAAAAATTGACTCAAAGATAAAAGAAGATAGATTTTAAAATCAACAAGGAATACCTTAAATAAGATTATATGAAAGAGAAAAATAGTCACAAAAGAATAATATTCTTCTCAACTTTTACAAAATTATAAAGATATTATATTAAAGAAAAATATTACGAGGATTTAGAAAAAATACAGACTAATATACCTTTCTTTACAGGATGGCTAATAGTATATACTGGTGTATCTATAATGTTTTCAGGAATAATTTTTCGAATCTGTGTGTCAAGATTCTGGGATCTAGTATCAAAATTTTGAGATCTATTCCGAGAAATTGATGTAAATGCAGATCTAGGTGTCTGATAACTAGAGGGTGCTGGAGAAGGATAATATGAAAATGATCTTCTAAAGGGTTGAAAAGCTATTTGAACTGTTCCGTCTGTTTTTTGTTCTATATATTCAAGATCATCTTTAGAATTATTTTTTATCTTAGGTAAAGGGATAATATTCTCTAATTGCCATTCATTTGGAAGTGTAATTTGATTCCAATTGATTTGTTTATAAATTTGTATACTAGAGTTTTGTGTACTAGATTGCAATAGTAATGTATATCCTTTTGGTATCAGAGCCATTGGTGATTATATTGTTATATTTTATTTTTACTATCTGTTATATTGTTATTTTAATTGCTGTTGAATAATTTATCATGGATTATTATTATGCTCATAATACTGATTATCGTGATTTGTATGAATTGAAATGTACAAAATATAATTTAAGACTTGAATTAGAGATATTAATGAATAACATAAAAGATCTAATTTAATTAAAAATAAAGTTAATTTTATAAAAATTGATTCAAAGATAAAAGAAGGTAAATTATTTATTACGTTAGTTTATTAAATTTATTTATTTTTAGATTATGTCAAAAATTATATTTTGAGATTTTTAACACAATTCAAATAGTAAAAAAAAAAATGAATAATAAAACAATAATAAAAGATGGACAAGGTTACGAGAGTATCATGAGAAATTCTATTTGCAGTCCTTAAGTAGAGACTGCATGTGCAGGTACATTATAAAATGAGAGAAAATATAATTTTAAGAGGGATAATTTTATAATTTTAAAAAATTTTAAAGTTAAAATAGCCTAGACTTATATTACAGTCTCTAAATAGAGACTGTATCTAACATTGCTCGATTATCATTACCCATAAAATGATTGGTCAAGAAATTTAAAAATAAATTTAGAGAGAGAGATATGTAAAGATCAGCTTCCCTCTGAGATACGCTAACTTTGACAACTGGCAATTGACTGCTGAGAAACTCAGGAAGTCTTGCCTGTGTTCCCAAATTCCCAGAAGGCAAAGGAGCCAAGGCCAAAATGCCAACCCAATCGCCTAGCCAACTATATTTTTTTAAATTATAATTTTTACGGTATTATAATTATAAAAAGATTTTATAAATTCGTATAATTATATTTATTTTATAATAAAAATAATTTTATAATTTGACATATCACTTAAAAACACGTCAATTAATATATTTATTTTTATGAAATCTTATTATAGTTAAAATATTTATCTTTTAATTATATTGTTATGATTCAAAATATTTTTAAAGGGATAATGAATTAGATAGGTTTAGGATATCTAATTTTTGTAAATTATTTTAAAAAATAGATAAATGTGAAAAACTTACTTTCTTTATCGATCTAATTTATATAAAAAAAAAAACTGGGTGAGGTTTGTAACTTTGTAGGCCTTTGAACTTATATTCAATACTTAATATATATATATATATATTATATAATATATATCTGTCAATATAAATTATTAGACCAGAAAATTCTCTGATAAGAGACCTACAGCTTCACCAGTTGAACCAGCCCTTCTTTGACAGCTGAAGTCCTAAGACTCCTAACGTCTCTTTCTATCAGACGAGAAAAGCAGCAATCCCAGAAACTACCAATCACGAGGCACAACCCAGCACTTGCCATCCTCTCTTCTCCTACACCTCTGTCTCTTCTTTTTCCCCGCCTCTCTCTCTCCGACAAAGACGAAACCCAGAAACAGTACTACCCCACTAGCAAAAGAAGTAGAATACCCTCTCGTATTTTTTTTAATCTCTCTCGTTCTCTCCCATTCCATCTACCTTTGGTTTCACTTCAAAAATCCAGTTCAAAAGCTCGATAACAATGCGCATGCAGCGAAATATGTAAAGAAAACAAAAGAAAGAAATAAAGAAAGGAAAATAGTTCTAAAAATCAACGCTTTACATAGGAAATGGTGCAGTTTCATCTTCATCATCACCGGTGGAGAAAAGGTGAGAAAAATATCGAAGAAGATGAGGAGTCTCAACTACAAGCCCTTATTATAGAATGTGGAAGCACCAGTTGTTACTACAAGAGAACCAGGCCCAAGCTACTATCCCTCCTCTTTCTCCTTATTTTTTCTTTTCACCTCTTCAGCTGTGGCACCACCTTCTCTCTTTTCCGTAAGCCTACCTCTCTCATGGGTTTCTTATTTTCCTACGGTTTGCCTTTCTCGAGTCCTAATATCTCTTTGACGGTTTGTGCAGATTCATTTGGAGTAGAAAAAGAACGCCCTTTTGCTGATATGAATGCAAATACTCCCGTGTGTTCTTCGATCTCAAATGGTTAGTACTCCCTCTCTAGTTTTTTTTTTTTTTTTCCCTTGGAGATTTCAGCAGACTCGAAAAAGGGGTTAAATATGTGAAAATGAAATCACCTTAATCTCCATTTGGTGGGCGAGAAAAGTTCATAAAATAATAAAACACATAATTTCAGTCTAAGAATGAGTTATTTAATTACTGAAACGATGTTTACTGAGCAAATAGGATTGCCCCCCAGCCCTAATGCAGAGCAGGGATTAACTTTTTACCTCCTGGTTTGAGTTTTTTTTATCAAACTATAGAAGTAGATATTATTATTATTATTATTATCATTATTATCATCATTATATAGAAGTATTGAGTTATTACAAAAACAAAATTTTTGTTTGATTCTTATGGTTTCCTTATGCTTATACGAGTTTTAGTTAGTTATCTATTTTTGGGGAAAATAAATGCAGGAACTATATGTTGTGATAGAAGCAGTATTCGTTCTGATATATGTATCATGAACGGGGATGTAAGAACACACCCTGCTTCTTCTTCAGTCTTCCTTTACATCGCAAGAGACTCCGATGGTGTCATTAATTATGGGGAGGAAGAGGGATATGAAGAACTCAAACTCGAAAGAATCAGACCCTATACACGGAAATGGGAAACAAGTGTCATGGGCAGCATCGGTGAATTAAACCTTATTGCAAAGAAAGTGAATCATGGTATAAAACATCACTGTGATGTCTGGCATGATGTTCCAGCTGTGTTCTTCTCAACCGGAGGATATACAGGTAATCTTTATCACGAATTTAATGATGGGATTCTGCCATTGTACATCACTTCACAGCATTTGAACAAGAAGGTTGTGTTTGTCATTCTTGAATATCATGACTGGTGGATTCTGAAGTATGGAGATGTACTTTCTCAGCTCTCTGATTATCCAGCAATAAATTTTAGTGGGGACAATAGAACTCATTGCTTCCCAGAAGCCATTGTTGGTCTGAGAATCCATGATGAGCTCACTGTGGACTCTTCGTTAATGGAGGGAAAAAAGAGCATTAATGATTTTCAAAATCTTCTAGACCAAGCTTACTGGCCACGAATCAGGGGTTTGATCCAAGATGAGGAACGAGAAGCGCAAGAGAAACTGGAACAAAAGCTTTCTTTGTCCCCGACATCAGAAACCTGGATTGTAATGGAAAGGGAAGTGGAAGAGGAACAATTAGAGAAGCCTAAACTGGTGATTTTATCACGGAATGGGTCTAGGGAGATAACTAATCAGAACTTATTGGTGAAAATGGCGGAGGAAATTGGGTTTCAAGTTGAAGAGTTGATGCCTGTCCGAACATCAGAATTGGCAAGGATTTATAGGGTTCTTAATTCAAGTGATGTTATGGTTGGGGTCCATGGTGCAGCTCTGACCCATTTTCTCTATATGAGACCTGGCTCTGTGTTTATTCAAATTATTCCACTTGGAACTGCATGGGCGGCAGAGACATATTTTGGAGAGCCTGTAAGGAAGCTTGGTTTAAAGTATATTGGCTATGAAATTATAACTGAAGAGAGCTCACTGTATGATAAATACGATAAGGGTGATCCAGTTCTTAGAGACCCAGACAGCGTGAATGAAAAGGGATGGCAATACACAAAAAGCATCTATCTTGAAGATCAAAATGTGAGACTAGACTTGAGAAGATTTAGGAAGCAGTTGGTACGTGCTTATGACCACATTGCTAAAATGAAGGGACATGTTCATCTCCAACCATGGTAATTTGCTAGTTTTTCCAGCAGCAATTAATTCTGCTGTCCTTGACATCTTCTTCTCCACTCGATCTGTAAGTCTGAAATGTATATTCAGTGCTGAAATTACTGAAGCTTTCCAGGTTCCACTTTATCCAGGTTTTTTTTGTTTCAACGAAGCAATGAACATCTCCAAGCAACCATGATTTGATAAATTTGCTGTGCATGCTTTGATGAACTGAAAATATCTTATCCATTCTGTCGTTTTCATTCCCTATTTCCAGCAACTCATAGCATGACTATGCATGTTTTTGTGCATTAGCAGCCATGCCAAAACTATTTTCCCTTCTGTTTTCCTTTGTTAAATCACCCAGTTTGAACCGAATGCAGATCTTTTGTATATATTCCGAATACCCCCCCGGTAGCATCCTGAAGTTATCGTCACTGTTGAAACTTGAAAGTACCAATTTGGAAATGATCTCAAACTGGTTTCTAGGTTCGGTTAATAAAAATATAAATGATTAAATCTTCATTTCTGCTGAGCATAAACTTCGGAGACAAGTGATTTCATATGGTATCAGACTAGAGACTTGAAGTTCGAATTCTGATTTTATATTCTATTATATTTAATTAAATATTTCACATGTGTGACAATAGTTTCAAGGCAACTTTTGAATTTTAGAAAATAATCTAAAGAAGCTTTTACCTGAAAAAAAAGGCCATTGTTTGTTGTAATCGTAAAAGGTCTTCGGCCGTGAAGAACAATAAATGCAGGGTTTGATTTTTCAGGGCGATCATAAGAGGAGAAGGATATGCTTGAGAGTTGAGAACGACCCTTCATGCGGCCCTGCCAAAGTTCTTGCAAGAGACAAAACTTTCTCGTTTGAATGGACTTTTTTTTTTTGTGGCAAATGGCTGATTTGGTCAATCATAACTGAGCTTTTCCGAACTAAGTGGTGTAATCTTGTAGTTAAATTTCACAACTTTTGATCCTATTTTTCCAAGTGCACGTACTGTTAGAGGATTGGAAGATGATTTTTTATGATCAATAATCTCTCAATTCGGTCATCAGCACATTCCCAAGAAGGACGGGAACAAATCCTGAAAGTGAAAAGCATGTCAGAAATGTGTAAGTATTGTATAATTTTGTATAAAAAAATAAAATTTATTAGTAAAAATTATTTTTTATATAAATCTTATATTTATTTATTTTTTAAAAAAATTATATAATATTTACGCATTACACAACTACAAATACCATTTTTCATTTTTAACTCGCTCAGCCCATAAATACAAAAAGAATTAGGGGCATCATTTTCAAGGAACTCTGCCAATGACGTTAACCTTTGCTGTGTGATTGAATCCTGCCTAAAGTGGCATCTTTCATTTACGTTTAAATTTTGAGTAATGCGAATAGCAAATCTCAATAATTAAGTCTCGTATAATATATTTTTTTTTTTTGTAAAAAATGTTGGTTTAACCAATAAATAATTTTTTTTTTTACATTTCTTTTAAATTGATTTTTTTTTTATTATACGAGACTTATCTATTTAAAATTTATATAAATATTTCTCTTATTTTTAAAATTTTCAGCAACCAAAAGACTGCACAGTACATTGCTGGGTCCAGGACATGCAACGTGAAGCCACCATCTTCGGTGCTTTCCCTTGTTCTCTACTTTTCACCATGCTTGGCTTGCTGCCACGTTGAACAATATCCATTCAGTCTGAAAGAGACCCTTAAATCTAAAAGAAAGCATGATTGGATAAAAAAAAAAAACAGTTGTTTTCGTTACCCAACAGAGTGAAAGACTATCGATTAAGCTGGAAGTGTCAAATGTTGTTTTGAAACTAACCCTACTTTGAAGGCCTTATTTACAACGTTTTTTATTGCATCATATGACTTAAGTTTTATTTATGTATTGATAAAGGATGAAGAAATAGAGCAATAATGTTAGCATTACTCCGTGTTATTTTCCAGTGCTGCATTTTCTTATTAATTTCAGTGTTTTCTGAGAATGTTTTGACAAAACTCGATCTTATGCAGCACGTTGTCTGTTTCTGTAGTATTCTCACGTGACTCTGTCCCTACTAGTAGTTGGTCGCGTAAGAGCATTCTCATTGGATTAGCTAAAAGTTAAATCTAATGAGAATTTAGCTATTAGGTGGATAAATTACTCACATTGAATTAGCTATATTCCAAATAGCTACAGTAATATCCAAACTAATTTTTAAATTTGGAAGACACTATTCATTCATCAAATCCTTTTTATATTATTTCTTTCTCTTTCCTTTTAATATTAATTATTTCTCTCTCCATTTTAAATGACAATTGAAAAAATATAATTAGAATACAATTACAAATTAATATATAATATTATAAATAGTAAAATATGAAAAATAAAATAAATTCATAATTAAAAAAATTAAAAAATTTTCAAAATTATTAATTACTCATTACTATATAATGAATAAATAGATAATTCAATTTGGAGATTTGATGTGAATAGTCAAAATTAAATTCATCTTATATTATTTTATTGTCATATAATGAAAAAATGGCTATTCCAATGTAGAGATTTATATAAATGGAATAGCTAAAAGTTAAATTCATCTTGCATTCATAAAAAATGTACTTTAATTTAGCTATTCCAATGAGAGTGCTCTAAGAGACAGCTTTTTAAGTTTTTTAGGCCGGAAATGATTTATAGCATTTCATTATTATAATTTTTTTAAATTTTTATATAAAATATAATAAATAATTAAATTTTTAAAATCTTAAAATAATATTAAAAATTAATATTCTAATAATATTTTTTTTTAACTTTTATCTTTTATTTAAAACCATCTCATCTCTGAATCAAAAGGCTGATTTAGTTACATAAAAACAAATAATCTCATCTCATTTCGGTTGTGTTTGAATGTTGAAGTGAGTTGAGTTGAGTTGAATTGAATTAAGATGATAAAATATTATTAGAATATTATTTTTTAATATTATTATTATTTTAAGATTTGAAAAAGTTGAATTGTTTATTATATTTTGTGTTGAGATTTGAAAAAATTGTAATGATTAGTTGAGAGTATTTTATGATCCAAACGTAGCCGAAATCTTATATAATCATTACAACTTTTTAAAACTTCTACATAAAATATAATAAACAATTCAACTTTTTCAAATCTCAAAATAAAAATAATATTAAAAAATAATATTATAATAATATTTTATAATAATATTGAAAACTTTTCACAACAATTCACATACAATTATTGAAAACTCCCAACATTTCTAACGTCTTTTCCCCCACCCGTAGTTGTCAATGTCGTCAAGTGTAGTGAAGAAAGAGCACCTAATGAGGTAAATCAGAATATATTCCTTCCCAGAACATTCCCTTTTTATATATAAAGACAAGTTCGCAACTGATAATAAAATCACAAAAAAGAAGGGTCTTTTATTAATAGACATGGCCGCAAATTATTGTATTTGGTAGCAAGCAGTCGATAAAATTCATTGTTGAACTCATACAAATTTACAGAATGATTGAAATTCAAGATTGGAGATTTAAAACCATCAAGACACTGGCCGTACCTCCACTTGTATATATCTACTGTGTTGTTGATCAACATTGAATATTATCGTAAAAACTTGAGGCAACCATTCCACTTGACTGTTTGGAAGGAACAAAACTGGATCACAAAATGAGGGTTCCCTAAAAAGAATTTGAAGACCTCTCACTTATTTTCTTCAATGAATTCTCGATACTCTCCCTTCATTTTCACCCCCGACACCGTCCTGCATAACCGGAAGGGAACAATAAGTGGCCGCTAAGAACCAACGACCATGGGGATAAGAGCTAGAATTACGGCAGATGTTCATATGGAGAGATCACATGAGACGATAATTTCCCCAATACTCCCTCCATAAAATTGAAAATCAAGCTTTCTAAATTGAAATCATTCATCTGGTTAAAAAAGAAAGAAAAGGAATAGAACCTTCTTTGTGAAAACATAATGTTATGTAACATGATAATGCCAAAATGTTGCAAAATAAAGCGCCATCATTGCTTAACACTGAGCTTGTGCCGGTCATAGTAAAGAAAAACATGACCAGACGGCAAGAACTAAGAGCCAAAGAGGGCAAACAAAAATGAATTGAAATTCAAGAACACCCATGCAAAGGGAAGGACAAAAGAAGTATCAGAGGACAGAATATAACCGACCTGAGCATCTCCTTCTTTTTGAAGAACTGCACACATGGTGTACCCATAATTCCAGCTGCTTCTGCTATTTCTGGATCTTCTTCAATATCAATTTCAACAAAATGTACATTCTGGTCGAATTCATCTATTACCTGCCACCAGAAGTAAAGCAAAAGTTCAGCAGTCTTAATTAGTCTATCAACATAGTAACAGTTACAGATATCATAAAGCCTGAATCATTGAACACGAAGGACTTGTCATTCCTATAACACACTTAAACTCACCCACCCACACACACCCCCACCACAGTGAAACCACTTCATGCGGCTTGGTCCCAGCTGATTGTACTATCTCTTGGGATCAGCAATGTATGTCACATTCTTAGCCTTTTCAAAAAGCAAATATTATTGTAAGTGTTTTGATGTTTAGCTTCAACTAAAAAGATATACAAGTTAACTTCTGCATGTTCAGCACTTCCCTAGTGGCACTTGATCTGATTGTTGCCTTAAGCAAGCCTCAGAGCTTGACTAAGATCTTCATGTGATTTGTACTAGATCCAAAACATGAAACATTTTTTTTAATAAGTGCGCTTCTCTTTCATTAACAGAACTGTCATCTTCACCATGCACCACGCACGTCAATATTTATTCAACATAATTCAGTTTCTCTCAAGTCTGACCAGATTTTTTCCCCAGTTGGTTCTATCATGCATCTTCGAAGGAAAAAAAAATCCCCATTATGATCATGTGTGAGAGATAGTAGTAACATAAAAACTTAACTAGAGATTTAAGTACCATGTAATATCAAAACAAGTTTAAAATTATGTACCTTACTAAGAATTGGCTTCAAAGTCCTACAAGGACCACAGGTTGGTGCTGTATATAGTACACATATAAGCCTTGGACTTTCATGGTACAATTTCCGTAATGCATACTGAAGAGGGAAAATGGTAAGCACTGAGCTAAATATAGAAAACCCATAACTAAAAAACTTAATTCAGTGAGATGTCAAATAACGCAAAAGTTCCACATGTAAAAGCTAGCATTTGGGCAAGTAGCTCGTACCTCGCCCTTGTGCTTTGTAAGTGTAATGTCAAAACCTTCTTGAACATCCCTGGTTGTGAGTTCCTTCTTCACCTCTTCAGCTTGGGGCTGTCACAAGTAAATTCATGAGAGGAGTTTCTTAAGGGATAATGGTATAAGCCCCATAGGTAAACTAGCTGATAGACTTCAATGTAAAATCCAAATTAACTTCTCGAAGTTTATAACCATCCCTAGTCAACACTTAAAAAAAACATTTTAAAACTGAAATTAATCAGTTTTTCATGAACTTCCATGGAACAATGAGCTCAAGCTCGAGGGCACATCTTTATCCCATAAGAATGAGATGGAAGAGGAAATCATGAACTCAAACTAAGTGCTTGTGGAATTTATCAATAACAACAACAACAATAATAATAATAAACCATGAATTATTCCCATATTGGAAGAGCCTAATTTAACAGCATGTAAAGATCTAAAACCTTAACTGAAAAATTAGAAAGGGAAAAAAAACAAAAGTTTTCCTTTCTTTTCGTTTTTCATTTTGGACTTTTTTTTTTATGTCGGGGAACCTCTCCAAGGCAGGGCCCTTCGAACCCACCCCTGCAGAGTAAACCCCGGTCCCGTGCACCGCACCCTCGGAAGTTTCCCTACACAGAACTGGTTAAATCGATGGCTTTTCACTAGGGGGTGTGGCTCCAAAGGATTGTTTGCACCCATGAGGTGTTGAACATTGGACCTTGAAGGGATTGATACCCCAAGACCAAAGCTTTCACCACTTGGGCCAACCCCTTGGGGAAAAATTTTGGATAATTACCAAGTAATTGGATGAAACACAGGCCCGCTATCTTGATTGAAGATGCATAGAACCCAACAATGTCTTGTACATGGTTTCTTGATTAATACAAGATCAAAGAAAAAATTGGTTTGGTCTGCAACTAGTCAGAAATTGGTAATCGCTGAGGGATTACTTGGGTTAAATCTTGGTATGCCTACCAAGAACTCCTACATCCTAAGAAACCATTCAAACCAAAGAATTAAATGGAATTCCATGAATACCTGGTGAAACTCAACAAGGAGATCATTGTGCACAAGATATCTCTCGACTGATAAAGCAGCAATGCATCCAGATCCAGCAGCAGTTACAGCTTGCCTCCATTCGTGGTCCTATTAATATAACAAAACTAGAGTTAAAAATTGTCTACAATGATAATAGTTCCCAAACATAAGGTCATTCCGATCGGATGATGGGACTTGACTTAACAGCAAAAGAAACATACTTAACATTAACTAGTGAACTGGATGTTCTTAAGACCTATGTACAAAATTTAAATTCATTCTTTGGTTTAGAAACATGAAAATAAAGATTTTTCTTGCCAGTATGAAAATTGAAGCTTCAAATACAAAAGTAACAGAAACTAAAACCTATGTCTTTCATTTTCTCATAAATCAAACAAACACTAATTCGGCCACTGTCTTAAGCAAGGGATCTGGAAGGCACAATATTCATGGACTGATAAAAAAAATCAAGAAATAAAAATGATAATCTTGAAGAGCATACCTGCACATCTCCAGCAGCAAATACACCTTCAACTGAAGTTTTTGCAGTACCCTCTTCAACTAACAAATAGCCAGAGCTGTCAAGCACAACTTGGCCTTCCAACAACTGGCTATTTGGTGAATGGCCTATACCATAAAATAATCCCTTTGCCTCAAGCACGGATTCCTCGCCAGTATCAACTTTTAGAACTAAAACTCCAGACATCTGACCTTTTGTATTGCTAATAATATCCAAGGTCTCTGTATTGTAGTGCACGGTGATATTTGGATTGTTGTACACTCTGAAACATTCGCGATAATCAACCTGTTAAACAAACATTCAGGGAGTTGAAAACTCATACAAATTGCTCATTAGTATATTATTCACCATCAAGAAAGAACCCAGCAAGGAAAAAAACAGTTACCACCATAAGCTGTAACATTTTAGCCACTGATAAGAAATCTACAGTAACCCACCCATATTTGGATCACCAGACGAGTAGTGTCAAGCAGAGGGTCCTTGCAAGTTCCACTAGACCCAATGTTTAAACATGAGCATAAATGAAATTGGCATTCTTTTGAGTGGTTCTCACTAGATAATTGCAATGAATAATTATTGCATTGTTAACGAGGGAGGGGAAAATATGAAAATATGATGATGGTCATTGCTCTAAAGATCAAGCAAGAAATGTTGGTAAAGGCAACATTATGCTCCCAAGGGTTATAATCCTACTACCATCAGCATTATTTTATAATAGTTAGACACGACCAAAATAAATCATGCCCATAAGAGAAAATTTAGGGAACCTATACTATAATCTAATCGAGTTTATTTGACACCATACCACATACATACAAAAATTAGCTGATACTTGTGACCAAGAGTTTTTATAAACCACACAAGGGTCAGTATTGTTCATGAAGTCATAATCGTTTATGCAGTTCAAGCTTATAACTATTAACCTGTACAGGCAAAGGCTCAGTAAACCACAATTTTATTAGGTATATAATTCATTAATTTTTTTTATAAGTAAAGGTATATGATTCATAAATACAGTAGAACAATTGAAAATGTGGTACATTTCCATCCTAAAACACCAAATTTGACAATCTAGTAGAGTTAAAGGAAATGAATCACGACACAGAAAAAGTGAAAACACATGGTAGAGTCGAAACAATCTTAGTATAGTAAATGAAAAGAACCTATGGCGACAAATGAAGAAGATATGTAGCGGCATATAAAGTACATGTAGATTCAATAGGAAGGTTCTGTAGCAATTCCTGAGGCAAATGTTGCAGCGAAAAACAAGGAACAAAGGTACACAAAGATCCAATTGAATACTTCGAAACAAAACAATTAAATTAAAAAATAACCAGCTATGAAAAAGAGGAAGACAAGCTTTGAGCTAATGTGAACTTCCATTCAGCTGTATATCTGCTATGAAATACCGAGTGATAATGGGACTGAGAAGAACATTTTAGAAACTTCAATTTGATGTTCGTAATGAGCAATTTATAAGTACCAACATTGATGTGTAACATAGAAGCTATGCAATGATAACTTCAAAAGGAAAGCATCGAAGAAAGAACCCCCATAGCTCACCTATCTTGCATAGCTTTGGAAGCCTTTAGTTGGTCTCTACGTACGAGTAAATGAACATGACGAGCATATTTAGTAAGGTACAATGCTTCCTCAGTAGCTGTATCACCCCCTCCAACAACAGCAAGAACTTGCCCCTTGAACAAGGGTGATGCCCCATCACAAATAGCACAAGCACTAATTCCCCTACTCCAAAATTCATCTTCACGGGGTAACCTAAGCCTTTTTGCAGTAGCTCCTGTGGCAAAAATGACACTGTGGCACTTAACCTGAAATGTAAACAAAGCAACAAAAAAAAATACAAAAACTGAAGCAAACAATTACTTTATTAAGAGCCAAGAAACGATGATTGATTCTAAAACCTATAGGCATAATATACAGGCTAATGGCAAAGACATAATGGAGGAGCTATGTGGCCTTGTTTTAACAATGGCTATGGCAGACAATAAGATTGAAAACATAACTATAATATGAAATGTAGACTTAGGGCATGCTTGGGTAATGAGATGAAAATTCTGTGAATAGTAGTGAAATGGTTTGAGTTTAGATGTTTTATTGACTTTTGGGAAAGGAGAGAAAAAGTTGAATACAAATATTATAAAGTTAAAAAATTGTTTGAATATAATTTTTTAATATTATTTTGTTTGAAATTTGAAAAATTTGTATTGTTTTTGTGTTTTGTTTGGAAGTTTGGGAAAGTTATAATGATTAGATGAAAAAGTTGGAGATTTGAAATTAAAAAGTGTTTTGTGTTTAAGTGATGCTTGGGAAGGAAATTATGAGAAGTTTTGAGATGAGAATTTCTCATCTCATCTAACTTCCCAAGCAACCCTTAATGTGTGAGAACACACCTTTGCTATTCATTTTGATTTTGAGACCTATCAACCATGCAGTTTTTTTAAAAGTACTATTTCCCAATTGTCGGAGCTAGAAGCTCTGTCACACTTAGTCAAACAAGACTACTTGACTCTTCAGGGAATCAGATACAAGAGAGAAGGAAGAACTCAAAATTCTTTTGTGTGTGTGTGTGTGTTTTTTTTTTTTTTTTTGCCGGGTAATTTACTCACGCACCTAA
Organism: Juglans regia; assembly: GCF_001411555.2. NCBI lineage: Eukaryota > Viridiplantae > Streptophyta > Magnoliopsida > Fagales > Juglandaceae > Juglans > Juglans regia. The sequence continues at coordinate 31,673,439 of NC_049904.1, forward strand.
GGAAGGTGTCATTTGGCCTAAGGACCAAAGTTTAAAGGAACCATAACGATCAATGAGACCATATATTCATACTAGAGATATGTTGTATGACTCTATCAGGAATATGTATTACTCCGTGTCGTGTTCCAAAACATAATGTTCTTTTCTACAAAGTACAAGGTACGTTCTACTCATGCCCCCGCAATTGAAGCTCTCTATCCTCTATCATGATTGAGACAAGATTAGTTCTCAATTGAGGCTTGGTTTCTGAAAAATTAGATAGAAGCACACTCATCTTGCAAATCATATCATTTTTTTATGAAAAATAAAAACGTCATATCCTGGCAGATTCAAAGAACCAGTTTAAATCAACTTAAATATATTTGAAAATTTGGTAGTTCAGTCATAAACAGATATATGAAATGAAAAGCTGAAGAAATAATATATCACCTTACGTTCACTACTTTGCACTGTAAAAGGACTACTTTTTAAATTGATATTTTCCACGTCTTCTTGAAACAATTCTGCTCCCCAACGCTCAGCTTGCAGTCGCATCCTAAACAATACCCAATGTCAAGATTCTATTCTACATTCCAGTTGAAATCGCATACTCCTACATGTATAATTCGTAAGAAAATATGTCAAGTATAAAAATGATACCATATATATATATATGTATTTTTTTTACCTTTCCATCAAATCTGGACCACTTATTCCATCAGGAAACCCAGGGAAATTCTCCACCTCAGTGGTAGTCATCAACTGTCCCCCAGGAACACCGCCTACTTGATATCCCTCGAATACTACAGGCTTCAAATTGGCACGAGCTGCATATATTGCCGCTGTGTATCCAGCAGGACCTGAACCTATGATAACAACATTCTCGACATTTTTTGCTGCAAACAGAATCAAAATGATTATTCCCCAGATTTTCATGGTTATCAAAAATAAGGAAGACAAAGGAGCACAAACCTAAACTGAGAACCCAGATTTCTATTTCTAACCATGCGGTTGTAAGAACGATCAAATTGGTTCCCCCATTAGACTTCCGTTAGCAAACAATTGAAACTTCACATCAACAACAATGACCATTCAACACAAATCAATTGACAAGCCACGTGCATAAACAAATTCAAATACAAGAAACTTTAAAAATCAAACTAAAATACATAAAAAATAAATTTCTTACAATTAAAAAAAAACAAATTGTTTCATAAAACAAAAGGAGTATGAATTTTCTAAAAACTTTAAAAGCTAGGTGGCTGTGCGGCCACAATATTTATGCCAAGAGGTGGCTGAACCTTAAATTAAAGCTTTTCTGAATAAATTGGCGAGGAACTCCGGAGATCATGCAAACGCAAATTATATTTTTTCTTAAATGGACTTTTTAAATGATCTTGGGTCTTATATTTTCTTTTTTAATGTTTTATACAAGTGGCTCATACATGAAATGTCAAGTTACATGTGATGAATCGTAATTGGTGCTGATGTGGAGTTTACAGCGATTTACTAGTGGAAATATGACACGAGAGCACAATCCAAGCCTAGGTTAAACTGAAAAGGAAGCAATGAAATCTCCAATTACAAACTATACATTAAGTTTCATCAAAGGATCCAAAGAAATGAACGTAATTGGAAATTTCATCAAAGGATCCAAAGCAACGAAATATGTTGAAAAACTAGAGCCTAGAGCCAAGATGTGACTAAGGCCCTTGGGAATATTAAACAACAGTACAGATACGGGGCTCATTAGCGGCTAAAAAAAACAATCTAAATTAGAGGAGTTATCAGCAAGCACCTCCTATCAACTAACTCCCCCTAATTTTGGCAATTTGTCTCAGTAAAGTACAAACGGGGCTTATATTTCAATGGCGAAGATACAATTAGCCTCGTAATTCTAAAACTACGGCTCTTATTAAAATACATTTCCCAAGTTCGATACATTTTCAGCAATCAAACCAAAGACAAAGCTTATAAATGAAATACCAACAATACCAAAATTTATAACATTTCAACAAAGGCCAGTCCATCTTGAAAGTACTAAAATACCAACAATCGGAGCCAACTCTAAGCCCCATAACCAAAATTTTCAAAACTCTCCGCCTGTTTTTTTCCAAAGTAAAAACTGCACCGAAACTCATTCTCCCAAAGCAATCAAGCCCGAATTCCAAATGGCATCCAAACAACACGTCAATTTCTCCTTCTTCTTCTTAAAAATATAAATACACTAACACTAACACATATTAGTGCGTGTGTAAGTGCAGTTACGCTACCTGGAGTGGTTGGGAGTTCGGGCGAGGAGGCAGTGACTTGGAGAAGGGCAGAGCGAGTAGCGGGGGAATGGAAACGGAGGGCGCGCCGGCGAGTGGACAAGGTGTTAAGGAGAAAGAGACTGTGGTTGTGTGGAGGGAGAGCGTTGGAGAGAATGGAGGACATGGCGGTAACTCGGTAACTCGGCGCGGAGGATCCGATTCCTATCGTCACGTTGCAACCCATTCGTTTCAGACCATACAAAATGGGCTTGCAGTTGGAATGATAAAAGCCTAATCTATCCGTAAGTCCATACGACATCGACCTCGATGTTTGCGAAGGCGTAAGTCCTGGTGACATCCCCCACTGTCCATGAAATATCCACCGTCCACTTCGGGATCTCAGTGGTTGACGGCCGTCTGCTCTTGCCACTTGGCGGAGAGCGCCTGTATCCAGATCCAGTATAGATAAGCTGACGCATTTTTATGAACCAATAATCCCGTGCCACGTGCCAACATTATGTTCCGGCATCGACCGATAATCGATTGTGCAACAGTTATACAAAATATTTTTTTCCCTCTTACAAGTATAGTATATTCCCATTTAAAAAAAATTAAAATTCATGTAAAATTTTTTACTTTTTTTTTTTTTTATAGTAAATTGTATTTTTTTAATTAAAATACATAAAATTTATACACTCTAAAATTATATATAAAAACACTCTTAAAAAATTTGCGTACAGATGTATTTTTTTAAAAGATAGAATGGAGTTAACTTGTGTTAGCCTCTTAAAATTAAGAAGTTGATATCTATGTTATTAATTAAATCAGCTTGAGAAGTGCTGCGACTTTATTCAATCTGATTTTTTTTTTTTTTTGGTTTTTAGACGATGGAATATTATTATAATGTGGGTTTTGCTCACAATGTTTTTTTTCCATACAAATTTTCAAATTGTGAATATATAAGGTAAGGGAAAGTATAGCACGGAGACAAGATCTCGTTTGGTTAAATAAATCATCTAGTCTCATCTCTTTATTATAATTTTTTTAAATTCTCATATAAAATATAATAAATAATTTAATTTTTTTAAATTTTAAAATAAAAATTATATTAAAAAATAATATTTTATTTAACTTTCATTCTATCCCATCTCTTCTATATAAACAGTAAAAAAGATATGGTTCAGATTTTAGGATGTGTTCAAAAGAACACCAAAGAAAATGTTACATGGGTTGTGGATGTTAACAAATACAACAGATTTTGGGCTAAGTTTGCCCCAAAGCTTAGCTCAATTTGTTTGATTTTGTTATTGGAATAAACAATGAAATGGATTGGATCATTGGATAAAAATCAAATCTGAATCCTTGACACAATTAAGTTAGCCCCAGTGGGAAAACAAAGCTGTCGTTGTTGAGGATGATGGCCTATATATACTATACTGAGGACAAAACCAATGAAAAAAATGCAGCAAAAGAAAAGGACAGGCCCGGTTTTAAGATCAAGTCAAGAAAGTTCAGCTACACACCAAAATCACAACATTCCATATTATATGCATCCCTCCAAGCACGTGGGATTCAATCACCCATCACAATACTATTCATAACACGTTGAATTACTTTTTCGATAATAATATTATTTACAAATTATTCATTATTTTTTCGTTATTACAGATCATTTGATATTATCTCAACATCCAAACGTAACATTTGATTGCATAAATATTTAATGTTATATTTATTGTCTAGATTAGATAATTTGTGTTTATCCATTCTTGATTTAGTTTTGCACGAATTATCTCAAGATAACCCACTAATTAAGTTGAATTAACCCCACAGTTTCATTGAAATTGCAATGCATGTTTGTCTTTCTAGTGGAGTACTAGTGTCATGGTGATCACACGCGCTTAATAGGGAGTGAAAGACTTTTCAATGAGAGGGAGTTTTGGACATAAAATAGTTCACAAAAGTCAAGAAAAAGAAGTCATGCACTGCTTTCATAGAAAAACTCTAAAGCATTTTCGAATGAGGAAGAAATCAAAGTCATCAGATGGAATATATAAACTTTGGATAGATTAAATAAATAGAAGGTAATTAGATTGAGAGAATAGATCAACAGCTAGGAATTAAGTACCAGCACATCGAAACGACTTTTAATAAACATTATTTATGATAACAAGTTTGTTACCAATTGAGGAGATGATTATTATATACAAAGTTATTTTATTGTCGAGTTAATATGTAGAGCACATCATCTACATCACGTAGATTATATAATTTTATCTGTAATATTTAAATTTTAAAATTTATCTTTGAAATCAAATTATGTCATATAAATATTTTACTAATTTTACTCTACACGATAGCTTGAGAATATAGTTTTTCTTATATATATATATATATAATGAAATAAAGTGATCCCATGCATACGTGTATGCTGATCTTGACCGTTCATCCAAATGGTTGGACACATCAGAAAGATGACACGATTAAAATTCATGGGTCTTGACCCAACAATATTGAGGGCATTTAATAAATATATATATATACACACACAAGTATATGTCTTTGTCATACAAATATCTAGAACTTAATGTTACTGTTAATCGATCGAAGGGGTCAAACGTATAAATCCTAGCCGTGAAAAATGCGAAGGTTTAATCATATAAAGGATCGAATGGTGGAGACAGCGTGTTTGGTGTATAAACAATTAATAGAAAACAGAGGATAGAAAACAACAGTATATATAATATTTTGCATGAGATGATGAATATGAATATTCTCAACTACATATAAAAAGAGGTAGACATTAATATGTCTTGAGAGAGAGAGAGAGAGAGAGAGAATTAAGGAAAGGGAGAAGCCCTTGCATTTCTCATGAACTGCAGAGTCGTTTTGGGTTTCTATTGTTGGGGTTGGGAGTTCTTAACTGCATGCCCTTCTCTTCTCCGCTTATCATTCTTAACCTTCTTCTTCTTCTTCTGGTACTTGAACTAAGAAATTAAGATCAAAATCCTCTAATCTTCTAGTCCTCTCTAAGATCTCTCTCTCTCTCTCTCTCTCTCTCTCTCTCTAGCTCAAAAGTTCCATCAATAATTATATTATATTTAATGATGGAGGACGGTGTGTGTGAAAAGGGTTTGTTAATGGAATATGTGAGGAAGTCAAGTCCACCACCATTCTTGCTGAAGACGTACGTACTGGTGGAGGATCCGGCGACAGACGAGGTGATATCGTGGAACACGGAGGGAACGGCGTTTGTGGTGTGGCAGCCGGCGGAGTTTGCCCGTGATCTCCTCCCCACACTTTTCAAGCATAGCAACTTCTCTAGCTTTGTCCGCCAGCTCAATACCTATGTACGTAAATCTTATACATACATACATATATAATATATATATATATATAGCCACTAGTACTGCATGTTCCAAGCAAAACTCTCTACCCTCAAATCTCCATAATATAAATATATATATGAACGCAAACCATTTTTTTTTCTTTTTTTGATGAAAAAAATATTTAGGTCAACGTCTTTGGCCTTACAAATTAAAGACCTAATAGCTAGCTAGGATCGATGGTTCTTTTGATAATATAATTGAGATCATGATCATCAAGGAATTTTGATGATCTATGTGCACTCTAAATTACCCATGAATAATTTTTAGTTTATTTTCTTATTTATTATGTAACTTCTAACTCCTGATTAAAAAAAATAAAAAAAATTCTAACTCAAGAAAAATAAATATAAAATAATTAAGAATTTTCAAAATCAAGGAGTTCGGTGCCACGTCGTTGTACGTTGAAACTTGAAGTAAATCGATTAAGCACGGATCAGAAAGTATCATCATATTATTATTATTATTATTTATTTATTAATTGGCAATAGTAGATCAATCAAGGCATGAGAAAGTCAATGCTTAAAACCTTGGATTTAGACCAGGTATGAATGAATTTCTGCCATTGACAATATATATGTTTGAAAATCTTGGATTAATTAGACCCGCAAAGAAATTATAATTTGGATAAGAATAAAACTAACTCTTGCAGTACTGCTCTTGGAAGAATGTATTTATTTTTAAATTATGCTATTTATTTAAATTGTAAACATATACATGATGATGAGCTGCGCTTAAAATATATCGTATCAATTAAAAATTTATGTACAGGGTTTTCGGAAAATTGCGACAAACCGGTGGGAGTTTTACAACGACCTGTTCAGAAAGGGTGAGAAAGAGTTACTATGTGATATCCGTCGAAGAAAACCGTGGGTCAACAAGCAACAAGAAGTGACACCAAATCAAGACCATGCAGACTACTGTGATGAAGATCAAAGATCTTCATCGACTTCATCATCGTCGGAGTATGGTATTCTTGTCGACGAAAACAAACGTCTCAAGAAGGAGAATGTGGACTTGAATTCCGAGCTTAAAAGCATGAAAAAGAAGTGCAAGGAGCTTCTTGATTTGGTGGCTAAGTATGCAAAATCAGAGAAAGAAGAAGATGATGAAGATGAAAGGGCGCCCAAGTTGTTTGGAGTGAGACTGCTGGAAGTCCAAGGAGATAAGAGGACGAAGAGGGAGATGATGAAGAGAAAAAGGGCAGAGATTAGTGAAAGCGCAAGCATTTTGCTTTCTCAATCATGCAAATAAATAAATGAATTAAAGTGGTATTAGCTACTTAAAAAGTTAAGTGGCTTTTAGAACATACAGAATATCTTAGTGAGAAAAAGAAGAAGAAAAATAGCTTAGATAGACTAAGGCACTATATATGTCTAATCATGTATTATAGAGCTAGCAAACGAACTATGAAGACAGTTCAAGCAGCATATGTAAGTAAATTTGATTAAACGGGCACAAGCCTGTTTATATATAAACGTTTATGGTTTGAAATGTGACATGTCTCTCTCTCGATATGTTGATGATAACTCAGATTAATAGATTATGTTTTAATCATTCATTTTTTCTTTTTAAGTATAAGAGGGTAGAATTTTTACCTGCAGAATTTTGCCAATAGTTCCTTCCATGTTTTGTATTTGAAAAATAATAGCACATGTCTCTGCAATGCATGCATGGATTAATTACCAAAATGAATATACATCAATTAAAAACTAAAATAATTAATTTCTTGAATATGGATTTATCAGTATAAAGTGGATATAGTGAATACTTTTTAGATCCTCCTGATTATGGATATACCATCATTTATTAACTACTCTGAGACAGTCTTCCTCTTATATCTATTCCTAAATAATAAATTGGGTTTGCTTGGGGGGATGGGAGTTGTCTGGTGAACCTTGTAGAAGCTTATTTATTGCTTGGCTTGCTATCCACTCTTAGCTCTTTCCAGAACTATTTCAGAACTATTTCAGAACTGAGTGCTTGCAGCTTCTTAGTAATTGCATTATAACACATTTTTTGAAAAAATTTATAGGCCTAACTCATCTCATAAAACCGATTCTACAAGAGAGAATTGTTCATTACTTATAAACATGCCCAAGACCTTATCCACAATCAATGTGGAATTATTCCTTAACACCCTTCCTCACGTGCAGGCCAATATTTTTTCTGGTCCTTGTCACGGGATAAGTAGTGTGGACCCTCATTCGTCCTGTGGCAGGCTCTGATACCATGAAGAAATTCATGAGCTAACTCATCTCATAAAACCGATTCTACAAGAGAAGATTGCTCATTGCTTATAAACATACCCAAGACCTTATCCACAGCCAATGTGAAATTATTCCTCAACATTCTTAACCAAGAAAAATTGATAACTATTTTCCTACTTGCTAATTTCTCCAGGAACTGCATGCACTTCTATAAGCTATCATCCTAAGTGTCTGGCATATACCCAATTATTGTTTTCCATATGGTGCAGATTATCTGAAAACAAAGCCAAGTGCATTTAAGATGTTAATGAGAAAAGAAGACATGATCAGAACCTGCGGAAAGTACACTGATTTGTGCATGTTACAACAAACCACATTTAAGGAGAGCTTTTCCTCTTATTTGCTGTACAAATATATTCAAGAAAGACCGACATTTTCCCTCTTCTATTTCTAAACTATAAATATGAAGACACATCTACTTATAAAAAATAAAAAATATGAAGACACATCTATATTTCCTTTCTATAAACCCAGACCTGAAGTAAACTATAATTAAAAAATAACTAAAAACTCTTGAGACAAATTAAGCTCTCCATACTCTTCCTAAGACGTCTGCTGGCAATGCATTGCTAACCCTTCCAGGTAGAAGACAATGCCGATTTCCACTTTTCACCAAATTGTACATGAGAAGAGAATGTTGCCTATTCCTCCGAATGAAAGAGTGTGTAAGTCGAACTGGTCTCTGTCTTTGTAACCTGCATTGAAACGTTTAAGCTCTTTATGGGTGAATGGGGTTATTGGAAATAGATTTGGGAACAGCTCTCCTTACACCTCCCCAAAGCTTATAGCATTGTCTTTTTTATTTTGCTACGATGATCATTGTCATTTTATTTGGTCCTGCTTTAAGATAAAAAAGCTCTCATAAGAAATATACCAACCTCAGCTGCACGAGAAAGCCCAGTTGGAAGAACAGGAACAAGAGACGTCCAGAGAATGGGATCTACCAACGGATCAACAGTATTGTAGTTTGTCAAAAGCGGTGCAGATAAGAAAGGAGTTGATGGATACACATTTCTCTGAAGAGACAATCCCCCACTCATGCCTAGTGTAACTCCAAGCCTCCCAGTCCCAACATCATGAGTTGTGGATTTCTCAACTGCCTTACCATAATCCATCTTATTGATGGTATTTTTGTCTTCGTTCTCATCATTATCACCACTGTTCTCTTGCTTTTTTGATGCTATCTCTTGCAAGTTCTTGTAGGCAGCTGACCGTGATAAGATGCTCAAGGCAGAGACTGCAGAACCTTTATGCTTTCTCTCTTCATTGGACACGCCCAAACGTGGCATTTGGTATGGTTCAGTAGGCTGGACTCCCCATTCTAGTGTTTTTAGTTCCACACCAATATCTCCAGCATGCTTTGTTTCTTCTGATGATTTTGTCCCAGCATCTGCATGACGACTTTTGTTGGGCCCCCACCACTTGATGTAACTTGTCAAGTCAAACTTTCTTTCATTGCAGAAACTTCCTAAATATTCACTTTCTGCTGCTGGATCATCGCCCGTACCTTTTGATAACATAGAGCAGTCATATAGTTAGTAACGCTACAAGCAGAGGCATGAGTGGAAGAAGATGGCAAAAGTCACATGCTAGGAAAAAGGTTCTGTACTTGGGGTGGATTTATTATTATTATTATTAGTTGGGCTTGTATAACTCTCATATAAAAATCTTTTCTTGAGCATAAATTTCATCAGAACCTACCATAATGCATACTGTTGAAGTACTCAGATCCAGCCATACGACCAAATGGCTCCCATCGACTGCTTTGTGATAGCACCCAGTGTAAAATAGAAAGCAAAAAGATATAATCAATAATGATTAATCAAAGAAACATTAAATAATTTCAAGCATCTACCAAATGGAAAAGAACACCCCTACACAAACAAACTGTGGATTAAATTGTTTTGCACTGGGTTAGAGTGTAGACCATTAGACATAATACTATTTTTATTTTTCAGGGAATACAAACTAATAATTTTTTTTATGAGAGAGAATATAAATATAATTTTAAAAAAGAACACTAAAGACATTCTTTCCTCTTAATCAAATTCTAGATAAGTATTTAACAGAAAGTTTATAACATATGCATTCATCTTGTCAGGTTTACTGATAAATGATCTGAGGTAGTTTCTTCATCAACTGAAAACCAGTGGGGAAAAAGGGAAAAAACTGTTAATTACCTAGAACTACCAAGTACCCCAAACAGCTTTTTGTCCACACATTATGTGCTTAATATTTTGTAAACCAGCATTCCTTTGGAAAAGCATTATGCACTAAATAATGCTCTGGAACATGAACACCAATGTTATACATCGCGAATAGATGTAATTACCTGGAAAGGCCACGATATTTAGAAATTCCTCTTGAGAAACCACTGCTCTTTCTGCCGATAGCATCAAATATAAGAAACCGTGCAAATTTGGTTAACAAAATATTCGAAGTAACAGTGCAAATTCAGTTAAAAAAATAGATTTACAAAGTCTTCACCTCCGTAGAGATGCAAGGTATTCTTCTCTTGAGAGATTCTGCATCTCTTCAAGATCCCTTGTATAATCAGTAACCTGCAGCACACATATCCCAAGTCATACAGATAGAACTACAGAATTGGATTAGAAAGTATCCTACTACAAGTAAGGAATATAGGGTAATACCACTTTCTTTTATACTACTTAAAATAACCAAAAGATTAATAAACATGCTGACTAAAATATCAAGATAGTAACTCCTTCCCTTGAAAGAGGTGCCTCTAAGAGGCAGCTTCTCTCTGTCTCTCGGGGATGATCTCATTATAGATAATCTGAAGAAACATATATTGATGTGAATGTGCAGAAAAAGCGGCTTTTACTTCATTGTGAGATTGCTAGTACCTTGTGGAATGACTTTTCGATTGAGTTGACTTGGCTTTAGTTATACCCATAATGTTAGTACATAGCAGTGCACAATTGCAGTAATGTGGACGGTGATCCCTATCTATCTAATGTGGTGTATTTGCATTGAAAGGAATGGTAGTGGACGATGGAAGAGCTTAAAACTTTCTTTTTCAATACTTTGTTCCCTTGGTTAGCTTCTATAAATTTTGATGGAGTGAGTATTCATGATTTTCTTGTCTTCTTTCTTTTCTTTTCTTTTTTTTCTTTTTTTTTTCTTTCCTAGTTAGGCATTCATTTTGTATACTTATGTACTTGAGTTGTGCCCATAACAAGAGTTTGAAAGACCTAAACTAACGACTAGAAAAGATAATTTTCAATCTCAAACAATAAGAAAAGGACAGCAAATACAATAAAGATTGAACATATATGCTTATTTTGTTTCGAGAATTGATTGACTCACTGGAAAATTAATGAGTGTGCCAGGGCCCCAATATTTCAAGGCAGCGAGATCATAAGCTCTAGCTGCAGCCTCCTCATCATCATACGCCCCTGTATGCATAATGTCATTTAACCATTTATTTTTTGATCGGATAATTTAACCATTTATTTCAACAGGGTATAACATTGTCATTAGTAAGTTTACCCAGACAGAAAAAAAAGTGAGGGGGGGAAGATACGTTGAAGGCACCAACTCACCCAAGTAAACTGGAATAACAATTTGCGTTACCAACCATTCCATGCACAATAAGAGAAAATCAAAATGGTGTCAGCAATACACGAAACCCTTGGGGTACAAAGTCAGATATTCATGGGAAGTGACATAGACCTTGTTTTCCCTTCTTATTCTGATTCTGGTTCCAAGTACTCTTGTCCCAAAGATGAGCTTCATAACGCCCAGTCCATCTATGCCTTTCGTTTCATCATTAAAAGCAAAGAAGATGAGTCGAAATCCACTCGGCGCAGAAGTATTCCGAACTCCCTGACTTTTCTCAGCATAAAAACAGATTTAAACAGAGATTATTATGAGCTAGATAAGTACCTGGTGACTCCGCGGTAGATGGAGCTGCGTTTTCCGGCGGCACAGGGAGGCATTTTGCTGATGCGCTCCTTGGCCGTACACCCTCTATCCTTCTTCGCTTTCTTCAGTCCTCTGTAAAGCAACAGCTGATCGTTCGTAACCACCGCCTCCGACGCCTCTCCACCGCAGCCGCCACCACCGGCTTCGGATTTCAAACCAGGATCAGAGGACGACGAAGCCATTGTTGAATCGAAACCCTAACCCTAGGGGAGAGAAAGGAGATAAGAAACCCAGCAACAGTGAGACAGTGTGTATGTATGTGTATGTATTGGAGTGTTGATTTGTTAATGAGTTTTGGGGTTTGGTTTTGATTTGAGTGACTGTGGAGGGGAAAAACTACAGTGAAGGGGATGGTGGAGACGTATGGGAGTGCTGAATTTACGGATATGTCCTAATGAGGATTTGGAATTAACGGAGTGGGTGCTGAGAATATGAGGCGGTACCTGCGGTCAAAAAGGTGTAACGGCTAGGAGGGGAGGGAGGATAATTTTGTAATATACTATGGGGATGATGGTTTGAAAGTGCAGGGGTGACCACGTGGAGGTCCAACGCCACCTGTCTGGTGTTTGTGGAAAACCCAGCGTGATACCTGTCAGAGCTTATTTTCCTCTCAAGATTATTGGGACCCGCTTCCACGTACTATTATTATTATTATTATGATTATTATTATTTATTTATTTATTAATTCTTGCGGGATGATTTGTCTCTTGGAATGTGTCGTGGCAATGCTAATGAAATTAGAAAAAGATTACCCAACTTCTTATCATTCACATAATTTTTATACACCACATTTTTTTTAATTTGTTTTCTTTTATCAAATATTTAATATATAAATAATAAATAGAATAATTTAATTAATTTAAAAAGAATAAACTCAAAAAAAAAAAAAAAATTTTTAAAAAATATTGTATGTGAAGGTTGGGAATAAGTAAAATTATTCTAAAAGAAATATTTCAGACGATTTTATAAATTTTATAAAATAATATAATTTAATATATTAATTGTAAAACTATTTTTATTATAAAGTAGAATTATATAAAATCATGTGAATACTTTTATAAAAAAAAAACTGTGACTAACACTTCTCTTTAATTAATGTGAGTCACACCTTTTGCTCATTGGTTGGACGTGAATCCAAGAATAAAGTTTACTTTGAAAGGGAAGCAATAGAATGATACAAGGAGAAAAAAATACACAGCCTGATTGGTTTGGTCAAAAGTTTAAAATCTCACTCAAGATAGCCTAATAATTACTAGACCTCGGCTGAATGCCAGAGGCCGCAGAGGGAGGGCGGCTTCGCAATATACAAAAAGAAAGAAGGAAAAAAAAAAGTAGTAGAAACACAATCAAATTTAGAACTCTCTGCAGCCATGTACAAGATTTCGAAGGATGGTTCACTTACTGGAAACAATGTCCATATGAATATTGAACCAGCAGCTGCTTGAACTCTCTCCAGTCTCCTGCACACAACTTAAACCAGCCCAAACCAGATAGCTTCCTTAATGTGCACGACTCGGGAAATCAAGGTGCCCCAAAGCAACCAAGCTATTGCCTGGGTGATTATGGATTTTCACCCCATGCCCTTAAATATAGGGAAAAAAAAAAAAATCTAAGAAATGACTCCTGCAGCTGGCGGATATCTAAGAGAGGTTGGAGATTCTTGTAGGTTGTTGCATTTATACTTTATGTCCAACATGTCGATGGGAAGGTGGGATGAGGAGAATCATCATCTGCTCACCGAAATGTGATTCTGAACTTTTCCTCTCAAGGATTCTGTAGATTTTCAAAAGCAAGATGGAGTTTAACGGATGGATGGGTAGTTGCAAGAGTAGAATAGACAAAATGTGGCAGAGAGAATGCAATAGATGGAGTTCAATTATCATAACAAATACGTGTATGCATACCTAGTCTTTCTCGAATGGTAGCCGCATTTTCCACCCCAACACTTCTTTGAGAAAAGTAGGATATGTCACAATACATTTCATTCGAAGGTTGAATTCCTGCATCCACCATCCACTGCAATACCTGCACGATATTTGTTTTACAGAGAAAAAAAAAAAAGAGCAAATTGAAATTTTGTTCACCTCAATTCAAAGCATTAAATTAAGAAAATGCAACATGAGAGCTTGCATGCCACAATTCAGTACCAGCCTCAATGTAATTCCAAGACATTTAGATTCATGGCCACCATGCCAGATGTGCAACCAAGAAACAGCTAGATGCTACCCTTACTGTGTAAAATTGACAAGAAAATAAAAGCATATTAACTAAAAGAAACAGAAGACAACCTATAGGTTACCTCGATATATTTTCTCCAATTCCCAGCAGACAAAAGATTCTTCAACAAAATGGAATATGTATTGAAATTGACATCAGCACCGGAAGACACTATCTTGTAGAACAACTGCAAGTGGAGGGGGGGAGTGTCCAAAAGACAACAACATTATATATTTATCAAAAGTTTCAAACAATTTCCAGTAAATTTAAGTGGTGGATTAATATGCTCTAAAGATTGAGAGAGAGAGAGAGAGAGAGAGAGAGATGCATAAGTGGCAATGATATGTCGTTTGGAACATTCAATTATCATACAAAAATGAGAGCAACATTAGAGAACCTTCAACATAGTCTCTGTCTTCCCACTTTTCCCAAGAAAATACAGAAGCTGATTCACAAGACCAGCTGAAACTACAGCAAATGATGGCTCCATGAACTTAATCAGGTCCATTGCTGTCCTCCAATCCCGTAACCTTCAACCAAAATTCAATTTTAGAGTTTTGTCAGACAGGAGTGCGGTAAGAACTTACGACAAAAGAAGATGAACTGTCATGTCCGTGAAGCTATCATCAAAACAGGTCAAGAAAGAACATAATTTTAGAATGCACACATGAATACCTATCAATCTAATACAATAATGTAGACATGGATTAAAACTAAGAACAGTCAAACCTATCATAAAGAAGCAAAAACAGGGAATGACAAATTAATGTGAATCTTAGGATGGAAAGCTAAAACAGATATGGAACTCACATACTACAAGCAGATACCATTTCAAAGAAAATGGCATCACCAAAAGGGATCTCCTTTTCCCTCATAATTTCTGCCAAAATAAGAACCTTGGACGGTTGGCCTCCTTTATTAAAAGCTCTCATCAAAGCCGAACAAGCAATGGTATCAGGTAGGATATTATTTGTTTCCATTTCTTCATATAGTGCACAAGCTTTTTCCCAATTCTCTGATATAAAATATCACTACACCAGTTTAGTTTCGGAGTATGTCTCAAAAGTGAGTATTTAATCATGTCAATGGATTAACATAAAACCTCACCTGCAGCAGTATATGCATGTACCATTGAAGTATATGTACATACATCAGGAGGACAACCACCCATCTTCATCAAGTTGAACATATATTCTGCTTCTTTGAGTTGACCCTGATATTGCAATAAGGGGAAATGAAAAGGAAGAAAAAAAGTCAGATTTCAGTTATTGATAGTCGGTAAGTACTAAGTATTAAGAGGTAACTTTTGTCAAAGTACTTGCCTGTTTGCTGTAGGCACAGATCACAGATGAGTAGACCTCTTTGGACAAAGGAATGTTCAAATCCATCATTTCATCAAGAAAATAAATCGCCTCAGCATATTTTGACATCTTACAGTACTAAGTATTAAGAGGTAACTTTTGTCAAAGTACTTGCCTGTTTGCTGTAGGCACAGATCACAGATGAGTAGACCTCTTTGGACAAAGGAATGTTCAAATCCATCATTTCATCAAGAAAAGAAATCGCCTCAGCATATTTTGACATCTTACAACAACCACTTATCAACACAGTGTAAGTAACACAATCTGGTGTAACTTTCTTCTTCCTCATAGATCTATATAAAGTTAAAGCTTTATCATATTCCCCCACATTCAAATAACTCCCAATAGCTGCATTATATGCAACTTTGTTCAACTTGATGCCTCTCTGAGCAGCTGCCGAGAGCACGGCATCTATCTTCACCTTTCGACCACAACGTCCACAGGCAGCTAACAGCGTGCATATCGAGACAACATTTGGCTGGATCCCATCTTGCTCCATTTCTCGCAAGACTTCAACTGCTTCAGCTAACAAACTATTAGATCCATATGCATCAATCAGTGCATTGTAGGTAACAAGATTCGGCTTCCGGTTGTTCCTTTTAATCATGTCAAATACTTCCCTGGCCTTTTTAGGTTGCTGTGATCTTCCATAAGCATTGAGTAAAGATGTATAAGATACAATATCTGGGCAGAAACCACTCTGCTTTATCTCATTAAAAACTGCAAATGCCTCTTTACTCATCCCGTGTGAAGCATATGCAGCTATCAATGCATTATAAGAGACAATGTTAGGTTTTTGGCCTTCTGCAAGCATTGTATTGAACACGGCCTTGCAATTTTCAATTTGCCCACCTACAGAATACATATGAATGATGCTAGTGAATGTTACAACATCAGGATGACATTCTGCTCTCTTCTCCCTCATGGAATTAAACATATCAATGGCTTTTGCATACTCTCCAAGCTTTATAAGGCAATGTATCACAATGTTAAGGGTAGTTGTGTCAGGGCGGATGTTTGTCCCCTTCATTAGCTCAAAATAGGACAAAGCTTTCGAATACTGAGCCCCACTTTTGTATGCTGATAAAACTATATTGTGAGTCACAAGATCAGGCCCTACTCCATTATCTGTCATTTTCTTGCAAATCTTCAAAGCTTCTCTCCAATTTCCACTAGATCCACAAGCATTGATCAAATTGTTATATGTTGACCGACTAGGAGGGATCTGCACCCATAGAATAAGGTCCTCAACATGTGCTATAGATGTCAAATTGAATGTAAAAAACCAAAATTGCTGTCTTGCAGTACCAGGAAATATTACCAAACATGAAAGTAAATCGGTTATATAAATTGTGAACCATGACTCTATCATTAATAAACAGACCATCATGAACAGAAAATTCTATGCAGAAATGTGATTGATCCACACCAGTTCAAAACCATTTTTTGATAAGTAGATTAAAGTTTTATTAATGACCAAAGAAGGAAGTACACGGGGAGGAGTATGCATAAACCAATTCAAAACCATGAAGTGATAAAAAAATATTTTAAATGGATAGTTGACTGCATTGGTTCTCTAAATGAGATAAAGAAACTCATTCCAAAAACTTTGATGTATAAAGGCATACACCACGCGAGAAGAGAAGAGAGAAAAGAATGAAGTCCATTCAGTGGCATTTATTTTAAAAGTTTAAGATGTAAATGTCAAATTGTAGGTGGCAGAGTTCAGGGCAACACCCAAAATACCTCCCAAGACATGTAAAACAAAGAAACCACATTCTACATTAAAAAAACTGTATCTGAAACCATATAATGAATTTAAACTCAATAATCAGCATCCTTCACGGCACCAATAAGATTCACAAAACTCTCCTCTACTTGCTATCCAAAATATAAGAACAATGCTATAAAACCCATGCATGCAAAAACAAGAAGATGCCAATTACATCTACAGCATCCTTCACGGCACCAATAAGATTCACAAAACTCTCCTCTACTTGCTATCCAAAATATAAGAACAATGCTATAAAACCCATGCATGCAAAAACAAGAAGATGCCAATTACATCTACAGTTTTTGAAGGGAAAAAAAAAAGATGATAAATGTATTTGCAATATGTGTTTTGCAAACATTTTAACTTGCCAAACACATTTGAACATCCGAAGGAAAGAAGATTGCTCACATCAAGTTACACCCACAAAGATTGACTAGAGAAGAAAAATACAAATACACACAGCAGCACGGAGCATGTCTTCCATGATATGCATGGCCCAACGCCATTGCGCTGCTCGACCATGTGCATTGATAAGAGCATTGTAAGTCTCAGCATCAGGCTTGCACCTAACAAAAAAGAAATAATACATCACCCAGGATTTAAAGAAAGAAGTATCAGGTTTAGATAGGACAAACTTATCTACCCTAAATCTAGACCATTTAAATACAATTATCTATGCTGATTCACAAATCTAGCAGCCAATTGATAAAAGTGATAATATTCACGCTAATAAGCTTGAAAACACTAATTATGTAGTTCTCACCACTGAATATATACATTATGATTGTAAACATATTGATGAAACAAAAACACACAATATACTCCAGACAAGAACTAACAAAATAATCTGGAAATTAAATAAAGGATAAGTATCTCTTGATTGTTCTCAGTCACATATTACTTTTTATAATATTAAGAGTTCAAGACCATAAAATTTCAAGATTTTCTCGACATAAGGTTGAGGTTGTCTAATCCTTCTGGTGATTCAATAGGTCAAGATCATGCTAAATCATGATTCATCAAGCAGAACAGATTCACCATTTACCGAAAGGCATTTCTTTCTCAACCAATCTACTTCCTAATGAATATGATAGTAGCACAAAATATATTATGCAAAAACGATGAGGAGAGCAGAAACAAAAATCATACCTCCACTCTTGCATCTCAAAAAACAAACCACGAGCCTGATCTGTCCAATTATGCCTAGCATGTAATCTGATCATCATATTGTAAATATCATTCCGAGCACAGTAATTCTTTTGATTTTTCATCCACCGGAAAAGGTGAATGCTATGTCGAATAGAACCCGTCCGTGTTATCTCCTACAACAAGCAGAACATGCAAATAAGAGGCCTTTCAGCTTTCTGACAACAATACTTTTCAGGATCTCTTATAAGCTTAATGCAGAAATGCATTGATTCGTACTTCAGTTTTTTTATCTTTACACAAATATAATACTTTCTTGACAAAAATTTCATATGATATTTCTTTTCAAAGTCGCATTTTTTTTAGAACGACTTCTAACTTCCCCAGAATAGAAGAGCCCATCACATTCATTCACACATTTACTGCCAACTTCAGCCCTCCAATCAGTTTCATATAATTTAACCCTAATTTGTCCACATTTAATTAATTTTTCCCATCCATACTTCCCTTCATCACTTCAGCTAGGAAAACAAGAATTTCCAACTTCTCACGAAAATTCAAAAATAACCAAAAATTGCACCACCGAGTTGAAGATAGAGAGTGAATGTTCCGTATTACCCTAATAAGAAGCGGGAAATTCTTCCTCGCGAACCGGCCGACCCACTGGTTCAACAAGTTGTCAACATCGTCCCCGTGTTCGAGCTTCAAGATTTTATCAACCACCTCGGAGACCGTCCAGTCCTTCTGGAACCGGTCGGCCTCAACACGTAGCCGGTACCGCCTCGGTATATCGGACTTCCGGAGGCCGCTGACACGGATGGAGACCTCGTGCTGGCCCTTGTCGTAGTCCACGGATACTTGCTTCTTCTCTTTGAATGCGGACTCGTTCTTGGGCTTCTTGCAGATGATTACGGTTTTGGAGCGACTTGTCTTGGGCGAGTGGGAGAGTTTGAGGAGGGTCGGGTTGGGCGTCGTGGCCATTGCCGCCAAAGAGAGAGAGACTCTTGACAGTTGTGAAGAGTGTCCCGAGCTAATGGATAAAACCCTTTCAACTGTCTTCCCTCGACCAATGAACCGTTAGTTGTATTTTTCTTTTTTCTTGTTTTTTTTAGTGCTAAGTTTTGTGTAGATTTTTTTTTTTTTATAAGAAATGGACTTTATTTTATAAATAATAATAAATATTTTTTTTTTAACAAAGACTTTGTACGAAATTTGTTTAGATAAGACTTAAATAAATTATTATCCTAACTTGTAATATTTTAAAATGCTTACATTTTAATAGTAAATTTTATTTTTCTTACAAAAAACTTGAACGATATTTTTTTTTTTAGTAAATGCTTTCAGTTCTCTATTTTAATTATTTACTTTTGTTATTTTATATTTTTTTAAATATAATTTTGTTCTTTCACTTAAAATTTAAAATTTGTTCTTCTCCATCATATTTTCATATTTTGTGCTTTTGTAATGATCATACTTTAAAAGTTGGTGACTACGTTTAAAGTATAATAATATCTCAATCTTTAGTATGATCTGATTGTATTGTATAAAAGCATAATTATTATATTATAATTGTATTTAAATATCATTGTCTGAATTTTCTATTGAAATACCATAATTATTAATTTTTTCCATCATGTATTTTAGATGGAAAATGCTAAATTTGCCCATAGTTTTGCAGTTTGATCGCTCGTGTTTTATTTTATTTATTTTAATAGTTAAAAAAATGACTACTAGTTAATTTGTATATTTTTAAAATATTTAAAAGAAAAAAAAATACAATTGCACTAAAAATAAAGTCAGTGACTCAGTGATACATGCTGAACGGCATAATAGAATTGTCCATTTTAGATTATTGAGTGAATGGTTGTGTAGAACTGTAAACAAATCGCTGCATATATTTTTTAGCATAATGAGCAATACTAGATATAATTATAGAGTAAGTAAGCGCCGCGTATTTCTTTTAAAAAAAAAGTGTAATTTATTATTAAAAATTTAATTTTTTATGTGTTTTATATTTATTCACTTTTTCAAAAGGAGTGCGCAACACTTACACGTTCCATGATCGTAAATATCATTTATCATTTTGGAGGAGATGAAGTTTTGTGTTCTTTAGTGGAAATTCCAAAGAGGAATAAATTAGACAGCATCTTGACAAAATATTTTAAAATAAAATTAATTTTATTCTCTAGCATCTACACAATAATACTATTAGAGAAATTTTATTTGCAGTCTCTAAATGAGAACTTTATGTACAAGCCTTTCATTAAATCGAAAAAAATATCATTTTAATAAAGATATTATTATAATTTAAAAAAAAAATTATAGATAAAATTAACTAACTTTATATCCATTTGGAAACTGTACGCTCCATTAATATCTTATCCATCGAGGCCCATTCTGGCTGGGGGAAACATGCCCAGATTATTAGGATTTTGGGCTTCCGAGTGTAGCCGAGATTTCGGTGACCAGAACCAAGGCAATGAACGGGGCGAGTTTGAAATGTTGGGCTGGGAGATTCCACAGTCTGATTCGTTTGTGGGCTTGGAGGCTTAGGTCTAGAATAAATTTTTTCAAAAAAAAAAGGCAAGAGAAAGATAAGAAGAATTAGATGGCAGTAGAAACAGTGACGCCATTTTCTTCGCCATAATTAGTGGGCTGCACTTTTTTTACTTGAGAAAAAAAAAAAAAAAAGAAGCCCCATGAGTGCTTGACCTTCAAAAACTATAGGAGATTTGACCTTGTTTTATTTCTAATGATTGTCACAGCTTGTAATTCTTCTTCCTTTTTTTATTTATAATTATTTTATATAAAATGACATGTTAAGGCACGTTGCTTTCTTTTCCTCTCTTTCATTCTTGGGTGCATACCTGGCATGAGAAATAACCCCAGATTGTCCATGATTCGCATTTAATAAGAACATCCTTAAATTGGGTGATTGCAGTGTCGTTCTTGGTAGGTGGCATTGGTCTTCAACATCCAAACTTGCCCCATTTTACTCTAATTGAAAAGCTTCTGAGTTCATAACAAATCAAACATATTTTTTAAATGTACAGGTATGTATAAGTTTCGTATAATTGTTTTAAAAAAAGTGAAGTCTCTTGTTAAAAAATTAAATTTTTTTTTATTTAGATCTTATATTTACTCTTTTTTTTTTTTAAGAAACTACATAACATTTATATATTTCATGAATAACATTTCTCTATTTTTATTTTTATTTGTCGTTGACGTCAAGACAGCCTCGTTCCAATGTCGGTGCTTTTTGTGTTGTTGGGGCTACGTCCCCTCGCACTCGCCGAAGAAAATATCTTTCTTTAACTTATAGTCAACTAGCTCACAACTGCTTGCATGACCACGCTCTCGCATTAACGCATGTTCACAAATGGGCATCATCATACATGATCTAGGCGCATGAATCCTCTTAATCCCATAAAATAAGAATGACGAAGATGATACTCAGTCCTTCAAGTTGCCCCCTCAAATGTACCGTTAATGTATTTTGTTTTTTTTTAATATTAAATAAAAGGGTGATACTAGCAGACCGTCCAGCTTTTGTTGCTTAGCGTACCGGTAGTACAAATTTATAGTTTTTTTTTGTTATCATTTTCTTTTAAATATTTTTGTTACATTCTTAATCATTAACAAAATTAAAAAAAATATACAACTTTATCACTTACTCAACCACTAAATAATATAAAAAAAAAAGTAATAAAATCAAATAAAACCCTCCAAGTAATATCGAGATGACTAAGTAGTATTTTCTTAAAACAAATACACAAATATACCATCGGTAACTTTTTTTTATAAATATTTAAGAAAAAATCAAAATGCACTATGATTCACTTGAGGGGAAAACTTAGCATTTTCCTTTATGTTTCAAGAGTAATATTAAGTACAAATTTCAAATATACAAATATTTTGTAGAAAAATTGGTATCCATCCAAAAAAAAAAAAAGAAGAGTTTTCCACACTTTTTTATAATGGAATTTACTTTTTTTATAATAAAAATTATACAAGACTTTGTACATTTGACACATATATATATATATATATATATATATATATATTTCGTATGTCTTGTTTCGAAGGTAGGCACAGAAGTAAGAGACAAGGAGCCTTGATTAGAAAAAAAAAAAAAAAAGGAGACAAGGAGCCTTAAAAAGACTGAACCTGGGAGGGGACCCTTTATAGATGGAGCAATAAAAGTGGGGGGACTCCGCCATGGCCTACCACCACAGCACTTTGCTGCCATTTTATGAGTTACTACTTATTTCCTATCCATTTATAACTTGTAGTATATTTGAAATTTTTATTATTATTATTTTTTAAAGTGTTTTTTAAACATTTTTAATTATTAAAAAAATTAAAAATATATATATAATTTTACTAATAATCATTTCCTTAATTATTAAATAAAATAAAAATTAAAAAAATTAAATATAAAAATAATAATAAAAAGATAATAACCCTGTCATTATTTTTTTATAATTGTTGAGCAATAAGGTGCTTGTACTTTTTTACATTGGCCATCTTCGAGAAACTGGAAACATAAACTATATTGGCATTTGGCACAGCTTTATTGAGCTAAGAGCATTGCATCCGATTTGTAATTTTTTGGTTAAAATTTAGCTACAAAATGCATATTAGAATACAGTTTATTAAAATTTTATTATTTATAAATTGATATTTGTTTTTTATTTTTTTATATGGATTGAATTTTCCAGAGTTTTATTTTATATATTATTGAAGAGGCAATTGAGTCAGATCAGTATCATTGCAGCCAAGAAGTTTCCGGTCTAGTTTGGGTAGTGAAGTTTTAGGACTAATTTGAGAATATTTTGTTATTATTTATTATTTTGTTATTATTCTTTACATACTTGTTATTATTTAACACTATTATTTAATATTTTATTACTTTTTATTACTATTTATAAAATATTTGAGATCACATTTCTACCTAAACGCAACCTCAGCATGCCAACGCAGGGACAGGTTTACAAGTAGCAACCTTAGAAAACACGTGCGTTTGATTTCATGGAAAGTTCACTCTTGGTCCACAGTCGATAACATACGACAAACAGACGAGTTTTATTTACTGAGCAGTGTTATCCACTTATAATTTCATTAACAAGATCAATTTTATTAGTTTTGTTTTTTTAATTTAATATATTAATTATTGACACGTCCAACGTATTGATATATAAATAAAAATAAAAAATAATATTTATAGTTATGATTGTATAAATACCGTACAATCATTTTAAAAAAAATAAATAAATATGAGATTCACATAAAAATAAATTAATTTTTTAATTATAAATTTTATTTTTTTTTAAAACGACTATATAACATTTGTGTATTTTACGACTGTACGTAATATTATTTAAATAAAATTTAGGAGTGTAAATAACACTTTATTTATTTATTTATTTATTATATACTGTCATCTTTAACGATCCTACCCGTCAGATATTTTTGTTCTGTTTGGTCTGAACGACATTAACGCTCACCCAATTTTGGGCGCGTTCATCTAACGTCCAATCACAAAACCAAGATCTGCTTCAGATGGTACATATAAATTGATTTTCATGGATCGTGTAGGGTTATGACTTTAAAGATTACCAGTGGAGTTTCTTTTTTAAATCATTTTTGTTGGATTTTTTAATGTAATTTTATGGTAAAATGTTAGTTTAACCCAGACTTTAGCACTTTATAATTGAAGAATATCACAACTTTATAAATTTAATTGGTTTGAAGCTTCACATAAATGTCCTATTTGATTTTTTTAAAAAAAGAAAAGCCACGAACGATTCTTCTTACGTCAAAGACAATAAAGTCATAGTGTAAAGAGTCATTAACATATTATTCAATATTATTCAGTTGTATTATCGGTATAAAACTAAAAGTGTTATTTAAAAGTCTTTACACCATATATATTTATATAGCATAATTTAATTTGTATTATTCAAATTTTAAAATTTATATTTTAAATCAAATTATGTCTTGTAAATAACGTGTATTGTAAATACTTTCAAATATAATTTATCTATACAAATTTTGTCCTCCACAATAACTTGTAGCAAGAGTCTATGAGAGGTATTAAATCTAGAAAAATGCTACAAGACTGGGCACTTTACACCACACACTTCTATCTAATTAAAATGTGACTTGTTATTTTTATCATTCAATTTAAACACACACATATTTAAACATTAAGATAAAATGACAAATTACATATTAATTAAGTGAAAATGTGTGGTGTAAGGTTTTTACATAAGATTTCTCTTAAATATATAGATAATATATATTAGTGTAATAAAGATGGTGATTTATAAACCGGTTATAACGTATTATCAAACCCTTGTCTTGGCATATGAAAAGAACAAAAGTAGTGACAAGCGGCTTGAAGAGGACATAGACACTGATGATGACATTTAGACATTCATATGGATGAACACAAAACATTGCATGTTTTATTGTTCTTCTTATTCTCAGAACATAATCCATTCAGTACTTAACATCTAAGTAATACCAAACGCAAGAGTTTGATGTTTATCAACTTGGTGGATGTTGAATGTTCGGTTCTTCTAGTAGTAAGTATTCTCATTTATCCAAACATATAAAGGTACATGCTCAAGTGTCCTGTTCGTAGTTCATCTCAACTCAACTCAACTCATCTAAAATCAATCGTTGATGAGACTCGCTACTTTTTTAACTTCTCATAAAAAAAGATAAATTCATCTTAATCTATTTCATACATTTCAATCTAAAAAATTAAACTCATATCAATAAAATATATAAAATACTACTATTTACAATTCAATTCAACTCATTTCAACATTCAAACGCATTTTGTACAAATTAAAGTACGAACACTTCTAGATGATTTGGCAAATAACACTTATTTTGCATGGTAAATACCATAAAATTATCTTAAAAATTAAATTAGATATAATTTTTCAATGTTAAAAATCAATTATCAAATCTTAAAAATCGATTTTTCTTTCTTATATAAGCTTTAGGTTTGGCAGCAAAATTATGATAAAAGAAAATAGAACCAAGCCATATTAATCATTGTCCCTGCACTCAGGTTTCCTCTTCTGAGCCCAATCTATTGAGTTGAAGACCAATACGATTCGCATCTCACATTGTCGGCAGGATTTTTCTCCCCAATTTTTGTTATTTTTTTCCTTATTTTCTATATAGTTTAGGAGCAATATTTTGTTCTTTATTTATTTTAGGTAATAAAAAAGGGTAATGCCATCAATTAATGATCATAAGGAAAGTGACAAAAAGGCCCCAAATGAGTTTAAAAAAAAAAAAGAAGCTAAAACCCAAATTTTGACAATAGGGTTGTTAAGACAACAAATTAAGCTTAGTTGTGTCGAAAATATCGACGTAAAAAGATCATCTTAAAGATTGCTATAATGATGTTTTTTTAGGTCAAGTCCCCTAATACATTCATTCATGTCACATCTACCTTTGATTTGGGCTTTTTTATTTTTCCTTAACACTTTATATAATGAAAGCTGGGGGGAATGATCAATGATGACTTCAACACCAAAAATTCATATACTTATATAATTTTTAAATAAAACATTGAAATATCAATTTGCTTAAAATAAATCATCCATACCATAGTATCAACTACCTAGCTGCATGTTTTTAACACAAAAATAGTGGACATTATAATATACATTTCCTCTAAAATATGACAGTTATTCACTAATTAAAAGAGTACTAATACTTTCGAATATTGGGAGTCATCATTTATGTTATAGAAAATTAAAAATTATTTATTATATTTTATTTATAAAACTATTATATAATATTATATTATAATAAAAAAAAATAGATGATAAATATATATTTTTCTCTCTTAACAATGGCATATTGATGAGGACAATTATAAGTCAGAAATGTACAAACAGGTACAAGAATTATTTGTTAATTCTAGAAATTGCCAGAGGTTTGTTGACAAAATAAGGTCGGGGGGAACTCAGACGCCATCGACCGCGAGAGCCAGTAATTAAAGTTACAAGAAGGCAAAGCAGTGTGCACGATCGAGCGAGTAAGAATGGGGTTCTCAGCAAAGTTGAAGGCGAAGAGCAGCACCGCCAGCACCAGCAGTAGTAGTGCCAGCACCAGCAGCGACAACTGGGGCACTGGTCTACTTCTAGTCTTCTTCCCCGAGGACAACCATTCCATTAATGGCAAAAACAAGCTTTTCTCCTCTCCATCTTCTTCTTCTTCTTCATCTTCTTCGTCGAAATCCGGAATTAGAAGAAGCAGCAGCTCCAACTTTATCCTCTCTAAAGCCCAATACACCATTTCCATCTGCGCCTTGTTCATCTTCATCACCCTCCTCCTCTTCACTGTCTCCACCTTCGAACCAACCACCATTTCCAGAACCCGTCCAACCTCCCCGCGAAGATTCCTATCCCAAAATCCTCGGCCTCCAAATTACATTAACAACCCCAAATCCAAATCCAAATCCAAACCCAAACCCAAACCCAAAATCAATACCGCCGACAAGTCTATACTCAGTTCTTCATGGTTCTTCAATACGTTTACGGAAAAGTCATACAACACATCAAAGACTGCTCTCTCGCCAACTGCGCTACAAGGAATGGGAATTCTGTATAGGCGAGGCACCAAAGCCATGAACGATCTTGTCGTTGCTCATCTAGTGGAGGATGTGACAGAGGACGACTTCCGGTTGTTTTCGAGAACCTTGCATAGGTCTGGGATCACAGCTAGAGCCGACGTAGTTTTCCTATTTGCTTCTTCATCGTTTTCTTCAAGATTTGGTTCCGTTATTCAAGAAGAGAACGACTCGTTCTTGAAGCTCATTCGCCATTACAAGGACTCGAACATTACTACCACTCCAAAGCGGAAAACGGGTTTTGATGCGACTCATTTCACGAAGACTGGAGAGAAAGAGAAGAAGGAGTTCGGGGAGCCCATATGGGGTAAGAGAGTCAGGAGCAATTACAGTGACTCGGATGGTGGGGGAGGGGAAGCTGAGTCGGCCCGGTTGATTTATGGATCAGTGGTGGGGTTTGAAGCGTCTGAGCTTGACCCAGAGAACTCGCTCGCCGGGTTTCTGGACCACGTTCCGATGAGTTTAAGAAGATGGGCCTGCTATCCGATGCTACTCGGCCGAGTCCGGCGGAACTTCAAGCATGTTATGCTGTTGGACGTTAAGAATTCGATTGTAGTCGGAGACCCACTCGGCCGAGTCCGGAACCGGAGCCCCTTGTCAGTTCATTTATCAACCAAGCCAGGGAGTTCGTCTGGGAAGCACAGTAAGACTAACTCGGACAAACCTCACTCCCGTTTTCAAGTCAACTCAGCTGTTATAATGGGTGGAACACGAGGAGTCCGGAGATTATCGAGTGCCATGTTAACCGATATTGTTCGAGCTTCAATGCACAAGAAGAAGAACTCGGTCATCGAGTCCACAATCTTGAGTCAACTCGTTGCCAGTGAGTTTCAATCGACGAATATAAATTTGATGACATCCACCGAGTCGACCCCGGATATGAGCTCACTCGCTGGTCTAAACTCAGCTCCTTCCACGTCATCGTCAGATTACCCTGTAATCCAACGTGGTAATAGTAATTATGATTTCAGTTCTGTTATTAGGAAGTTAACATGTTTGTCTGAAGTGGATTCTTCTGTTTATAGGGATTGTTAATTGAGCAAATTTCACAATATATATTTTAAGATGAGGGTATTTTTGTAAAGTGCTTTTAATAAGAAATTCTATAAAAATTTTGTTTTCTCATTACTTTTGTTCTTCCTTGTATATGATATTTCGAAATAAAATCAAATTACATTTTTGTATGGACATATCATTGAATTTTACAAATAAAAGTTTACCACATAAATATTTATATGGATGACGTGTTTTAAGTAAATAGAATAATTCTATTATCAATATTCCTTGTATGGCGAAAATGTTTGTTGAAGGAGTTTTGTTATCTAACTTATCATATATTTTTTAATTTTTTTTATTTATGTTAAATTATTTGAATTATTCTATTCATCATTTTTATACTATAAATTTATTAAAAAAATATATATATATAAATGTGTGATATATAAACGATAAATATAACGAACTGTCAACTAGAACACGAGGTTTGATTAGGTCTGGCGTATTCATATCTGTAACAAATTTATAGCATGTCTTGCTAAACGAATAACTCATGCGAAGTTATTTTCTCCATAGCATAGCATGAAGTTAGTTTTACCATACCATGTCTTGTTTTATTTTGTTTTTATCCAATGGAACAAAGGCTGCCTTATTGAAGTGGTCCTTTTGCTAGCTCTTGGTGCATCACAGTACTCTAGTACACATCCCCGTTGAACTCAGGTCTTATATTCAGAGTATTGTTCCACGTGCAAGTTAGCACGTTAGACACTGTCTATGTGGTTGATGCGATGGAAACTTGGTTTGCACTAGAATCTCTCACTTGTAAGCAGGTGTGTTTACGCACCACCGACACTGTAGACACGATAATATTTTATTTATTTAATAAGTTTTTAATTAAATTTTATTATAAATTAAATATATAGATATATAAGTGGTGGAACACGTGTTCTCTATACCAATTTATGAATATAATTTATTTTTTCAGTATGGTTATTTTTGGTACCAACTTTACTTATAAGTAAAATCCATCTATTCACAATGGAGAGAGAAAGAAATGGGAAAAGACTTTTGCCCGCTAACAAGGCTGCGTTTACATATTGAGATGATATTAAATTATCTGAATTGATATGTAAATAATAATATTTTATAGATTTTATTGAGATGTGTTTAAATATAAATATATTAAAATTTGTGTTTGAGTATGTTGATATAGTATTTCGCAGTCCGAGCAACTCTGCAATTCTTATGAAAATGGAGAAATGAGGGCTCGAGATGGTGAGAAACATATTCGATGTCTAAGTCAGTTTGGATTTTCAGTTTATGATTTAAATGAGCTCAAATGAGAGTGCTTAGATAGCTTTTTGCCCCTGCCAGAAAAGGGTATATATACTTGGTTGGGGTGGCCCCCCAACAAGCCGATCATGGTGACGTCGCTTCGTACTCAGGTCGATCCCTCTTCCAACGTTCTGCCACGCGACAAGTCATCCATGCCTGATCGTGGCAACTACTGATAGTACAGAGTATACATTGTGGTGTATCCGTCTCCCACCCTCATTAAATGTGGTGTGGTTTCAGAGTGGCTGCGTGGCATGCCCACCCTCTATATCTGTTTAGCTGTTGGTGTCCAGGGACCAGAGTTATCTATGATCCTGTGTATATGGATTGTCGGCTAGTAGAGGTATCATGTCTTCTGACTCAGGGGTCTACGTCCTACGCTTGCTACTTTGCTGCTTTTTATGGGCTTCCTGGGCCGGTCTCGCCCTTTGGCCCGACCCATCTTATTTCCTCATTCCGATTCCCTTATGTTAGAGCATCCCGTTGCCCATATATCCCTCAGGGTTGGGCCCGTGTAGTTTAGCCCGATGCAAAAAGGAGGCCTACCTCCCTCACATTATATATAAAATAAATTGAGATAAGTTTAAATTTTTTATAAAAAATTAAAAAAAATAATTAATTTTATTAATAATTAATTTGAGATAATTGAAATAGACTAGCCAATCAAATACAGACCTAAAGTCCCAAATGTGGCATGTGCAAAGGAGAAAACTAGCACCGTGAAACGGTGAAAAGCAATAGCTGGGTTTGAGTACTGTTGGTTTTTGGTGCTTCTTTCTAGAAAAGTGAGAGAAAATTTTTAACAACCGATTACCTAAAAAAAGAAAAAAGAAAAAGAGATATTATAAAAGAGTTGTGGAGCGAGGGAACGTGCAAAGTGAAGGCGAGGCAGCAAAGGCAGGCAGGCGTAGAAGGGGGAGCAATGAAACGCATTAATTAATTAATTAATTGAGGCCCAGGTGCTGGAGATCGTCTCCTGCAGCCAGAGAGATAGAAAACAACAGCAGGTGTTCAGGTTCTACCAAAGGAACCCCAAATTTACCGCATCTGGTGGCATTGAAGTGACAATAAATGACCAAAAACATACCATTAATTTGAGATCTGCTCTAATAATTAATTATTGTTTACTGATCAATGAAGAAAAAGTGTCCCCCTGTCCTGTCTTCCCAATGAATGCCCAATACTTTATTTTTCTCTTAAAGGCCGACAACATCATACACCTACTTAATTTGTAGAGCAGTGCTAGCACGAGAATGGCCTGTATTTTTACAGATATGTTTAAATGGTAGAAAATAAATTAAAATATGTATTTAAATGTATAAAATAATTTTTTATATGTTTAATTTTTATAATTAAAAAAATTAAAAAAATAACAAATTTTATTAATGAAAAATGATTATATAGAATTATTCTTTATTAATAATTAATTTAAGATATATTGAAATAAGTTTAACATTCAAACACCTCTTAATTAGTAGGATTTCTCAAATTTATTTGAATAGAGATTACTTTCAATTAATGCCTCCTATTCTAATTAAATTATTTAAGATCAAATAATTAACGAAATAATAAAAAAGGAATCATAAAATGTTTAAATTAATATGCCAATCAAGAGCGTGATTGAGACGAGCAACCAAAGCTTGCGATAGCCAATGAATGATTTGATCATTGTTTATATGTCATTCTCATGCAATTCAATTTGAAAGGGAATTGGGAAAATTACTTACGATGGGACAAATTTCCATAAGTATTTATTTCGCCCCCCACATTTTGGCTTGAAAACGATACAAATTTATATAAAAAGTGATCACGATGATACACACAAGGTTAAGAAGTTTTGAAGGCGTTGGCTGAATTGCTTTCCAATTTCCCAAGTTCATACATCAATCCCTTACTCATTAAATTGATTTATTGTATATGGAAACTAATGGGTGAAAATTTATTTGGTTAAGTGTGTGTACATATAAATAAAAATAAAAATATTATATATAATTTTAAGGTATGTAAATCTTGCGTATTTCCTCTAAAAAAATGGGATCAGATCATTAAAAAAATAATTTTTTTTATGTGAGGTATAAAATTTATTATTTAAAAAAAATGCAAAATTTATGATTTTGAGATTTCAAATATCATTTTTTTAAATAAAATATTGCACGAGTATGTCATGTTATTAAATCATTGACTTGATGATGAGAAATCGATTTAACTTTTAGATATTCGATTCAATGGCAAAAAAATAGAAAAATTTATTAACAAAGAAGAACCCAAGTTCCGGGGATAATTTCAAGGAGAAAAGAGCATTCATATTGTTCAATTTTTTTTTTTTTTTTGGCTTTGGATACTCTTTCTACCGTGTGCTTGAACCTATCTTCCATGGTAAATAAGATGGGGAAGGGCTAAAGGTTAAGGAATCCACCGACACCAATAATGGTGACACGTGTCGTATTACAATTCATAAAAGACAATTTAGAGTGGGATGCTTTTGGACCCCAATTGAGAGAGGAAGGCCAGGAGATGGTTGATTCTAAAGAAGATGGAGAGTGTTTTTGGGCAACATTGAGTAATGGAGAAGCCCCACATTCTTTGTGTGTTCAGCAAGACTTGATATATAAAAAGGTAGAAATATTCCATCTTAAAGACTTTTTTAGTCAATTTGAGTGCGGTTTAAATAGTGAAATAAAATAATATAATTTTAAATAAAAGTTAAAAATTGAATAAAATATTATTTTTTAATATTATTATTATTTTAAAATTTTTAAAAAAATTAATTATTTATTATATTCTGTGTATCAACTTAGAAAAATTATAATGATAAGATAAGATGAAATGAAATATTTTCACTATCTAAACATGACCATTTCTTTTTTTTTTACTCAAAATTTTAGAATCAAGTAAAAACAGAAAAACAATACTTACAACCGGCTGGAGAAACCCCAGCGTAACCGGGGTATAAAAAAATTTATTTTTTCTCTCTCTTCTTTTAATTCCCCCCTCT
The DNA here is from genome assembly GCF_001411555.2 of Juglans regia. Lineage (NCBI taxonomy): Eukaryota > Viridiplantae > Streptophyta > Magnoliopsida > Fagales > Juglandaceae > Juglans > Juglans regia. Next base: position 31,705,760 of record NC_049904.1, read on the forward strand.
CTCTCTATCAATTTTTTCTTCCTCTCCTCCCTCTCGTTTTTCCCTCCAGCTTTTTTCTTCGTTTCACTCATTATCCCCTTCCCCCCTTCTCTCATTCATTTTCAGTTCTGGAGATTGAACTTGCATTTTTAGTTTTTGCAATGTTGAAAAAGAGTCCAAGTTTTACATTTGACCATGACGCAAGTTTCGTAAATGATAGTGAAATTTTTACAAATGCTTTGTTTGGTTTGCAGGGAAAAGAAAATTAATAGACTCTCAATCTCAAATATTTTCACATTTGAATTTCAAAAATTCTTTTCTCAAACTTTTGCAAATTGGTAAAATCCGTTTGGCACCCACGCTGGGTGCTTAAAATTCAAATTCATTTGTTTAAACTTTTACAAACAAACTAGTTCAGTTATTACTTCAAAAAACGTTTAAGAAAACTAAAGAAATAAGTAGAGCCACTTAGAAGTCTAAGTTCACTTTAGCCCAAAATAACTCAAGCTTCTGGGTCAATCAGTTCATATGAACACTTCAGGACAGAAAGACAGAGGATGAAAGAGAAGAGGCAAGAAGTAAGAAGCTGAATAACGCTTTTTAGTGAGAATGGAGAACTTCGTCTTTACTTTACTTTCCGTTGCAATGGACACTGGAAAAGGTCAATGAAGAAGCAGAGATGGCGTTGGTTTTAGATGTCTTTACCGTGCACTCACCTTTCCATTACAATACTTTTTTGGTTTTAATTTTTTTTTTTTTAAATATATAGGCTGTCAGCCGATTACCCGGCGTTTCGCACCGCCGGTTGTACGTAGCAAAATTGAAAAACAAAACAGGAGCCAACACAGAAACGTGATGCGTTCTCAAATGAATAGAAAAGCATGGAAAAAAATGTGCATAATTATATTTTAAGAGTTTCGATTACAATTTATAGAATTTGTAGGAGTCTCACACAAATATATAATTAGATAAATGTTTAATGTACGAATAGATATATAAAATATTATTTTATAAATTGATATAACTTAATATGATACGTTGTGATTAAGAATATTCTTACTACTATATTACAACTTTGAAGATAATTATATGGAATTATAATATTCAAATCAAGAAAACTTTAGTATTTTTTATAAGGTGATATACCGTCACATTGGTTGGCTATAAAATAATTGTAAAAAAGTTGTAACTGTATTATTTTTCATCGGGTGGCTCTACAGCCCCCGCTTCCAGTCCCGCTAGGAGCCACCGTTAGTGTAAAATATTATATTTTTTTATATATGTATTTTTTTAATATTGTAAAATATTTAAAAAAAATAAAAAAATTATAATATCATTAAAAAATATTTTCTTAATCACTAAGTAAAAAAAAATATATAACAGAACCGGGAGCGGTGAGAATAACTTTACTCTTTTTCATTATAAAGAAATTGGCTCCTACAATATTCCACGAGTAAAATAATTTATAAAATCTTGCAATAAATGTTATATAACCCAAGTCATCTGTCTATTTATCTCGACACTCTAAACCTAAAATTTAATAAAAAACTGTAAAAGATTTTAATTTTTTTCTTGCGCTCTTATTATTATTAGAGTTGTATGATTTTGAATCTGATAAATGTTACAGCTTGAAGTGGAATCTGTGCGACACAAAATACAAATTGCAAAAGTCAAATAACGGTAGTCTCTGGTGGGGGCTCTAAAGCAAAAAAAAAGGTAGCCAATTTGAGTTAGTGGAAGGTGAGAGTAATTGAATAAGTGATGCATTATTATGCATGAACAATTCCATGTATGTCTTTCCTTGTTTTCAATCCTCGTTGACTTTTATACGCTCCCCCCGCATGCGCAATACTTTAATTTCCAATATGTATGTATATGTATGTATATATATATATATATATATATATATATATATGGAAAATGATTTATACACAATATTTTTCATAATATTTTATACAATTATATTTTAAATGAAGGGCATTTTTATAAAAATACCTTATAAAAGTAACATCATTTTATAAAAATATTCTCATTTTATAATATTGTTGTGTAATATGTTGTGTATATATCATTACTCTCTCTATATATATATATGAGAAATACTAGTATGCTGACTGAGTTTGCTTCTTCATTTTGACCACTCATATATTTTATTTTATTTTTTAATTTTTTTTACTTAATAATTAAGAAAGTGATTTTACTTGTATTGTTGTATTTTTTTATTTTAAAAAATATTTAAATATGTTAAAAAAATGAAAAGAAAAATAAATAAAAAATAAAAAAAATAAATTTATGTTAGACGGCAAACCCATCAATTATTGCTGGACGATAGCCTAGCATAACTCATACATACATATATATATATATATACATATATATACTAGCGGTTGAGTAATGTGCGAGGCACATTTGCCCGGTTGAAAAATAACTTATTTTGTAAAATATAAATATATTTTGAGTTAAAAAAAAAACTTAATCATAAGTAAAATAAGTAGTATATAGAGAATTTTTTATGAACTCAATTTCTGCACCTAACAAGTGAAAAGAGATGTGGAGAATTTTTGTGATAGTAATAGTACTTCACTGCATAAATCAAAGCAATCTAACCGAAGAAAAAAAAAATGAGAAGTGGTAAAATGAAGGGTTGGATTTAAATCTTAAAAATTTTAATGTACCAGCAGCAGCCTTGTCCTTCAAAAAACAACACACGTAGACATCATATCTTTAGATATGATTTGAATCGATGTATTAATAGTAGTGATATGGTTTATGAATAGTAATATATAAAATTATTTGGATTAAGATATTTTATTTGATTTTAGAAAATGAGAGAAAAAAAAGTTAAAATAAAAATATTTTAAAAGTTAAAATATTATTAGAATATAATTTTTTAATGTAGTTTTTGTTTTAAAATTTAAAAAATTTATATTTAAGAAAATTGTAATGATTAGATTAACAAATTAAAAAATATTTTATATTTAAAAAATATTTTAAAAAATATATAAAAGTTTCTGAAAACCTAAGAATCTATTAATCTCTTCCTCGAACTCAATAATTTTGTTTGGGAAGAAATAGATTGTCAATTCCCTCCTGACCCAATAATGTTGTAAATTTTTTATTTTTTAAAAAATGTTTATGATGATTAAAAAAATACATGAAAAAAAGAAAAGAAAAATAAAAAAATGAAATACACATTCATGAAATATTTTCAGGTTACTTTTTTATTAGTTGTAGCAGTTATCTTTAGTTAATTAAGAATATTATCATATTTAAATTATGTTAAAATTCTAATTATTTATATAGTTATAATTTTTTAAAAATATTTAACAAAATTTCATTATTTATTTAATGATGAAATATTAGTATTTTATAAATGGCTTGGTTATTTTGAAATTAGTGGTATTTGTGTAAAATCCTGTATGGCGTAAGATTTTTTAATTGATAAAAAAAAGCACGTTTGCCACATCTGTCAAATTAAAGAAAAAAATAAAGTGTAATTTCAAATATTAAAATGGTCTAATGTATAAGAATAAAATTATTATTTATTTATGTTCATCATTTATTATGAAATTTAAATTATATTAAAAATTCAAATTAATTAGATAGTTTTTTTCTCTTAAAAATGTACAGTAAAATTTCATCATTTATTTAATGATAAAAAATTAGTATTTTATAAATCAAAGTTGATTTTTAGTGTATGATATAATAAACAGTAATAGGATATGCGAAAAAAACATGCGAAGAAAAAAAAAATAGCTTATTTATTGATCATTTAAAACTCAAAAATTAATATTTTTTCCACTTTTTCTTTCTTTCTCTCTCTCATTCTCAATGCACGATTGCAGTATTACGTCGCACATTGACATTCACATGGATTTAAAAAAAAAAAATCTGTTCATCATATTGTCGATGAACAGTTAAAAAAAAAGCGGCTGATTTAGATTTACTATTTACGATAAACAGTAATAAACAGTAACAATTATACGCTCTTTTAAGTATAGGCAGATATATGGTCGCATGCAACAGGATTGACTACGTACGTATTAGAGGGTCGGCGGCAAGAGTGTATGTCGAAGGCGAAAGGGGTTGAAGTTTTTAGGCCCCGCTTGCATCGTCGTGCACCCCTTTCTTGCTAATATGACGTGTACACCTAAAATCAATATATGTTTGTTTTTGTAAAATCTCAGTGCTACAAAATCTCGTACATTGGAACCCATGGTTATGGATTGAATCCATTAGTATGAAACATTTTATTTTTCAAGTGAAATCTCCTAGCATGTAAAAAAGTACTTTGGTTGTTATAAAATAATAAACCTTTCGTATCTTAATGCATGTATTTAATTTATTCGGAGCTATTAGAGCAGGTCTACTTCTAGAACTTCCGCCTGATTCAAAATCTAGAGCTATTAGAGCGGAGCTTTCGGAACAAAAATCTAGAGCTCTTATTCAAAATTATCTTGATTCATCCCCCGTCGCATAGTTTTTTCATCTCTTTGGTTGGTATTGCTTATAAATAACAGTAAAGCATTTTCCAAACGTATATTCAAAACAATCCAAACCCTGTTTTTTTTTTTTTTTTAACGTAATAACTTTCCAACAAAATGAGTGGGGAACTTTGATTCCCCTATTTGATAATTATTATATATATCTGAAGACTCAACATCATCATGTATAGCATAAAACCAAAGAGAACAACATTCAGCAGTATGAGTACAAAACTCAAAAATCGCAAGCAATCGACAAATTGCCATTCTTCGGCTTAGAATCTGAATGCAAATGCACTGGAGTCTGGATATACACCTCCCCCCTTTAACAAACTAAAAGATGACAACAGTCAGATAACCACAAAAAGGAATACATACTAACCAAATAAAAGAATTTGACCTGCCTCAAGCCTCTTAAACTAGAATCTGTGAGGCTGACCATTACAAAAGGCAGCAGCACTTTCAAAGGATAAAATAAAAGAATCACTCTCCAGATGCCATCACAAACAATACCGATGCTATCACAGCTGTGTTCATCAAGGGCAGATAGCACAGGGCTAAGACATTGCAAACCAGGTATGTTCTACCAATGAACCACAGATACCCAACTCAGAAGTGAGATCAATATAATTGAATAACAAAGAACCAAAAGTAGGTGGAAAACTCTCTTTAACGTGCTTGGTCTCTAAAATAAATCAACTTTCTTCTTCTGCATGTCTTGCTTCCACTTTGGCAATTTACAGAATGCTTCTTTGGTCATCCCAAATATAGTTTGGAACTCCTCATCTGGCAGATAAGCCTAAAAATTCAGGGAAAAAAAGAAGTTAAAACCAATTCTGCATACAAATTAAAATGAATACATTCATAATAGAGCCAACCTCTCTCCGTTTAAGATCAATTCCAGTCGCTGGATTATCAGATTTGGCCTTCAGTTGATCATAAGTGAATGTTTGACCACTTTCACTACCATTGTCCTCCTGAACTGTCTCTTGCTTTGGCTCAGAATCCTCCCCATTGTTTTGAGATACAGCTGCAGCTTCCTCAGCCTCCTTGACTAATGGAACTTCTTGAGGGATCTCTGTTTCAGATAGGGCATTGTCAGTCTTTGCTTCTGCTTGAAGTACTCAAAATGTGCCAATGTTCAAAAGTTTAAGATACAGGTGAACAAACCCGAGGGTAAAATTTACTTGTCAATGGAAAACAGATGCCATGTGGTCATTACAACATCATTTCTCAAAAAAAAATAAAAATATAACAATCTAAAAGATCAAGATGGTACTCCATCTTGTTAACCATGCTAGATATTGTTTTTAAAAGTGACATTATCATCAGTGCTTCTCACCCCACCACCACCACTGCAAAGGCCAGGTGCCTCAATTTACCAACTGGGTATAATCTTGCTAAACATGAAACGAGAGGAGGAGCAAAATAGTTAGGAGAATTCAACATGTCTGAAAAATAGCAGCTTTTAAAAACTTTATGCAACAATTCCAACATTTAATTTACTTCTAAACTAATTATTTCATGTAGACAACCAGAATTATAATGTCTATCATACCAGGGGGGTTAGTTTCTGGTGGAGGACTGCTATTGGATGGAGTAGGAGAAGGATCACGTGATTGCTTTTTTTCAGCAGTAAGTACTGATGAAAGAGCAGCAACTGCCGCAGCTCTTTGTGATCCTTGACCTGCGATAGATGACCTGGGAGCAGAAGATTTGGTTCCAGAGGATGAAGTAAATGCAGCGTTTAAGGCAGCTAGAGCTTCAGCCCTTTGCCTATGACCTACTTGATTTGACCCATTGGAAGCCTGAAATATAGCATTGGAAGTTGATTTACAATATGAATGTCTCAAAGGCAGGCAGGCATGTTGCCATGATCATCCTCATCGGGTTTATAAACTTGATACTACTTAACAGATGATAACAGCAATAAAAAAAGATAATGCAGAAGCACAAAAGATAATGGCAATGCAACGGGGAAAGCTACAATTTCACGAAAATCATGACCACAGATGATCATGGAAACCAACAAGACCACATTGTACAAGACCTGTCCAAATCAAACCATTCTCAGAAAAAGAGGGAAGGTGATGTCTTTCCAAATAATAAAAGTGTACTTTGACGTCATTTCCTATGATCTTTTTGTACAATTGATTAGCACGAATAGCATTCCTCTATTACTAAAGGCCTAAAATTGCTGGTCTCTCCACTAATAGGATTAAGTACCACCTTCCAAGTCACATATGAGAGATCTTGATTCTGCTCCCACACAAAACGGTGGAATAAACCACCTCTGATCCTGTTTCCAAAATCAAATTGAATAGATTTTTTCCTTCACAGTTTTCAAACAGATTAGGAGAAATTTAATACCTTCCTGAATGTGAATCAGTGAAACAGACATCTCTAATGATGTAAGTCCCTCAAATGAAATGCCAACGGAGCTAAGGTTCAAGGGCACAATATAGCATATGCTTGCTTTCAACCTGGATGTATTATGTCAGATATAAGTGACAAATGCACAAAGCATCTTTCACAGCTCCCAAGAGAAGGGTCATTATTATCGTTACTATGTTGTTGTTCTCTCCCACGCGGGCTTACGAGATATATGGTGTGCTAGGAATGAATTTTTTGTAACCCATTACAGAAACGTGGGAGAGACAGTTTGATATTTTTCTCTGCCTTTTTCTTCTTTCTGTCAAACCCATTAAAACTTTGACGGGCAATATTTTATCACTAGTCACTTGTTCTTGCAATGCACGAATTGTTAGTTCACTCCCATATCTTAATTGTGTTAATAACATGATCGTGGGGTCTTCTTCAATTAGTAATTGAAATAAATTAGATATAGACGAAAGAATATGAAGTGTTAATATGGAAGTAGACAGAGTATTCTAAACCTCTGAAATCCCAAATTGTATAATATTTTATTGGCATGACCTTTCAAATTATTCTAAACTTGAAAGTACCAGATTTATGGTCATTTAACATTGGGGATTGATTACATGGCTCAGCAGGAGAAAACTGCTTCGAAAATTATATATGTTATAGATTGTTCTTGTGAAAGTATTCATTCTGCAGGAAGCAACATTACGACATTACACTGCCAATTACATTTCTGCAAGGCATCCATCACCCATTTTTTACCAGAGTATTAAGATGCACCCCTTTGGAAATGTTTTAGAACTTGCAGAAGTGGGCCCACATGCCTCACCCTATTATACGGCCAGAGGAAACTAACACTATAGTAGTATACAGCAAAAAGGAAAGGATTTAGCAAAACAATAGAGGTATCAGCAGTTTGTTTACCGCATTGGCTGATTTCCCAGAAGATGGATTGAATGCAGAAGATAAGGCAGCTAAAGCTGAAGCTCTTTGAGTTGCTCCTCCTTGATTCCCACTTGATTTATCCTGGCCCATAAGTAACAAAAACATGCTACATTGGACTGCACATAAGCACAGTAAGAGTATGACCAAATTAACTTGTACTGGAATAAATGTTACATACCTCTACAGCATGGCCAATCCCAAACAACAGCGCCATCTTCTTTTGGAATGAATTTCCTTGAGCCTACATTTCATGGAAAACTTTAGAAGTAATCAACAGATAAAATGTGCAAGAGACTTCTGATAACAGATTGATGACCTTCTCAGCACGGCAAAAAGAAGAACAAAAAAAAAAAAAAAGGTTTTTTTTTCATGTAACCATGTACTTCCTGATAACAGGTTTTTAAACACTATTATTTTCATTATTTTCTTACTCTAATTCTTTTTTTTTTTTTGGGGGGGGGGGGGGGGGGTTATTCTGATTATCATTTGTCACATCACAAACTCGTCATAGTATGAAAATTCATAGTCATAACTAAACATGCCGAGAATGTACTTCCATGATTTTTAAAAGCCAACTTCATACTAAATACTAAATATGATAAATCATTCTTAGGATTAGTTTCTTAGCCATTGAAATCAAACAAATGGTAACTGGTAATAATAGTGTGCAAATACCATATGATAGTTCCACTTATATGCTATCCCTTGAAAAGATACGGTCATATACTGTGATATTTTACAATTTAATGCTTCTCAAACTACTATTTTCGAGACCCCCGTAAAAGAATGCTTCAAATCTGCTTAATGTGACATTATTTTATGCTTTCTCATTCTTCCAAGTTCTTGATTCCTGCATTTTGTACTTGCTGTTAAATATCATTTGCTTGTTATTGAGAGAATCCTAAAAACTTGATTGGATTTGGGGGCAGGGGCATAAAAGAAATTATAAAAGCTAAAACATTTAAAAACTGTGAGCATGTCTCCACTCCATTTCAACCATATGGGCAGATATTTTGTTCTATTCTTAACCTTGCATGGATATGTCACAAGAAACTCCATTGCCTCAATTGTGGAAAAAGAAAATAATGATTATGAGAAATTTAAAAAGAAGGATAAAATCAATGCAAAAAGAGATATATTGCTTTAATACATACAATAGCTTTTAAATGATCCCATGAAAAGTATGTTGTGAAGAAGCATGGTTCATTTCCTTCAGTGACTTTGTATAGTGGTACATTTGGAGATAACCCGTCGATGGATGCAGCCATCTCTATGTATTTCTGAAAAACAAATATTGCCTCCTGAGAACAGAGTGTCATGGAATTATGACAAAAGCCTGAACAGATTCAGTACCTGGCCAATTTCAAAAGCATTTTGCTTTTCTTTGGAGTCTACAGACTGACCAACCCAGACAAATACTTCAGCGTGCGTGTCAAGTATCAAGATATCCTCTGTCAACAGATCGTCCTGAGAGAAGTTGTAAACTTCCTCTACCTGCCCAAAAATTTACATTAAAAAAAAAAAATGAATATAGAAATCACTGAGAACCCGATCTAAGATATAAAGAAGTGTAAAACTCACCTGAAACTTTCCTGGGTGAATCCATGCGACAACAAAAATGATCACAACAAAGAGAGTTAGAATGGATAATCATACTATCAACTTTTAAACTTGGATTGTCATGCGTCAAATTATGTGAGAGGAAAACTTAATGCAGCAGCATCAACTGAACTCATGGAAGAGGAGTGCTACCTTTGGTGAATGAGAATGCGAACAAGTGAGGATCTCTGAGAATCTCCAGAGCAACCTTTTTGCTGGTGTAACTTTGTTTCCCTCCAAGGGGAAACCAGAAGGATGAGCTCTCTGTTCCTTCTTTAGCA